>NC_072379.2:129113000-129418333 GCF_028885625.2 Pongo pygmaeus
GTTGTCTCTAACTGTCTTTGTTTATTAGGGCCCTCTGTCACCATGAAGTTTCATGTGTTCAAATCTTGATTTAGCAGTGAGAACACCAGGCTGGGAGCTAACTCTGCTACTAATTAGTGTAAATCACAAAAGGGGAAGTGGAGAGATAAAAACCAGGTCCTAGTGGAAGGGTCTACAGCCAGGGTTAGTAAGACTGACTGGCAGGTCAAAGGATTGAGGAAGAGACGAAAGGGCTTTGAGAAATGCCACTTAGGGTCAGCGTCTTTTTGTCTCTTTTCTCTGATTGTACCCCTTCAGATACAGAAAGGGTTTGAAGTAGCCTATGTTGATTGTTTTCCTTTCTTCCATTTTGTTCCATTGTTCCCGGTCTCTTACATGATTTACGGTTAAGTTCTGATTGGTCTAAGCCAAGCCTGGTGGTGCCATTCTCCTGGTCCATGAGTGGCTCAAGGGTGGGCATGTAATCTCATTCTGGGAAGGGAAGTTTGCTGGGGGGAGCATTCAGAGAAAAAAGTTTGTTCAGTCTTTCTTTAAAAAGACATGTGGAGACGAGAAATAGTCCCTTTTCTTTTGGTGGATGCTAGCAAGTCTGCACGTAATGACTGGAACTGTGTGACAGCCAGCTCA
Organism: Pongo pygmaeus; assembly: GCF_028885625.2. Lineage (NCBI taxonomy): Eukaryota > Metazoa > Chordata > Mammalia > Primates > Hominidae > Pongo > Pongo pygmaeus. The sequence continues at coordinate 129,113,628 of NC_072379.2, forward strand.
TGTCCATAGGGGCAGTCGCCTGAGTGTGACAGTGTGAAATATGGAAAAGACTAGGTCCTGAGCTGCTGAATTAACAAATTCTGGAAACATCCTACTTTTAGATTTGTTGCTAGGCAAAATAATCCCTATTGTAAGTTGGTTTTTCTGTGACTTGCAGTTGATACAGGGTCTTAGTCATCTTCTCATGTTCTATAATTTCTAGAGCAGTTTCTTCTGCCTGGAAGGTGCTCTATGATGCCTAAATTGTTAAAGAAAAAAGTATGTGTGCTTCTTTGATGGGGGGCCCATGGCTTTGCGTGTGTGGTGATGATGATTGTTATTAGTCCGTTCTCGCACTGCTATAAAGAAATACCTGAGACTGGGTAATTTATAAAGAAAAGAGGTTTAATTGGCTCACGGTTCTGCAGGCTGTACAGGAAGCATGGCTGAGGAGGCCTCAGGAAACTTCCAATCATGGTGGAAGGTGAAGAGGAAGCAGGAACGTCTTACATGGCTGGAGCAGGAGGAAGAGAGTGAAGCGGGAGGTGCTACACACTTTTAAGCAAACTGATCTTGTGAGAACTCACTCACTATCATAAGAACAGCAAGGAGGAAATACACTCCCACGATCCAATTGAAGTAGGATATTTCCCTGACCCCTTTGCAGGACTCATGAAGGCGGTGCCCTGTTTACTCAGCCCACAGCTCTCAACTCCTTGTGGAAGGGAGTGCGCAGGTGAATGAGACAGGAACTGGAGGACATGAGCACTGGAGTCAGCTGGCGCTGGAGCACTGGAGTCAGCTGGCGCTGGAGCACTGGAGTCAGCTGGCCACTCTGGCGCCAGCAGGAGTGAACTCCACTCAGACCCACTGAATTCTACCCCTTGCTGGAGGGGCTGTGCAGGTGAATGGGTGCAGGAGCTGGGGCAAGTGCTTAGGGGGCCAGTAGGAGCCAACTCCTTTCTAGTCACATGGCAGCGTCTAGGGGGGTGCTTGCGAACCCTGAAGCCCCAGAAGGTGTGTTACAGTGCTCTTTTAGCTCTGCCATCCACAGATGGCCGAAGTGTTAACAACTCAGTGGGCCCTCTGCCTTTTTGCATGAGGCGGCTGCCTTCCGCCAGTAAGAGCAAAGGGTCAGTGTGACAGCCTTTTACATCCTCACTCTTGGCTCCTGAATTCTTGTCCAGCATCCAGGAGAAATGAGGTCACACGAACAAATTGAAGGATGGTAAATGTGGGGAATTTTACTGCTGATGAAAGTGACTCTCAGTGGGAAGGGAAGCTGAATAAGGGATGGGGTGGGCAGGTAATTTTCCCCTGGAGTCTGGCCATCTGTGGCTGGATTCTTCTCTGAAGTTACTTCAGACTGTCCCTCTGAAGTCAAGCCGCTTCTCTCCAACGTCCAACCATAGTCTCTGAGGTACAGCTGCTTCTCCTCTCTGCCGGCTGAGTCAGGGATTTTTATGGGCACAGGATTTGAGGTAGGGCAGGCCATGGGTAGTTTTGGAAAATACAACTTTCAAGCAGGAAAACAGGAATGCAAGTTCTCACTTTGGGCTGCTGTTTCAGGCTCTTTGTCTTGAGGGTGGGGCCCTCACTGGGGACCTGCCCTCTTCTGCCCAGAATTTCCCTGCCTCCTGTCCCTATCACAATCACCTTCCATTAGGCCACTTCTCCAACAGTGGGGATTACAATTTGAAATGAGATTTGGATGGGGACACAGATCCAACCCATATCGATGCTGAGAGCTATTAACAGCTGAGGGAAGGTTTTTGTAAATGTTTTGGACTTTTTTGTGTTGCCTGTCTCCTCCTTTTTCTTTTCCAGGAGCCACTTCTTCCCCCAATTCTCATGAATGTTGACACAGTGTGATGCTGCTCTCTCCCACCTCACCTTCACCTTGACCAAGCATAGACTGCAGTAGGACTCTCTTCCAATCTGAGATGCTTCCGGAGAAGTTGGAATTGGGACCAGGAAAGAGATCAGTCTCCGGGTAACTGCAACTAGAACAGGTTTTCAGGCTCTACATTTCCCTCCATGTAGATTGGGAAACAGAAAAAGCAGATTATTACTGAAAGAAAAAAAGGAACAGGACCGGACATGGTGGCTTATGCCTGTAATCCCAGAAGTTTGAGAGGTCATGGGGGAGGGATCGATTGAAGCCAGGAGTTCAAGACTCTACCTTTTTTTTTTCCCCCCAGATGGAGTCTCGCTCTGTTGCCCAGGCTGGAGTGCAGTGGTGCAATCTCAGCTCACTGAAACCTCCACCTCCTGTGCTGAAACAATCCTCCCACCTCAGCCTCCTGAGTAGCTGGGACTACAGTCACATGCCACCACACCTGGCTAATTTTTGTTTTTGTTTTTATTTTGAGACAGAGTTTCACTCTGTCGCCCAGGCTGGAGTGCAGTGGCATGAGCTCAGCTCACTGCAACCGCTGCCTCCCAGGTACAGGTGATTCTTGTTTCTCAGCCACCTGAGTAGCTGGGAGTACAGGTGCCTGCCAACACGCCCAGCTAATTTTTGTATTTTTAGTAGAGATGGGGTTTCGCCATCTTGGCCAGGCTGGTCTTGAAGTCCTGGCCTCAAGTGATCCGTTCGCCTTGGCCTCCCAAAATGTTGGGATTACAGGCATGAGCCACTGTGTCTGGCCTACTTTTTTGTTTTTTGTAGAGACAGAGTTTTACCATGTTGCCTAGGCTGGTCTTGAGCTCCTGGTCTCAAGGGATCTGCCCCCCTCAGCCTCCCAAAGTGTTGGGATTACAAGTGTGAGACACTATGCCTCACCAGACCCTGCCTCTTAAAAAAAAAAAAAAAAAAAGAAGCAGAGGGGGCAGAGAGATGAGATGGAAAGTTCTGATGCTTTTCTTTTTTTTTTTTTTTTTTTGAGACGGAGTCTTGCTCTGTCATCCAGGCTGGAGTGCAGTGGTGCGATCTTGGCTCACTGCAAGCTCTGCCTCCTGGGTTCAGGCCATTCTCCTGCCTCAGCCTCCCAAGTAGCTGGGACCACAGGTGCCCGCCACCACGCCTGGCTAATTTTTTGTATTTTTAGTAGAGAAGGGGTTTCACCGTGTTAGCCAGGATGGTCTCAATCTCCTGACCTCGTGATCCGCCCACCTCGGCATCCCTCAGTGCTGGGATTACAGGTGTAAGCCACCATGCCTGGCCAGTTCTAATGTTTTTCAAATCCCTGATTCTAGGTCATTTCTAAGACCCATCTGTTTACACACTCATAGGCACCATGACACTTCGCCAGCAGATTTTTATAATAAATCCCCCTTTTCACTTATGCTGGTTCAAGTGGGATTGTATTACTAGAAACCAAAAAAATCCTTAAGGTAGTGGTGTGCTGGTAAATGTTTAACAATTGGCTCTGATTGTTAACAGCCCTGATTTTACAACATTTGCTGATTTCCATAATACAAATATCCCACTATCACTTCTCTCAAGTGGCAGCATGAAGGTGGAGTTGGGCAGAGACAACTATGGAGTCCTGATAAGTGAGCCACACTGAGGAAGGGGCCCCAGGTGGAGGAGGGCCCCAGGTGGAGAAGAACAATGAACAATTTTTCTGAGAGACAGCTAATCACAAACAACCCCCAGGCACAATGACCTCCGTGGACACAGCTACCTCTTCTGTTCGTAGTTCCAGCAGCACGACCTTGTTCCGCATGTAGCCCCTTCCAGCATGACCCTATAAAACTTCCCTTTAGTCCACCTTTTTGCAGACAGCCCCTTCTCTGCTGTGCTGCCTGTTGCAACCTTGAAGCATGTTTTCATATCTTCTCTAATAAATCTGCCTTTCTTTACCTAAAACTGTCTAGGTAAATTCCTTTACCACCTGTGCCACTGGCCCCAAATAGTCGCTACCCGCTACAACAAGCACATTGGTTTTGGTGAGCTGGTGGGAAGTGGCTCTAGCACACCACTGGCTAAAGAACACAACACATAACCCATGTTAAATACCAATTATGGAAGGCCATTGTTTTGGACTAAGTTTCTGCTGTAGGCTCCAACAGACCAGACCTAAGACCAAAATGGAATCATTCATGCTAAAGTTCCAGGTCACCCAGCCTACGCTAAGTTGTTATCTGACCTTCAGAGAAATCAAGAGAAAGAGGTAACGGCCAATTTCCCAAACAGGCCAGTTAAAAATCTCCAATAGGCTGGATCATGCAGTTCTGTCTCTAAACCTTACACAAAAAAAGTAACCTGAAGTAACCTGACATTGACTGATCAGTTATTTTTCTATTGTTCTGTGTAAAAGTAACGAATATACTCTTTATTCTTTGTCTTTGCTTTCTTCAGCTCTGTGATGGTTAATACTGTCAACTTGATTGGATTGAAGGATACAAAGTATTGATCCTGGGTGTGTCTGTGAGGGTGTTGCCAGAGGAGATTAACATTTGAGTCAATGGGCTGGGAAAGGCAGATCCACCCTTAATCTGGGTGGGCACCATCTAATCAGCTGCCAGTGTGGCTAGAATATAAAGCAGGCAGAAAAATGTGAAAAGATGAGACTGGCCTAGCCTCCCAGCCTACAGCTTTCTCCCATGCTGGATGCTTCCTTCATTTGAACGTTGGATTCCAAGTTCTTCAGTTTTGGGACTGGCTCTCCTTGCTCCTCAGCTTGCAGGCAGCCCATTGTGGGACCTTGTGATCGTGTGAGTTAATATTTAATTTTTTTTTTCTCGAGACAGAGTCTTGCTCTGTTGCCCAGGCTGGAGTGCAATGGTGTGATCTCAACTCACTGCAACCTCCACCTCCCAGGTTCAAGCAATTCTCTTGCCTCAGCCTCCCAAGTAGCTGGGATTACAGGTGAGTGCCACCACGCCCAGCAAATTTTTTGTATTTTTAGTAGAGACGGGAGTTCACCATGTTGGCCAGGCTGGTCTCGAACTCCTGACCACGTGATCCGCCCACCTCAGCCTCCCAAAGTGTTGGGATTACAGGCGTGAACCACCGCGCCCAGCTATGTGTTAATATTTAATAAACTCCCCTTTATATGTATATCTATCCTATTAGTTCTGTCCTTCTGGAGAACCCTGACTAATACAAGCTCAATTCATTGGAACACTTATTCTGTTTTATGGAATGAAATGTTGCCTGATTCTAGACTTGCAAATAAAGCTAACTGAGATCTTTAGCCTCAATTTGTTGTAATTATGTGTTTTGACACACACTTCTCAGTTATATAGGAGGTTCAGGGACGTATACTGATGGTTGCTAAGTTAGGAATTCTGGTATACTAATCTTTTAATTAGTTTCAAATGTGCAGAGACTTGGGGCTCAGGGAGTAGAGGAAATAAGACTAAGCTCTGAAATCATATTGAAAAAATACTTTTGTTGTATAATAATGCTTTTATATGTATTGGGAATGGGAGGGAGGTAAGGGGCTGAGGAAGGAAAACTAGCTGTAAATGCAACTGGGAAGATGTGGAAGAAGGTGGCCTCTGGGAAGGAAGTCTCCAGACCTTGACAAAAAGGACAGGATTACCTTCTTCATGTGAGGAGCAGCCTTCCAGGCTACCTGAAACCCCCAGCTTCCAAACAAAACACTAACTCAGTTCACTGGGCCATCTCATGTTAGATCTCCTGACCTGCTTTGCTTTTGTCTGAAGTTCCTTTAAGGACAGAAAACTTTTTTCTTTTTCTTTTCTTTTCTTTTTTTTTGAGACAGTCTTGCTCTGTCGCCCAGGCTGGAGTGCAGTGGGCCAAACTTGTCTCACTGCAGCCTCCTGGATCAAGAGATTCTCATGCCTCGGTCTCCCAAGTAGCTGGGATTACAGGCATGCATGACACCTGGCTAATTTTTGTATTTTTAGTAGAGATGAGGTTTCACCATGTTGACCAGGCTGGTCTCAAACTCCTGACCTCAAGTGATCTTCCTGCCTTGGCCTCTCAAAGTGCTGGGATTACAGACGTGAGCCACTGCACCCAGCCAGAAAACCTTTTGTTACACAATTAAAGACAAGGTATAGAATGCATATTCAGAATGGGAGTAATATTTTTATTGTGAATGAAGATAAATAATCAATTATTAGCAAGACTCACGTGGCTGGCAGCAGATCCCTCCCTTCTTTGATGAGGGGAGATTGGAAGGGGTAGAGAAGGATGGTGTCAAGGTCTGCAGGGAGCCTCTTTTAGGCTGGCCACCTACACACACACTTGGTTCTCTGCCTGAAAAAAGACGCCAAATCTTCAAATAAATTCTTAAAGCCCTCTTCAATTTTAAGACCAAGCTTTTAGGTTGATCTTTCTAACCAACCTCTAACATTTTCTATGGCTTTCTCAGGAAAGCTGGTTTCATGGTTCAGACCCCTGTTGTAGCACTGATCTCATTTTATGCAATTGACTGACAGCAGTCTCTCCTCTCGTCAGTTTGGTGTTCAAATAAATAGAGTTTTTGGACATTATACATTGACACCACTAAACCCCCAGAATTTTGATTTTTGTACTTGAGCTCATGAATGAACATTTCAAATGGCTGCATTGTTTAGTTCCAAAAGCACCAATATCTCTGTGCATTGGTATTTGAACATGATTTGAATATATATACATGGAAAAAGAATGTGTTGATGTTAATTATAAGAAGAGTAAGTCATAAACATAGTTCAGTTGCGACAAAGCTGGAAATCATTAGACATGCTGGAAGGGGTGCATTTTAACAATGATCACATATTTGGGCTTAGGCCTGTTGATTCTGTTTGTGGAAAAAAAAAAAAAAGAAAATTAAAGAACACATATAAAATGCCGAAAAATATATTCCTGAAGAGTATATCTGAATGGTGACATGAACTAATTCCTCATATAAAAATTAATTCCAGATGGAACAAAATTGAGAGATAAAACAAGGAAACCATAACAGTACTGAAAAAAAGCACTAGAAAAATTTTCTTAATCTCACTCAAAAGTAGGAAAGACTTTTCCAAGCATAATATAAATAAAATTCAGAAGACTTAAAGGAAAAGACAGATACATGTACTGCATAAAAATATTTAAACTTCTGTAGCACGAGAGAAAAAAACAACTCAGTAAATACAGTAAAAAGTTGAAAAAAATGTTGGAACACAAGCCTTCATTTTCCTCATATATAAAGAGCTTTAAAAATAAGACGAAGTGCCTGTAGTCCTGGCTACATGACAGAATTAGGCAAAGGATCATTTGAGCCTAGGACACAGAGGCTGCAGTGAGCTATGATTGTGCCACTGCACTGCAGCCTGGGTGACAGAGTGACACCCCATCTCAATCAATCAATCAATCAATAAGATAAGATAAAGCCACATAACTTAGTAGAAAAATGGTCAGAATATATGAATAGAAAGTTCATGGAAGAGGAATTCCAAATAACTAATAAATACATGAAAAATTCTCAACTTTACAAATAAATAAATATAAAATAATGAAATATTTTTCTTATTTTAGATTGGCATAGATCCAATTTTTGATGATACCAGTATCAGGGAGATGTCCTCTCAAAAGCATTGTTGGTAGGAAAGAAAATTGTTATAATTTCTTTGGAGGGCAGTCTAGGAATACTAAAAATGTCCACACACTCTGTGATCCAGCAGTTCCACTATTCAGAATTTGTCCAACATGCCGGCGCGGTGGCTCGTACCTGTAATCCCAGCACTTTGGGAGGCCGAGGTGGGCGGATCACTTGAGGTCAGGAGTTTGAGACCAGTCTGGCCAATGTAATGAATCCTCATCTCTAACAACAGCAAAAATACAAAAATTAGCCAGGTGTGGTGGTGGGTGCATGTAATCTCAGCTACTTAGGAGGCTGAGGCAGGAGAATTGCTTGAATCAAGGAGGCGGATGTTGCAGTAAGCCAAGATCGCACCACTGCACTCCAGCCTGTGCCGACAGAGTGAAACTCCATCTCAAAAAAAAAAAAAAGAATTCGTCCAACAGAAATATCCTTTTAGTAGCACACACAAAAAATTAGATACACAGCTAAGGACATTCACTATAGTATTGTCTGTGCTTAGGTTTCCAGATTCTCAGAGTCTGTTTTTCAAAAATGACATTTGTGTTATGTTGTTTTCTGATTGGAAGCACCCATGTGCATTGTAAGAAATTCAAATAAAATGGTTATGTTAAAGTAGAAAGAAAATTCCATCCCCAAAGATAATTACTACTAACAGTTTAATGCATATTATTTCCAGACCATTTTTGTACATAAATACATGCAGTAATCTGAATTTAAGCTTTCCAAATCTTATAACCAGATTCAGATAAATATTTTGAGATACAATTTATCCTCATCCAAATGCTCGCTATGTGCTATTTAAAACGTATAAGCTGAATACATTGCAAAAACTAATATCCTTCACTATCTGAATTCACTTCTCAAACTTTATCTCTTGGTGTCTCAATTTAGAAATAGATTTGAGATCCAAGGATAACTGGATAAATATTTTTTCTTCTACAAAAGTTAAACTGTAACATACACTATTCAACAGCTTGCCTTTTTTTCCTTACAAATATATTTTATACATCATTCAATGTTGGTTCATAAAGATCTATCTCAGCTGGGCATGGTGGTTGATGCCTGTAATTCCAGCACTTTTTTGGGAGGCCAAGGCAGGAGGATTGCTTGAGTCCAGGAGTTTGAGACTAGCCTGGGTAACATGGCAATACCCCATCTCTACAAAAAATATAAAAATTAGCTGGGTGTGATGATGCACACCTGTAGTCCCAGGTATTTGGGAGGCTGAGGCAGGAGGATCACTTGAGCCCAGGAGTTGGAGGCTGCAGTGAGTTATGATCAACATCACTGCATTCCAGCCCGGATAACAGAGTGAAGCCCTGTCTCTAAAAACAAATAAAAGTAAAAAAGATGTATCGCATTTCTTTTTAATGGCTGCATAGTACCATTGTACAGCTATAACATGATTTAACTGGTTTCTTATCGATGAGAATTTATTGGTATCCTAAGTATATGTATTGATGTGGAAAGGTGTCCAAATATTTTTAAGTTAAAAAATAAATTGGACCGTATGTATAGTCTATTTTAAAAGGATAAGCTGGTTAATATATACACAGAAAAAAAATTCTGGTGAAATATACTTCCATCTGCTATCTATCTATTTATTTATTTATTTAGAGATGAAGTCTCACTCTGTTGCCCAGGCTGGAGTGCAGTGGCACGATCTGGGCTCACTGCAACCTCCACCTCCTGTGTTCAAGGAATTCTGTCTCAGTCTCTTGAGTAGCTGGGACTACAGGCGCACGCCACCATGCCAGGCTAATTTTTGTATTTTTAGTAGAGACGGTTTCACCGTATTGGTTAGGCTGGTCTCGAACTCCTGACCTCAGGTGATCCACTCACCTAGGCCTCCCAAAGTGCTGGGATTACAGGTGTGAGCCACCGTGCCCAGCCCCAACTGCTAACTATCATCAGAGGTACAGATTGAGACAGGAGAGGTGGACAATAATTATTTTTTGGGGGGTTATAAGTTTCAGTGATGTTTGAATGGTTTTACTATGAAAATATTATTTTAGAAGCAGAAAAAAATAAAAGCACACAAAGGTATTGTCAAGGAGCAATATTTCACCAAATAGAGTTTTAAAAATCTGATCGGCTTTTATTAGTGATTTATGAATTGGGCAGCGTCTCATCTATGAAACAGAAAGGTGTTTTGGTGAGCCAAGCAGAGGGGGTTGATTATATAGGCAGAAAAAGGCTGAAAAGAGCAAAAACAAGGAGGAAAAAGTGCATTGATCATTTCAAAGTTACTTTCCTTATAGGGTTAAAGCAGAGGGGATTTTCATATCATGCCAACTCAGGCTGACTGGCCCCTTTGGATTAAATGCTGTGAATCTCTTGTTCTTTGGAAAACCAGCTGGTTTCTAAATTTAGTTTGATTATGTGGCACCTAGCATGAGTGACTCCATTGTGGTTTGGTCTGGTCTGTTGGGGCCTAGAACAGGAGCTCAGTCCAAAACAAGGACCTCCCACAAATTTTATTTAACAGCATATACATGAATATTCTTTGTAAGATACTTTGAAATAGTGAAAAATTGAGTGCAATAAATAAGGGATTGGTTAAATACAGTATATTCACATAGTGGAATACAATTGAGCTCTCCCCAAAATACAGTGTAATCCCACACAGAGAAAAATAACCAACATGGTAAAACCCCATCTTTACTAAAAATACAAAAATTAACTGGGCGTGATGGTGGGCACCTGTAATCCCAGCTACTCAGGAGGCTGAGTCAGGAGAATCACTTGAACCAGGGAGGCAGAGGTTGCAGTGAGCTGAGATCGTGCCACTGCCCTCCAGCCTGGCGACAGAACAAGACTCTGTCTCAAAAAAAAAAGAAAAAAAAAAAAGAAAAGTAACCAATAACAACAATATGCCTTTATATAGATCAAACTGTTAATTATCTCTAGGAATATTTTAACTTTCTTAGTAATGTCTATAATATTTTAATTGTTAATATGCTGCATGAATTACTTTTACAGTTAAGAGGTTATTATTTAATGCTGGCTGAAATGGGGAATTTTATGATTTTTTGTCTAGCTCTTGAGAAGCAACTACCTCACCCTGTTATATCAGGTAAGTCTATTGTTTATTTTTATTTATTTATTTATTTTTTTGAGATGGAGTCTCGCTCCGTAGCCCAGGCTGGAGTGTGGTCGCTTGATCTTGGCTCACTGCAACCTCCGCCTTCTGGGTTCAAGTGATTCTCTTGCCTCAGCCTCCCAAGTAGCTGGGATTACAGGCATGCTCCGCCGCACCCGGCTAATTTTTGTATTTTTAGTAGGGATGGGGTTTCACCATGTTGGCCATGCTGGTCTTGAACTCCTGACCTAAGGTGATCCACTGGCCTCGGCCTCCCAAAGTGCTGGGATTACAGGTGTGAGCCACCGTGCCCCGCCCTATTGTTTACTTTTTATGCATTAGGCTTTCCTATGCATTTCCAGGAACCTATTATGATACAAGTAGACTGTTCAGATATAATTTTTTCCCCTCTAGACCAATGCTATCCAATAGAAATTTATTGCAAGCTACATATGTAACTTTAAATTTTCTAGTAACTACATTTTAAAAAAAGCAGGTGCAATTTATTTTAATACTATATTTTATTAACCCAATATATCCAAAATATTATCATGTGAACACGTAATGGATATAAAAATTACTGATGAGATATTTTACATTCTGATTTCCACACTAAGTCTTTTAAATCTGGTGTGTATTCTACTTACAGCATATTTCAATTTGGGTGCTAAATTTTCAACAGTTAAAATGTTGTCCTACCAAAACAATAAGGTATGTATGTATTTAAAGGAAAAATATTTCACTCTGCTTCAGTTTTTAAATGTAAGTTAAAATTAATTTAAAACGTCATTAGTGTGACCAGTCACATTTGCACATTTCAGGTGCTCCATAGCCACAAGTGGCTGGTGGCTGCAGCATTGGGCAGTGTAGATATAGAACATTCCATTGGACAGCTGTGGTCTAGACATTGAGTTCCAGGCAGATACAATCTGTTACTCATCTTCAGAGCTCTATGACTTAACAATGCCTCTCACACAGTAGGAACTCCATAAATGAAGAACTCATTCATAGATCCCAGACTGAGATCATCATGAGCAGCACACTGATGAAGGGTGAAAAGACACACCTTCACAACATGGCCACGGATGGCCCTGTTTACCTCCTCCTGAGCAGGACAAATAGTTAATATATGTGGAGGGATTTTGGTGTTGCAGACAGCAAATTATTTGTGGAATCTATTTGTTCTTCCCAACTGACTTAATGTAAGAAATAATTTGTATGATGGAATTTTAGACTCAAGATTGTCTTTGGTACAAGGCGGGGAACCCAGTGTACTTTGGGACCAGGGGACTGACACAGTGGTTGTCTGCTGGGGGCAGGAGGGGGCAGCAGAGAGCCACCAGGGTGGTTGGCTCCGGGAAACCCAAAAGATGATGGATGAGTGGGAAAATGGAGTGTTAGGGTGAACCCAAATCACTAACTCATTGATCAAAAGGAAAGCCAGGCTAGAAAGCCAGGCCAGGATGGAATCAACGTATAAGAAAATATGCTGGGAATCCGTGGTTTCCCTTATCACTTCAGTAGGAGGTTTGACTTTTACTTTCTTTCTACTTAAATTATAAACAAAATGAAGAAAATTGGCCAAGTGTGGTGGCTCATGCCTGTAATCCCAACACTTTGGGAGGCTAAGGCAGAAGAATCATTTGAGGCCAGGAGTTTGAAACCAGCCTGAGCAACATAGTGAGACCCCATCTCTATTCTTTTTAATGATAAAAAAAGAAAATTAAAATTGCTGTTCACCACACAGAATTTTTAGCAATTTGTATAGCCAAATCCCTGAGTTAACTTTTTGGTGTATTTCCTTCCAAAATAATAATCATTTTGAATGCATGTTTTGTTTTATAAGCTCCTTAAAATTTTTTTTGTCTAATTCTGGGTTTCAAGGGGAATGCTTCTAGCTTTTGCCCATTCAGTATATAATGTTGGCTGTAGGTTTATCATAGATGACTCTTATTATTTGAGATATGTGCCTTCAATACCTAGCTTATTGAGAGTTTTTAATATGAAGGGGTGCTGAATTTTATCAAAAGCCTTTTCTGCATCTATTGAGATGACCATATAATTTTTGTCTTTAAGTTCTGTTTATGTAATGAATCACATTTTCTGATTTGCATATGTTAAACTAACCTTGCATCCCAGGGATAAAGCCTGCTTGATTGTAGTGGATAAGCTTTTTGGTGTGTTGCTGGATTTGGTTTGCAAGTATTTTGTTGAGGATTATTGCATTGATGTTCATCTGGCCTGAAGTTTTCTTTTTTGTTGTTTCTCTGCCAAGTTTTGGTTTCAGTATGATGCTGGCCTCATAGAATGAATTAGGGAGGAGTCCCTCCTCCTCAATTTTTTGGAATAATTTCAGTAGGAATGGACCAGCTCTTCTTTGTACATCTGGTAGAATCTGGCTGTGAATCCATCTGGTCCTGGGCTTTTTTTGGTTGGTAGTCTATTTATCACTGATTCAATTTCAGAGCTAGTTATTGGTCTGTTCAGGGATCCAATTTCTTCCTGGTTCAGTCTTGGGAGGGTGTATGTGTCCAGGAATTTATCTATTTCTCCTAGATTTTCTAGTTTGTGTACACAGAGGTGTTCATAATATTCTCTGATTGTTGTTTGTATTTCTGTAGCGTCAGTGGTAATATCCCCTTTGTCTTTTCTAATTTCTTTTATTTGGATCTTTTTTGGTTTTTCAAGTCTCATTATTCTTCAGCTTAGCTTTGATTTTGGTTATTTGTTGTCTTCTGCTAGCTTTGGGGTTGATTTACTCTTGGTTCTCTAGTTCTTTTAGTTGTGATGTTAGGTTGTTAAATTGAGATATTTGTAACTTTTTGATGTGGGCATTTGTGCTATAAATTTTCCTCTTAACATTGCCTTAGCTGTGTCCCAGAGATTCTGGCGTGTTGTATCTTTGGCCTCATTAGTTTCAAAGAACTTCTTGATTTCTGCTTAATTTCATTATTTACCCAAAAGTCATTCAGGAGCAGGTTATTCAATTTCCATGCAATTATATAATTTTAAGCTATTTTCTTAGTCTGGAATTCTATTTTAATTGCACTGTGGTCTGGGAGAGTGGTTGTTATGATTTCAGTTCCTTTGCATTTGCTGAAGAGCATTTTACATCTGATTATGTGATTGAATTTAGAGTATGTGCCATGTGGCGATGAGAAGAATGTATATTCTGTTATTTTTGGGGTAGAGAGTTCCATAGATGTCTATCAGATCTATTTGATCCTGTGCTGAGTTTAAGTCCTGAATATCTCTGTAATTTTTTGCCTGGGTGATCTAATACTGTCAGTGGAGTGTTAAAGTCTCCCGCTATTATTGTGTGGGAGTCTAAGTCTCTTTGAAGGTCTCTAAGAACTTACTTTATGAATCTGGGTGCTCCTATGTTGGGCACATATATATTCAAGAGAGTTAGGTCTTCTTGTTGAATTTAACCCTTTACCAATATGTAATGCCCATCTTTGTCTTTTTGATCTTTGCTGGTTTAAAGTCTGTTTTGTCTGAAGTTAGGATTGCAACCTCTGCTTTTTTCTGTTTTCTGTTTGCTTGGTAGATTTTTCTCTATGACCTCTCTCATCACTCCTATTCAATATAGTATTGGAAGTCCTGGCCAGAGCAATCAGGCAAGAGAAAGAAATAATGGGCATCCACATAGAAAGAGAGGAAGTCAAAATATCCCTGTTTGCAGATGACATGATCCTATATCTAGAAAACCCCATGGTCTCAGCTCAAAAGCTCCTTAAGCTGATAAACAACTTCAGCAAAGTCTCGGGATACAAAATCAATGTATAAAAAAATCAGTAGCATTCCTATACACCAACAACAGTCAAGCTGAGAGCCAATCAGGAATGCAATCCCATTCACAATTGCCACAGAAAGAATAAAATACCTAGAGATACACCTAACCAGGGAGGTGAAAGATCTCTACAATGGGAACTACAAAATACAGCTCAAAGAAATCAGAGATGACACAAACAAATGGAAAAACATTCCAAGTTCATGGATAGCAAGAATTAACATTGTTAATATGGCCATACTGCCCAAAGCAATTTATAGATTTAATGCTATTCCTATCAAACTACTGATGACATTCTTCACAGAATTAGCAAAAAACTGTTTTAAAATTCATATTGAACCAAAAAAGAGCCTGAATAGCTAAGGCAACCCTAAGCAAAGAGAACAAAGCTGGAGGCATCATGCTACCTGACTTTATACTACAGGTCTACAGTAACCAAAACAGCATGGTACTTACAAAGACAGATACATAGACCCATGCAACAGAATAGAGAGCCCAGAAATAAGGCCACACACCTACAGCCATCTAATCTTCGACAAAGCTGACAAAAACAAGCAATGGGGAAAGGACTCTCTATTTAATAAATGGTGCTGGGAGAACTGACTAATGATATGCAGAAGATTGAAACTGGACCCTTTCCTTACACCATATACAAAAATCAACTCAAGATGGGTTAAAGACTTAAGTGTAAAATCCAAGACTGTAAGAACTCTGGAAGACAACCTAGTCAATACCATTCTGGATGTTGAAATGGGCAAAGGTTTCGTAATGAAGATGCCAAAAGCAATTGCAACAAAAACAAAAAATGACATTGACTGGAAGCCTTATTGATTAACAAAAAAAAGAAAGAAATTGACAATGGAATCTAATTAAACTAAAGAGCTCCTGCACAGCAAAAGAAACTACCAATAAACAGACAACCTACAGAATAGGAGAAAAATTTTGCAAATTATGCATCTGACAAAGGTCTAATATCCAGCATCTATAAAGAATTTATACAAATTTACAAGAAAAAAAAAACCATTAAAGAGTGCGCAAAGGACATGAACAGACACTTCTCAAAAGAGGACCTACATGTAGGCAACAAGCATATGAAAAAAAGCTCAACATCACTGACCATTAGCGAAATGCAAATCAAAGCTACAATGAGATACCATCTCACACCAGTCAGAATGGCTATTACTAAAAAGTCAAAAAATAACAGATGCTGGCAAAGTTGTGGAGAAAAAGGAACACTTATACATTGTTGAGGGGAGTGTAAATTAGTTCGACCATTGTAGAAAGCAGTGTGGCGATTCTTCAAAGAGCTAAAAACAGAACTACCATTCAACCCAGCAATCCCATTACTGGGTATATACCCAAAGGAATAGAAATCATTTATCATAAAGACACGCATTTGCATGTTAATTGCAGCACTATTCACAATAGCAAAGACACAAAATCAACCTAAATGCCCATCAATGGCAGACTGGATAAAGAAAATGTGGTGCATATACACCATGGAATACTATGCAGCCAAAAAAAAAGAATGAGATCATGTCCTTTGCAGGAACTTGGATTGAGCTAGAGGCCATAATCCTTAGCAAACTGCTGCAGGAACAGAAAACCAAATACCTCATGTTCTCACTTATATTTAATAAGTGGAAACTAAATGATGAGAACATATGGCACATAGAAGAGAACACTGGGGCCTATCGGAGGTTGGAGGGTGGGAAGAGGGAGAGGATCAGGAAAAATAACTAGTGAGTACTAGGCTTAATATCTTGGTGACAAAATAATCTGTACAACAAACCCCCATGACAGGAGTCTACCTATTTAACAAACCTGCACATCAACCCCTGAACTTAAAAGTTAAAAACAACAACAAAACCCCAAACAATTTAATATTCTGTGAATATCTTTTCACATCTTTGAATTTCTTAGTATCCTTCCTTCCTTCCTCCCTCCCTCCCTCCCTCCCTTCCTTCTTTCCCTTTCCTTTCCTTTCCTTTCCTTCCTTTCTTTTTTTTTTTTGAGACAATGTCTCTCTCTGCCACCCAGGCTGGAGTGCAGTGGTATGCCCATGGCTCACTGGAGCCTCGACCTCCTAGACTCAAGGGATCCTCTTACCTCAGCCTCCCAAGTAGCTGGGACCACAGGTGCTTGCCACCACGCCTGGCTAATTTTTGTAATTTTTGTAGAGTAAGGGTCTTGCTATGTTGCCAGGGCTGGTCTCAAGCTCCTGGGCTCACATGACCCTCCTGCCTTGGCCTCCCAAAATGCTGAGATTACAGGTGTGAGCCACCCTGCCTGGCCAGATTTCTTAGCATTCTTATATACCTTTTTTTTTTCTTTTTCCTAAAGAGGTAGGATCTTGTTGCTATGTTGCCCAGGAGGGACTTGAATTCCTGGGCTTAAGGGATGGGACCCTTCCATCTCAGCTTTCCCAGTAGCTGGGACTACAGGAGTGTGTCACCATGCCTGGCTGGCTCTTATATGTATCATTTCTAATGGTAGCCTTATGTCTGGTGTGAATTTGCTCTGCTTGATTTAACCAACTGGCAATTAGAAGACACTAGGATTTTTCTAATTTTTCATCATTTTAAACAGCATAAATCCTAGGTACATCTTTGTGTGTATCCGTGGTGATTTTCCTTAGAATAAACTCCTGAAAGTAGAATAGTAGGCACATATCTGTAAGTTTTTGCCTTTGAATTGCCAAATCCCACTCTTGGAACAGCTGTAACAGTGTACACACTTCCTGTACTGCTCATTTCCTCAAACCTTCACCAACTCTGGGTAGTATTAAAAACAAACAAACAAAAAACAGCCTACCACATTGGCTGGGTATGGTGGCTCACTCCTGTAATCCCAGCACTTTAGGAGGCCAAGGAGGGCAGATCTCTTGAGATCAGGTGTTTGAGACCAGCCTGACCAACACAGTGAAACCCTGTCTCTACTAAAAATGCAAAAATTAGCCAGGTGTGGTGACATGTGCCTGTAATCCCAGCTACTCGGGAGGCCGAGGCAGGAGAATTGCTTGAACCTGGGAGGCAGAGGTGCAGTGAGCTGAAATCGTGCCACTGCACTCCAGCCTGGGTGACAGAGTGAGACTCTGTCTCAAAAGAAACAAACAAACACAAACAAACAAACAAACAAACAGAAACCCCCCCCCTCAAAAACAACCTACCACAGCAAAAAAACAAAGCAAAACAAAAAACAAAAAACCTAACAACTTTACTAACCTGATTGGTGAAAAAAAATGGCATCTTATTTTTTAAAATATCATTTCTGTGATTACTGCAGGTATTGAACTTAAAAAAGAGTTTGGTCATCTCTCTCTCTCTCTCTCTCTCTCTCTCTCTGTGTGTGTGAGAGAGAGCTGCTTATTTTTGTCATTATTCATTTTTTTTTTAGGGTTGGTCAAATGAAACAAGCAATTTTTAATGAATGAAGTTTTATAGAAATAATTTCAATCCAAAAGAATTATTATTTTTCTTTTTTTATAGGTTATCTATTTATTTTTATACTTTAAGTTCTAGGGTACATGTGCACAATGTGTGGGTTTGTTACATACATATGCATGTGCCATGTTGGTGTGCTGCACCCATTAACTCGTCATTTACATTAGGTATTTCTCCTAATGCTATCCCTCCCCCAGCCCCCCACCCCCTGACAGGCCCCAGTGTGTGATGTTCCCCACCCTGTGTCCAAGTGTTCTCATGGTTCAATTCCCACCTATGAGTGAGAACATGTGATGTTTGGTTTTCTGTCCTTGTGATAGTTTGCTGTGAATGATAATTTCCAGCTTCATCCATGACCCTGCAAAGGACATGAACTCATCCTTTTTTATGGCTGCATAGTATTCCATGGTGTATATGTGCCACGTTTTCTTTTCTTTTTTTTTTTTTAGACCAAGTTTCGCTCTTGTTGCCTAGGCTGGAGTGCAGTGGCAAGATCTCGACTCACCGCAACCTCTGCCTCCTGGGTTCAAGCGATTCTCCTGCCTCAGCCTTCTTGAGTAGCTGGGGGTTACAGGCATGTGCCACCATACCCGGCTAATTTTGTATTTTTAGTAGAGATGGGGTTTTTCCATGTCGGTCAGGCTGGTCTCGAACTTCTGACCTCAGATTATCTGCCCGATTCAGCCTCCCAAAGTGCTGGGATTACAGGCATGAACCACCATGCCTGGCCTGTGCCACATTTTCTTAATCTAGTTTGTCATTGATGGACATTTGGGTTGGTTCCAAGTCTTTGCTATTGTGAATAGTGCCGCAATAAATATACATGTGCATGTATCTTTATAGGAGCATGATTTATAATCCTTTGGGTATATACCCATTAATGGGATAGCTGGATCAAATGGTATTTCTAGTTCTAGATCCTTGAGGAATCGCCACACTGTCTTCCACAATGGTTGAACTAATTTACACTCCCACCAACAGTGTAAAAGCATTCCTATTTCTCCACATCCTCTCCAGCCTCTGTTGTTTCTTGACTTTTTAATGATCGCCATTTTAACTGGCATGAGATGGTATCTCATTGTGGTTTTTATTTGCATTTCTCTGACGACCAGTGATGATGAGCATTTTTTTCATGTGTCTGTTGGCTGCATAAATGTCTTCTTTTGAGAAATGTCTGTTCATATCCTTTGCCCACTTTTCGATGGGTTGTTTTTTTCTTGTAAATTTGTTTAAGTTCTTTGTAGATTCTGGATATTAGCCCTTTGTCAGATGGGTAGATTGCAAAAATTTTCTCCCATTCTGTAGGTTGCCTATTCACTCTGTTGGTAGTTTCTTTTGCTGTGAAGAAGCTCTTTAGTTTAATTAGATCCCATTTGTCTATTTTGGTTTTTGTTGCTATTGCTTTTGGTGTTTTAGTCATGAAGTCCTTGCCCAGGCCGATGTCCTAAATGGTATTGCCTAGGTTTTCTTCTAGGGTTTTTATGGTTTTAGGTCTAACATTTAAGTCTTTAATCCATCTTGAATTAATTTTTGTATAAGGTGTAAAGAAGGGATCCAGTTTCAGCTTTCCACATATGGCTAGCCAGTTTTCCCAGCACCATTTATTAAATAGGGAATCCTTTCCCCATTTCTTGTTTTTGTCAGGCTTGTCAAAGATCAGATGGTTGTAGATGTGTGGTGTTATTTCTGAGACCTCTGTTCTGTTCCATTGGTCTATATATCTGTTTCGGTAGCAGTACCATGCTGTTTTGGTTACTGTAGCCTTGTAGTAGAGTTTGAAGTCAGGTAGCGTGATGCCTCCAGCTTTGTTCTTTTTGCTTAGGATTGTCTTGGCCATGCAGGCTCTTTTTTGGTTCCATATGAACTTTAAAGTAATTTTTTCCAATTCTGTGAAAAAAGTCATTTGTAACTTGATGGGGATGGCATTGCATCTATAAATTACCTTGGGCAGTATGGCCGTTTTCACGATATTGATTCTTCCTATCCATGAGCATGGAATGTTCTTCCATTAGTTTGTGTCTTCTTTTATTTCGTTGAGCAGTAGTTTGTAGTTCTCCTTGAAGCGGTCTTTAACATCCCTTGTAAGTTGGATTCCTAGGTATTTTATTCTCTTTGTAGTAATTGTGAATGGGAGTTCACTCATGATTTGGCTCTCTGTTTGTCTGTTATTGGTGTCTAGGAATGCTTGTAATTTTTGCACATTGATTTTGTATCCTGAGACTTTGCTGAAGTTGCTTATCAGCTTAAGGAGATTTTGGGCTGAGATGATGGGGTTTTCTAGATATACAATCATGTCATCTGCAAACAGGGACAATTTGACTTCCTCTTTTCCTAACTGAATACCCTTTATTTCTTCATCTTGCCTGATTGCCCTGGCCAGAACTTCCAACACTATGTTGAATAGGAGTGGTGAGAGAGGGCATCCTTGTCTTATGCCAGTTTTCAAAGGGAATGCTTCCAGTTTTTGCCCATTCAGTATGATATTGGCTGTGGGTTTGTCATAAATAGCTCTTATTGTTTTGAGATATGTTCTATCAATACCTAGTTTATTGAGCGTTTTTAGCATGAAGGGTGTTGAATTTTGTTGAAGGCCTTTTCTGCCTCTATTGAGATAATCATGTAGTTTTTGTCGCTGGTTCTGTTTATGTCATGGATTACGTTTATTGATTTGCGTATGTTGAACCAGCCTTGCATCCCAGGGATGAAGCCGACTT
Source organism: Pongo pygmaeus (assembly GCF_028885625.2). Taxonomy (NCBI): domain Eukaryota; kingdom Metazoa; phylum Chordata; class Mammalia; order Primates; family Hominidae; genus Pongo; species Pongo pygmaeus. The sequence goes on from NC_072379.2 coordinate 129,134,129, forward strand.
GATCATGGTGGATAAGCTTTTTGATGTGCTGCTGGATTAGGTTTGCCAGTATTTTATTGAGGATTTTCGCATTGATGTTCATCAGGGATGTTGGTCTAAAATTCTCTTTTTTTTGTTGTGTCTCTGCCAGGCTTTGGTATCAGGATGATGCTGGCCTCATAAAATGAGTTAGGGAGGATTCCCTCTTTTTCTACGGATTGGAATAGTTTCAGAAAGAACGGTACCAGCTCCTCTTGTACTTCTGGTAGAATTCGGCTGTGAATCTTTCCGGTCCTGGACTTTTTTTGGTTGGTAGGCTATTGATTATTGCCTCAATTTCAGAGCCTGTTATTGGTCTATTCAGAGATTCAATTTCATCCTGGTTTAGTCTTGGGAGGGTGTATGTGTCCAGGAATTTATCCATTTCTTCTAGATTTTCTAGTTTATTTGCGTAGAGGTCTTCATAGTATTCTCTGATGGTAGTTTGTATTTCTGTGGGATTGGTGGTATCCCCTTTATCATTTTTTATTGTGTCTATTTGATTCTTTTCTTTTCTTCTTTATTAGTCTGTCTAGGGGTCTATCAATTTTGTTGATATTTTCAAAAAACCAGCTCCTGGATTCATTGATTTTTTGAAGGTTTTTTGTGTCTCTATTGCCTTCCGTTCCACTCTGATCTTAGTTATTTCATGCCTTCTGCTAGCTTTTGAATTTGTTTGCTCTAGCTTCTCTAGTTCTTTTAATTGTAGTGTTAGGGTGTTAATTTTAGATCTTTCCTGCTTTCTCTTGTGGGAATTTAGTGCTATAAATTTCCCTCTACAAACTGCTTTAAATGTGTCCCAGAGATTCTGGTATGTTGTGTCTTTGTTGTCATTGGTTTCAAAGAATATCTTTATTTCTGTCTTCATTTTTTTATTTACTCAGTAGTCATTCAGGAGCAGGTTGTTCAGTTTCCATGTAGTTGTGCAGTTTTGAGTGAGTTTCTTAATCCTGAGTTCTAATTTGCTTGCACTGTGGTCTGAGAGACAATTTGTTGTGATTTCTGTTCTTTTACATTTGCTGAAGAGTGCTTTACTCCCAATTACGTGGTGAATTTTGGAATAAGTGAGATGTGGTGCTGAGAAGAATGTATATTCTGTTGATTTGGGGTGGAGAGTTCTGTAGGTGTCTGTTAGGTCCACCTGGTGCAGAGCTGAGTTCAAGTCCTGGATATCCTCGTTAACCTTCTGTCTCATTGATCTGTCTAATATTGACAGTGGGGTGTTAAAGTCTCCCATTACTATTGTGTGGGAGTCTAAGTCTCTTTGTAGATCTCTAAGGACTTGCTTTATGAATCTGGGTGCTCCTGTATTAGGTGCATATATATTTAGGATAGTTAGCTCTTCTTGTTGAATTGATTTCTTTGCCATTATGTAATGGCCTTCTTTGTGTCTTTTGATCTTTGTTGATTTAAAGTCTGTTTTATCAGAGACTAGGTTTGCAACTCCTGCTTTTTTTGCTTTCCATTTGCTTGGTAGATCTTCCTTCATCCCTTTATTTTGAGCCTATGTGTGTCTCTGCATGTGAGATGGGTCTCCTGAATATAGCACACTGATGGGTCTTGACTCTTTATCCAATTTGCCAGTCTGTGTCTTTTAATTAGTGCATTTAGCCCATTTACATTTAAGGTTAATATTGCTATGTGTGAATTTGATCCTGTCATTATGATGTTAGCTGTTTATTTTGCCCATTAATTGATGCAGTTTCTTCATAGCATCGATGGTCTTTACAGTTTGGCATGTTTTTGTAGTGGCTGGTACCAGTTGTTCCTTTCCATGTTTAGTCCTTCCTTCAGGAGCTCTTGTAGGCAGGCCTGGTGGTGACAAAATCTCTCAACATTTGCTTGTCTGTAAATGATTTTATTTCTCCTTCACTTATGAAGGTTAGTTTGGCTGGATATGAAATTCTGGGTTGAAAATTCTTTTTTTTAAGAATGTTGAATATTGGCCCCCACTCTCTTCTGGCTTGTAGGGTTTCTGCTGAGAGATCCACTGTTAGTCTGATGGGTTTCCCTTTGTGGGTAACCCGACCTTTCTCTCTGGCTGCCCTTAACTTTTTTTCCTTCATTTCAATCTTGGTGAATCTGATGATTATGTATCTTGGGGTTGCTCTCCTTGAGGAGTATCTTTGTGATGTTCTCTGTATTTCCTGAATTTGAATGTTGGCCTGCCTTGGCTGGGTTGGGGAAGTTCTCCTGGATAATATCCTGAAGAGTGTTTTCCAACTTGGTTCCATTCTCCCCATCACTTTCAGGTACACCAATCAAATGTAGATTTGTTCTTTCCACATAGTCCCATATTTCTTGGAGGCTTTGTTCATTTCTTTTTACTCTTTTTTCTCTAAATGTGTCTTCTCACTTTATTTCATTAATTTGACCTTCAATCACTGATACCCTTTCTTCCACTTGATCGAATTGGCTATTGAAGCTTGTGCATGTGTCACGAAGTTCTCGTGCCATGGTTTTCAACTCCATCAGATCATTTAAGGTCTTCTTTACACTGTTTATTCAGTTAGCCACTCATCTAACCTTTATTCAAGGTTTTTAGCTTCCTTGCGATGGGTTAGAACATGCTCTTTTAGTTTGGAGAAGTTTGTTATTACCGACCTTCTGAAGCCTATTTCTGTCAACTTGTCAAAATCGTTCTCCGTCCAGCTTTGTTCCATTGCTGGTGAGGAGCTGCGATCCTTTGGAAGAGAAGAGATGCTCTGGTTTTTAGAATTTTCAGCTTTACTGCTCTGGTTTCTCCCCATCTTTGTGGTTTTATCTACCTTTGGTTGTTTATGTTGGTGACCTACAGATGGGGTTTTGGTGTGGATGTCCTTTTTGATGATGTTGATGCTATTCTTTTCCGTTTGTTAGTTTTCCTTCTAACAGTCAGGTCCCTCAGCTGCAGATCTGTTGGAGTTAGCTGGAGGTCTGCTTCAGACCCTGTTTGCCTGGGTATCACCAGTGGAGGCTGCAGAATTGCAAATATGGCAGAATAGCAAATATTGCTGCCTGATCCTTCCTCTGGAAGCTTTGTCCCAGAGAGGCTCCCGCCTGTATGAGGTGTCTGTCAGCCCCTATTGGGAGGTGTCTCCTAGTTAGGCTACACAGAGGTCAGGGACCCACTTGAGGAGGCAGTCTGACCATTCTCAGAGCTCAAACACCGTGCTGGGAGAACCACTGCTCTCTTCAGAGCTGTCAGACAGGGACTTTTAAGTCTGCAGAAGTTGTCTGCTATCTTTTGTTCAGCTATGCCATGCCCACAGAGATCAAGTCTATAGAGGCAGTAGCCCTTGCTGAGCTGTGTTGGGCTTTGCCTAGTTCCAGCTTCCTGGCTGCTTTGTTTACCTACTCAAGCCTCAGCAGTGGTGGACGCCCCTCCCCCAGCCTGGCTGCAGCCTTGTAGGTCGATCTCAGACTTCTGCGCTAGCAGTGAGCAAGGCTCCATGGGCACGGGACCCACTGAGCCAGGCACGGGAGAGAATCTCCTTGTCTGCCAGTTGCTAAGACCATGGGGAAAGCACAGCATTTGGGCAGAAGTGTCCTGTTTTTCCAGGTACAGTGTGTCACGGCTTCCCTTGGCTAGGAAAGGGAAATCTCCCGATCCCTTGCACTTCCCGAGTGAGGCAATGCCCCGCCCTGCTTTGGCTTGCCCTCCGTGGGCTGCACCCACTGTCCAACCAGTCCAATGAGATGAACCAGATACCTCAGTTGGAAATGCAGAAATCACCCATCTTCTGTGTTGATCATGGTGGGAGCTGCAGACCAGAGCTGTTCCTGTTCGGCCATCTTGGAACAGAGACTGATTATTTATTTTTTACAAGATTTTTCTTATAGAGTTTTGTAAGTGGTTTCTACAGAGTAAGGATATTAACCCTTTATTATACATGCTGTAAATATTTCCCCTTGTACATTATTTGCCTTTTCATTGTTTTTGGTATGTGGTTTTTCAGAAAGTTTTATAAAATAAACTTTCTATTTTGAAATAATCTTTGGAATAATTTTAGATTTTCAGAAAAGTTGCCAACATAATACAGAGAGTTCCTGTATACCTTCACCCAGCTACCAGTAATTTTTTTTTTCCCAGCCACTAGATCACCAAGGATCCCCTAATGTTAACATCTTACATGGCCATGGTACATTTGTCAAAACAAAAAAAATCCCATAAGGTTTTAAATATTCATGGTTCCAGAGAATCGAGCCTTGTTCATGGTTCCAGAGAATCAAGAAACTGATACAACCTTCATCTTCCTGGGATGAAAAATTTTGTTTAAAATTTGGTTGACTAAACTTTGATCTTGGCTCACTGCATCTCTGCCTCCTAGGTTTATCCTACTTCCACCAACCATGAGTTTATGTATTTCCCTGTGAGAGTACCAAAGTCTATTTAATTCATAATCTTTTGAAACATATCATTAATAGTTTATTAATAGTGCTGTAGAACTCATTTTACTTCAAGTAGCTTTTCTCCTCCAGTGCCAATCACTTCGGGAGCCACAGGTTATGGCGCAGACATGGCCAAGTCCAACAACCATACCACACACAACCAGTCCTGAAAATGGCACAGAAATGGTATCAGGAAACCCTCATCACAAACATATGCATCTTTTAAGGGGGTGGACCCCATTTTCCTGAGGAACATGTGCTTTTCCAAGAAGCACAAGAAGGTCCTAAAGAAGATGTATGTGCCAAGGCTATCAAGGCCCTTGTAAAGCCCAAGGAGGTTAAGCCTAAGATCCCAAAGGGCATCAGCTGCGAGCTCAATCGACTTGCCTACATTACCCACCCCAAGTGATAGATGCAGGAGGCAGGTAAGGAGGTCCCTAGAGAACCTCTGACCCACCCCACAAATGTTTACATCAGATGCTTTTGTGCAGATGAGGGAACCTGCCCAGGGTCTTGTCTGTGTATGCCTGCAATGGACTGGGGACCCACCTGTGCACTGGGAGAATGGGGTAGAGCCATGGGAATTTTGAGCCTTGTGCAGCGGGGAGGAACCTGGCCTCTTCAGCTCATGTGGTGGCATGGAATCAATTTGTGACGTGGGGGCCTGTTAGCAGGACCCCTCTCGCTTTGCTGAAAGTTTTTTTTTCTTTTAGCTCAATACATTCCACTTTACTCACCATTCAATGTGCCTGCATGCCTAATCTTTCCCAGTCTTGTGACAAGAACCTGGTTTTAGCTGAACTAAGGAGCAAAAATTCTGCAACATTTTGGCACCTGAACAGGGACTTGAGGAAGGGTAAGATGTGAACCAAAAAATCTTTTTCCCTTTTGCTTCTAAGCCTTTTTGTCCTCAGACTTCTTCTGAGGGTAGAGGCAACTATGCACCACCTGACCCCAGTGGCTGCAGGCTCGTGCAGGATGGATGGGCGAATAGCAGCTCCCTGCTCCCTTCCTGGCTGCGGCTGGGGCTCCCAAGGGTGCTGCATGGCAGGCTGGCCAGCCTTCCCTGCTATGCATCCATGGAGTCTTCCTCTTCCGTGGCCAAGGGGTCCAGCTCCATCAGACAGCAATTAAATTTCTCTCCCTGTTGCAGGAATCTCTTTGCATAAGAATAAAATGTTCCTCCCAAGGCATCTTTTTCTTTTCTCCACCCTGTCAGCAGTTAACACAGCCCTGCACTTAAGCTTTTTGTTTTGTTTTGTTTTGTTTTCTTTTTCTCCAGCAGGTCAGGAGTTAACTTTTAAGTGAGGCTTTTTTATTCTTTTTAGAGGACATTTTACTAGGCCAGGACCCCAACTAACACAGCTAATATTCTCTGTAAAGTTTTAATTATGAAAAAGGATTTGTGAGGTTTGTCTTAAGCTGTAGCCAATCTGGTGTGCTTTGCATATCCTTCTGTATGGTCACTAGCAAACTTTGCTGCAGGTCTCCATCTTGTTTTACATCCTTGGAAGTGTGACCTGTAACCACAAGGCAATGCTTTATTTTAGCATCTGCCATTTTACAATGACAGCCTAGGTTCAGTCCTGGCTTAGGGAATGAGTTCTTTCTGGTTTGACATCTGCATTACTTTTTTGCCGTTTGTTGATTCTCTTCCCCTCCATGAACGCCTTGGATTTTCCTTTCTCTGAGCTTTTAATAAAGTTTGAAAGCCAGAAATATTGGCTGCTTGGCATGGCTAAAGTTGGATAACAATGGATTTAAAAGGACTTTCTTAAAGAGTGCCCATCTTAATTAAAAGTGGATATCCAAGTTATGAGTATGTTTAAAATGCCTTTATGTTTTTCTCTTCTTTTTTTTTTTTGAGATGGAGTTTCACTCTTGTTGCCCAGGCTGGAGTGCAATGGCGTGATCTCAGCTCACCACAACCTCCACCTCCTGGGTTCAAGCGATTTTCCTGCCTCAGCCTCTTGAGTAGCTGGGATTACAGGTATGTGCCACCACACCCAGCTAATTTTGTATTTTTAATAGAGATGAGGTTTCTCCATGTTGGTCAGGCTGGTCTCAAACTCCTGACCTCAGGTGATCCACCCTCCTTGGCCTCCCAAAGTGCTGGGATTACAGGTGTGAACCACCATGCCCAGCTGTGTTTTTCTCTACTTGAATCTTGTTTTGCTGGAAAAGGGTTTTTTCTTATTAACTGAAATATTTTTCTCCATTTGCCTTGCCACTCTTAATGCATGCATGAGAGGGGAGAGGCTTCTGTTTTCCTTATGGATCCCCAGGAATTAAAGGCGGATGGATCCCTTTCAAAATCTGTTTTTGCTTTCCAGCTGTATTTGTTTATTAGGCCCTAAAAATGGCATATTTTCCTAGCCTTGTTCTTAAAGGGCTCCACCCAGAGGCCAATAATCCATTTAGGAGATTGGCAAATGAAAAATCTTATGGCTACTGGATTTTCTTTTACCTCTCTGTTTAGTAATACAGGTATTGTGTATGTGATGTCTACAAAAAGAACTCTAATTTATTGACTTAAAGAAGGATAAAGACTTGGATCAAATAGTTTTTAAAGGGAAGATAAAAGCTGTAGTATCTTTTAGTTTATGTGACTTTAATCTTTGATAAATAAAAACAGCCTTAAAGATTATTGGTAAAATGCAGATGTTGTCAAAATGTAAATTTTTGCCTGGGGTTATAGGATTGTTTTGAATTAGGTAAGATAAAGCTAAAAGTTTAAACAAGTTATGGAAGATTTCTAAAAAATTAATCTTGCAAAATGAATTCTGTGTGTGAACACTGACTACATTCAAAAGGGTTATAAAAGGTTTTTGATTTTTTAAAAATTTTTGAGTCACCATTTTGGCAAAATAAATAACTTATGGTAATCTGGAATTCTGTTTTATAACATCAAGTGTTTTAAACCTCTAACATATTTAACAGGCTTCCCAAAATCAAACTTCAGTTTCAAAATTGTCTTTCCTGATACCTAGCTTTTGGATGCTACAGAGGGCCCCTGGAGCATTCAGAAGAGAGGTAAACAGGATTAGTTGACATGTTTAGGTACATGGGATTCCCAAATTGATGTTTAATCTTCTTCAAGTTATATTTTAGGACATAATATTAATACATGTTCCAAAATTATATGGGATTTTAAAAATTCGAATGTCTGAGTATATGCTATCAATCACAATTAAGGTTGTTATGTATTGTAAATCATGGGGATAACCAAATTTCTTTGTCATTCATGTTTCTGACTGTAACTACCCTGGACATTTTGTTATTCACAGACGATTTTGTCTTGTTTTGATCCTCTTCAAAAGATGATTATAATCAGCTATAGAATTTTGACAGGTGCTGTCAAATGGAGGTTTCTGATAACTTTGGAAATTATGACATTGAAATAAAGGAAAAACATACAGGACTCATGAAGAGCTGAAATGTTCACGAATATCAAGCAAAAAAAGAATTAACCAAATTGACTAAACTAATAGAGAATTAAAAGAATCTTTTTGACTTTTGCTTGGAAAATTGCTGATCCGTGTTTTCTCAGAGTCAAGGAAACTTATTTTGAGCTGCTTATGGCCTTTAATAATTGAGTAAGCTATCCTCCTGTGAACAAAATTTGGAGCATGTTTGTCTCCCTTTCTCTGCCTGGCTTCTCTGGAGTTTGGTTTTGTTTTTTTCTTTTGGAGATGGAGTTTTGCTGTTGTTGCCCAGGCTGGAGTGCAATGGCATGATCTTGGCTCACTGCAACCTCCACCTCCTGGGTTCAAGCGATTCTCTTGACTCAGCCTCCCAAGTAGCTGGGATTTACAGGCACCTGCCACCATGCCCAGCTAATTTTTGTATTTTTAGTAGAGATGGGATTTCACCATGTTGGCTAGGCTGGTCTCGAACTCCTGACCTTAGGTGATTCACCCACCTTGGCCTCCCAAAATGCTGGGATTACAGGCGTGAGCCACTGTGCCAGGCCTAGGATTTGGAAACTAGTTGTGAGTATTTTTAACTTATGGCAATATAGTTGTTTGCCTCAGTGCAATAGGAATCCATTTTCTTTTGCAACAGGATGTGATTGGAGAAACTGGTTGTTTTACCAAAGCTTTGATTGGATGAGTATGCTTCCCTTTAAGGAGTCACGCTCAACTTGCAGAGCTGATAAAAGCCTCTTGGGAAAACTGGCCTCATACCTTGTCTACACATTCCCTGTACAGGGTTCCTAACCTGTGGTGAGTAAAGAATGTCACATTCCAACAGGCCCAGGAACCACATGTTCTTGGGACCTCAAGAAGGGAGGAGTTTGCCCAACTCACAGGTATTTGAAGGTACAAACCCATGGCTGGGCTCAGCTTTAGAAAGTCCTTTCTGAGATTCCTTGTGGAACAGAATTCCATCAAAGCCAGTCTAAAAGGGTTATACAAAAATAATTATTCTTGCTGCATTTTATGCAAATAATCAGGCCAAGTATCAGACTAAAGTCTATTTTGCAAACAACTCAGTCCTATCTTGATATGTTTTTAACAAAATGAGGACTGAAGAGAGAGAAATTATGTTTTAAAATTTATCATATATTTGTCATTAAATTCTAGACTCATTAGTTGTTTTTAAATTCTTGCCTACATTTTATACTAACCTTGCTTTTTCTTGTGAACTAACCAGCAATCCCTGGCTGCAGCTCAGAAAGAACAAAAGGGATGGATGATGTAAAAATCTGGATCAATACTCTAGTTCTGAGCAATTATCCTGTGAATCCTGCCAGGTGATGGGAATAAATAGAATGCCCATCAACCGGAGGTTTCCTTTTTGGGAAAGTAAGACCAAGGGAGTTAACTAAAGCCAAGCCCCACATACCTAAATCTCAGCAAGCGTAACTATAGCCACCAATTATCTGGGCATGTCACAGGACATCCTTTTCTCTCCCTTGTTCGAGGAGGGCTTGATTCCATAGTTTCACCTTAGCATTCAACTTATGATAAGGAATCCATACAACACTGCCTACCCCTTCCAGAGACACATTTTTGTCCCAAACTCAACTCCAAGCTTTGGATTGAAGCCCTAGGAAATAAAACCAGGACTGAGGGATCCAGAGGCAGATGATAATGGAAGTTAAAAGGCACAGCAGAGTGTGACTGATTCCTGCTGATGAAGCCAAGCTTCCTGTTTCATGGATAAAGGTTATGTTAGTATCCATGGCATAAATGAGGTCTAGAAAACTTGAAGGCTACTGACAGCAGATGAGATAGGGCATATGTTGGTAAAAGCGGATATTCCCACCCCCTAGGCCCCCCTGTTAACATGGGTGAAAGCCACTTTGATACCCATGGGTGGCACCCTGTCACAGTTGCCAGGAGGAACACCTCACTTTCTCTCCCTCATGTACCCTGGATATTTTCTAGGAAGAGAAGGGAACCTGGGATGCCTCACTCCCCTCTTTCTAGATGAGTAGCCATTCATCTTCAGTCTGTACCCCTTTCAAATGCATCCTGAACCCCTGGGGCTCCTTTGAAAAAAAAAGAAAGCCTTCTTTTTTCCTTTTTCCTCCTCTGTGCTCTCTTCACTGATAGGTAATCGTGTCTCTGTACTACAATATACTCTCCTTGGATACATCTTCCAAACTGGAAAAAGTTATTTTCCAAACCTTCAACTCATTGGCTTAGGATTGGGCTTGGGGGAAGAGAACCCAGAAGCCTGACATGCTGGCAAAAGGGTAAAAGCTTTTTATTATCAGTCTGGCTTTTGGCCTGCCTCTCCTTGTGCAAACTGGTAAAAGGCCTTGTGGTTTTTGCACTGTTCTTACCCTCCTTTATTTCATTTTGATACATGTTTTCTAATAACCCAGGTTGTCTCTTCTCACCTTCAGGCCCTCAAGCTCCAAAGGATCATGCAACTTGGGACTTGGACGATGGCCCCTTTTCCTGGGGACTCTTAGATAGGCCTCTGAGGGAGAGCTGACTGCCGTTTTCCCAGAACAGCGCCCCCTGTCAGCATGAAGCAGTTAAGATTGGTCTTCATCCTTACCCTCATCTTTTTTTGTTTGTTTGTTTTGTTTCGTTTTGTTTTTTTGAGATGGAGTCTCGCTCTGCCGCCCAGGCTGGAATGCAGTGGTATGATCTTGGCTCACTGCAAGCTCCGCTTCCTGGGTACATGCCATTCTCTTGCCTCAGGCTCCCAAGTAGCTGGGACTACAGGCACCCACCACCACGCAGGGCTAATTTTTTGTATTTTTAGTAGAGACGGGGTTTCACTGTGTTAGCCAAGATGGTCTTGATCTCCTGACCTCGTGATCCACCCGCCTTGGCCTCTCAAAGTGCTGGGATTACAGGCGTGAGCCACCGCACCTGGCCCCTTATCCTTATCTTTATCCTTATTCTAAAGGCAGATAGATGGACTTCTTTAGAGGGGGAAATAATAGATGCAGGAGGCAGATATGGGGAGGGGTCCCTGGAGAATCTCCGACCTGCCCTACAAGTGTTTACATCAGATGCTTTTGTGCAGATGAGGGAACCTGCCCAGGGTCTTGTCTGCACCTGCCCGCAACAGACTGGGGACCTGCCTGTGCACTGGGAAGATGGGGTGGTGCCATGGGAAGTTCACACCTTGTGTGGGGGGAAGAACCTGGCCTCTTCAGCTCCTGTGTGGTGGCCTGAAATCAATCTGTGAGGTGGGGGCCTGTTAGCAGGATCCCCTCTCACTTTGCTGAGAGTTTTTTTCTTTTATGCCTAGTAAACTCCACTCTACTCACCCTTCAATGTGTCTGTGTGCCTAATCTTTCCTGGTTGTGTGACAAGAAGCCAGTTTTAGCTGAACTGAGGAGCAAAAATTCTGCAACACAAGCTTGGGAATTGTGCTTGTGCCTGCATTGCCAAGGGTCTCAGACTCTGCCAGCCAAAGGGCAAAGCCAAGTATCGAAGCAAGGCTCAGGCTGCAGCTCCAGCTTCAGTTCCAGCTTAGGCTCCAAAAGGTGCCCAGGCTCTCACAAAGGCTCCAGAGTAGAGACCTCTGTCTGCCAATGTGAGAACAGAAGGACTAGTGTGACCCCTGGGCTGCCATCTGCATGGGGCTGATGTCCTCCAGTGCTGTTTGTACAAATAAACCCAAGGCAGGGGGACAAAAAGCACTACAAATAACCATGTTTCTATAGGCAAAGGCATTCAGAGTTTTGAGTTTGAAGTGCTTTAGAGTCTGGTAACTCTACTGAAGGCTTCAATCTGTGGTTCTTTCTCCTATGGCCCCATATAGTGGCCTACTCACCCTACCGTTAGGCTATCTCACCTTCTGGGGTTAAACAGCGAGAAAGTTGAAGTGTGCCTAACATCATCTTCATAGAGAGTAATATGCTATTAAGGCACTTTTCTAAAGAGAGCTATCATCTTTCTCTTTCTGAATTACAGCTTCCTGGGGGATAGGATGATGAAGAAGCATTTGGTCTAAAATGGTCTTTTCCTAGAGCCGAGTAGAATTACCTTGGTTAATTGGATGAAGCAGTGAACCAGGGTCTGAGGCTGGAGCTCCTGGTGCCTGCTCTAGCCCAGATCAGCCCTGGGGCTTTGTGTAAGTCGCTTCCCCTCTGGGGGCCTCATTTCCTCCTCTGCAAAGCAAGGAGGCTGCAATGATCTCTTTCCAGCTGGAGATTTTCTTAGTGATTCTCAAAAACAGATTTTACTGGGGATGATAGATCTGTGATATGTGATATTGATTGTGGTGATGATTTCATCATGGATGTATACCTATGTCAAAACAGATCAAATTGCATGTCTTAAATATATGTAGTTTATAGACTGAGTTTCTTAAGAGAATGATAAAAATTTAGAAATAAATATATGCAGTTTATTATATGTCATGTATACCTCAATATGACTGTTTAAAAACATAGATTTCACCCAGCTTGTATAGTGGTGAGGAGGTAGAAATGATGATGCCCTATTCTGATATGTATCAGTTTATATTGTCAGAAACAGAAAACAGAGCTTTCTTAAGTTTTTCCTACAACCTCCTTCGAAGGCTTGTGCTTTCTCCTTCTCTAACTTCCTCTATTTATTTTATAAAATTACAATTTTCACCTTTCAAAAGACAAAATTACATCAAATTCAGTTTAAAGATCTCAATTGGCTTTATTTGAGATTCTAGAATAGGGTAACACTTCATCCCATAAAACACAGTGAGTGTTCTCATGAGCTAAGCAGAAGGGCTTGGCCTTACAGACAAAGACGGGCTGGATAACGCAGAAGCAAAAAATAAAGACTGTTGGTCTTTCCAAAGCTACTTTTCTTTTAAGGTGGGGACAGTGAGACACCACAATAGAAAAATAACTGGTTGGTTAACATCAGGTGACTTCAGGCCACATTTTTTGTGTAAGGACTAAAGCAAAGGAACTTCATTATCATGCCCATTGAAGATTTAAACTGGCCTGTTTGGGAAATTGCCTGTTATCTCTTTCTCCTGATTTCTCAGGTCAGTTAACAACCTATCTTGGGTCCTTAGCATGGGTGGCTCTGCTTTGATTTTTAGTCTGGTCTGCTGGGGTCTGGTATGGAAGCTTAGTCCAAAACAATGGCCTTCTATAATTTTTATTTGACACACCCATCCAGGGAATGTTTATTTTTCTCACTCAGGCATCATCTTTGAGTCCTTTGGACTCAGGAGTGAGGTGGGGGCAAGGCATCTTTTGGACCCCCATTGTAGCTCTAAGCTCAACACCCCCTCCATTGTTCTTCCCAGCAAGGAAAGAGAGCTATCATGTTCCTAGCACTGAGAGTGGATTCAATCATTGAGTAGCACTTCCCAGCAGAAATTCCTTTTTGAAAGCTTAACAGTAGGGGAGATAATCAAAACAAATTCTTACTGTGGAACTTCACACAGTGTCACAATGGATGGGGAGATGTTGTGGGGGCAGCCGTGGAGGTGGCTACCTGTCCCTCCTTTAACACGGGCTGGAACTTCCTTTCCCCACCTTCTCCTTCTATATCCAGTCATGCACCAATTACTCACCACAGGCTCGTGTTTCTTCCACTGAAATCTCTCTTCAAGCCCATCTCAGACATTTCCTCTGCCATCCACAAGTCCAGATGTATCATCCTAAATCTGGGTTTCCCCAAGAGGCTCATATTTGGCTCCCTGCTTAGAGGATCTCTGCCAGGCACCATCCTGCAAGGTTCACCATTTTCAGCATTGCCCTCATCAGTTACCTGCTTAGAAACCTTCCAAGTCTCTCCATTTCATCTGGTGTGAACTCCTCTGTTTGGATTGTGAGATCCTTTGCCCTCTAGCCCACCTTCTGGTATTTTACCTTCCCCACCACTCCCAGGGTCAAGTCTCTGCTCTGCTGGGCTAAGTTTCCTCCTTAACCCAGCTGTGTATCATGTGCTCTCCCCTGGTTCCCTGTCTAGCTTATATTTTCTTACCACCAGAAATCCAGGCTCTTTTCACATTTGCCTTGGCACAAAGGCTCAGCTCAAACTCCATTTTTTTTTTTTTTGAGACGGAGTCTCACTCTGTTGCCCAGGCTGGAGCACAGTGGTGTGATCTGGGCTCACTGCAAGCTCTGCCTCCCAGGTTCACACCATTCTCCTGCCTCAGCCTCCTGAGTAGCTGGTACTACAGGCTTCCGCCACCACACCCGGCTAATTTTTTGTATTTTTAGTAGAGACGGGGTTTCACCATGTTAGCCAGGATGGTCTCGATCTCCTGACCTCGTGATCCACCTGCCTTGGCCTCCCGAAGTGCTGGGATTACAGGCGTGAGCCACTGCACCCAGCCTGAAACTTGATTTTTTCCAGGAAGCTTTTATTGATTCTCCAAGTAAATACTTCCAATTTATTGAACTACTGTTTATTTGATAGGTGCTGGAGACATGAGGATGAATTATGGCCTCTGCCTTTTGGTTTCTGTCTTCTCTCTGACTCCTAAGAGAATGAAAAACCAAGTTAATCCATTCATTCTTAAAATCAGAAACACTGTGTATATACCTTTCCCCTTAAAGCAGATATTTGAGAATGTGAACCCAGAGATTTAAAGTGTGTGCTGATAAATTTGACACACAAAGGACAGACGAAAATTTCCCTGCTGCTTGTTGTGGTTGAGGCTTTCTAGGCTTAATATAATGTGTATGAACAACTAAAATTAAATAAACTATGGTTTCTAAAATTAAGCAGTTATATTTTCTTCTTAAGCAATGTAGAACAAAGTCAGATTAATGTAGATCTATGTTTATGAACAAGAGAAGATCACCTTTGTTTAAAGAACAGTATACGCGATATCGTCTAATCTTTGTTTAAGAAAAAACTTGAAAGCAGAGAAAGAAATTTGGAAAGATATATGCCAATGGTTTTCTTTGGATGGAAGAATTATTGATGATTAAAGAAAACACTTTCTTTTAATTCATACTTTTTATAACAAGCAACTTCATTGTTGCTTGTTATAGGAAATGTCATCAGAAAGACATTTTCATTTTGGGAAAAAGCACAGAAAGAGGGATATCAATTTGGTGTAAATGCAAATGGATCACTTTTGAGACAGTGCAAAATTGAATATTAAAAGGCCTTCTGTTTTGTTTTAATATAGAGTGAGGTTTGGAATCGGTCACATCTACAGGGACACTCAGTAGATGTGGACTGAGTGATTGCAGTGTTTCAAGGTAAACATTATAAAAATAAACAAATGAGCAAACTAATGGAATGTGATAGACAGGATGCCTGAGTAATTACTATAAATGCTCTGGCCTTTTTTTTTTTTTTTTTGTCAGAGATCCAGAAAAGACTTTAACCTCTAGGTCTATTAATCTGGCTTCTATCACAGGGTAGCTAGTGGCATTTTATGTTCTCAATCATAACTATATTGCCCTTGGTATGCTCTAGCAATTTTGTTCTCTTTCCATCAAAGTTTGTTATCTTATCCTGGGAATGGAACATGTACAGATTGGTGATATCACACAGGTGGATGTCTACAACCTTGAGAATTTCACATGCAGGTGGGAATTTTCCCATGTGGGAATTCACATGAGTTCTCAGAGGGCCAGCAGTTCACCCTCAGCTGCCATCCCTATAAATAAAGTTCGGGAAGGACTCTGAATTCTGGACTCCAGGAAAACCCATGGCCATGAGGTTGGTCCTGTTTTTTGGTGCCCTTTTTGGGCATATCTACTGTCTAGAAACATTTGTGGGGTAAGTTATGCTTTCTGGTGCTTCTTTGAATTTTACTTACCTGATTGATGGAGGCTTTGATTGTTACAGAGTAAATGGGTGTAAGTGTTCAGTGTTTTCAGAAAAGTTCTCTTAGATTTGGGGATAAGTCAATAGTGGGAAAAATAGGAGTGGATGATCATAAAGGGGGTGAATGACATTTAAAGGAAAAGACAAAAGTGAAAACTGAACACACATAACCCTATTTCTCTCTGTCCTCACTCATTTTTCCCTCCAGTGATCAGACTGTAGGGATGATAGACATCAGGGAAAATACAGCTGTGTGGCCATTTGTTTCAGGCAACTCAGCGGGTGTCAACGCTACTCTCCCACCTCCTCCTGCTCTTCTGGGCTTTACCATCCACATTAGCCCTTGTGCCCTAACCCCCGATCTTTAGATTCAGCATCTAGGTGGTGGAACCTCATGAAATAGAAAGGCCAGGGCTATAGATTTCAGCTCAACTCCTCCTCTCCTGGCTTTGGAGGACTCATCTTTGCTCCAAAGTACTTTGCTTCATGATTCTATGAAGGGTTTTAGGCAGCATTTTTTGAAGAGTGGTCCAGGGAACTAAGAAAGCAGTCAAATAAGTTTGGTCCCAAAAAGCCACTGGTCAAATAAATGTGGGAATCAGAGGATTAAACAAACTATAGGATTTCTAGGAGCCTTGGCTAAATCAATGTGCATTATAAATCTATAAGAGGGGATCTAGGTTGCAGCATGTACTCTTTTTTTTTAATCATAAACTACCCACTGCTCCCAGCTTGCCCTTTCTTTCCTTCTCTTTCTCTTTCTCTCTTTCCTTCTTTCTTTCTCTTTCTTCTTCCTTCCTTCCTTCCTTCCTTCCTTCCTTCCTTCCTTCCTTCCTTCCTTCCTTCCTTCCTTCTTTCTTTCTTTCTTTCTTTCTTTCTTTCTTTCTTTCTTTCTTTCTTTCTTTCTTTCTTTCTTTCTCTGAGTAACTCAAAGAACTACTATTCTTTAGAACACACACCAGGAAATATGACCCTATTGTATTACTTTTCTCAGTGCTTTCCCATTTTAAAGGAGGACTCCTGGGAGTCCATGCATTAACCAAAAATAGAGACTTACATGGAAGAATTTTCAGACCATTTGTGGCAGGTGAGCCTTGAACAGCTCACATTCCATCACTTCTGTATTCCACTGGAGTTCGTAGGAAATTGCGTGGGGCTTGGTTTCAGAAGACCCATATTCTGGTCCCTGTACATGGCTCATTGTATTGATTCCTTCCCCACTGCACAAACAGTTGGGGCAGTGACTTAGAAAGTCTGCCTACTTGGAGAAAGGCTAGAAGGGGAAGCTCTGTCACCAAGGGAACTCTTCCTAAAGAGATGTGCTTGATTGTTTTGAGATTTCTCTTTCCTGTTCATCCTTTATTCCCTATTAAGGGTGTGTGTGTGTGTGTGTGTGTGTGTGTGTGTTTGTAAAGAAAGGCACGGCACATAATTTGTTAGGGTCCCAACTATCTCTGGCCACGCCCCATGTTTGGGCCACATGAATGGGGTCTGGGGATAAAACCTTGATACATTTTCAGTTGACAAAAACAAAGAACAAACAAAACCCCCAAAACCATTAAAAACAAAATCTTAGGTCTACCCACATATGAATTGTTTCCTCTTACAAGCACCAAATTATTCCACTTTTTAAAAACTTACTTCTGAACAACAGGAACAGGCAAGTATTAAAAGCTATAACACTTCATGAGCAGCAGGTGTTATTTGACTTATTAGCTAAGGGAAAGGTAACTTTAATGGCAGGCTTCCTGCTAGGAGCAGGTACACCTATTCATTATTATTTAGGTAACATTTCCTGGGAGGAAATAACACCATTCTATCACCTTCTCATTCTGGCGATGTGGGTTTAGTATACTATTTATTAGTTTCTGGATTGTCACAGAGATTATTGACTGTTGCGTTAGTCTGTTATACACAGAGACTAACAGGTGCAGAAAGCAACAGGAAACAGTATCCAGGTTTTGCTTTTAAGGTCATATTTGTGGTTAATTTTCTTTAGAGACCAAGTTCTTGAGATTGTACCAAGCAATGAGGAACAAATTAAAAATCTGCTACAATTGGAGGCTCAAGAACATCTCCAGGTATTTGATCTAGTGGGAGTTGCTGTTCCCAGAATGAATACAGTTAAACATGATTGAGATCTATTTTCGACTGTATTCTGACTCCCATGACATAGCGTGAAATGCTAACTTATGCAGCTGGGTTTCTGAAAACCTGGGCTCTAGTCCCAACTACAGGACATTGGGCAAGTCACCTACCTTCCCTGCATCTCATTTTCTCACTCAGAGTAATGGCGATAAATATGCTGTTCTTCTATCTCTCAGGTTTATTGTAAGAACGAAAAGAGATATCAAATGTGAAAGTTACTTTCAAAAATTAAACACCTTTAGTGCATATTTCCCTTATAAAATAATTTATAGCATTTATATCCCATTATTAAATGAATTGGATAGCTAGAATCCCAGCTTAAAAAAACTGCCATCATTTTAATAATCTTTTCCTTCTGCCAGTTTTAATATCTAGCCATAGGAGCAGGGGAAACAATATAATGGATTTGCTGACACGTGGATATTTAAAAGCCCTTGTTGCAATATCATAGTGATTCCACAATGATTCCAAAACTTGTGGGCTCAAGATAAAATGGATGCAAATTGATTTCTAGAAATCTGTCAGTGCTGAACTGTCCATTCCCCAGAACAGCCCATTCATTTCCTTGGCTTGGACTTCTATCCCTTTCAGCTTGATTTTTGGAAATCACCCACCACCCCAGGTGAGACAGCCCACGTCCGAGTTCCCTTCGTCAACGTCCAGGCAGTCAAAGCGTTCTTGGAGTCCCAGGGAATTGCCTATTCCATCATGATTGAAGACGTGCAGGTAATTATGCCATGGACTCACCTGCCTGCAGCTTGCTGGGCCACATGAACATCAGTTCAGTTCCATCTTCTTTTATGCTTGAGTACTCTCCGCAGGGAAGGGACCTGTGGGTGCCACTAGGACCTTCCGGCAGTCTGGGCTCCCCTTGCAAGGTGGGTAGGAGCGCACTGTCTCTCTCTCTTTTGCATTTGGCACATGCAGAATATGGTAACAAAGAATTTAAGGGAAAGGGCAAAAGACAGGCTACAGCATGAAATATAAAGTACAAACCAAAGGATGTTAGGCAGAAGAAGGAGGAGAAGGAGTCTCACTCTGTTGCCCATGCTGGAGTGCAGTGACACGATCTCGGCTCACTGCAACCTCTGTCTCCCAGGCTCAAGCGATTCTCCAGCCTCAGCCTCTCCAGTACTGGGACTACAGGCATGCACCATCACGCCCAGCTAATTTTTGTATTTTTAGTAGAGGCGGGGTTTCACCAAGTTGCCCAGGCTGATCTCAAACTCCTGGCCTCAAGTGATCTGCCCGCCTCGGCCTCCCAAAGTGCTGAGATTACAGGCATGAGCCACCGAGTCTGGCCTGATTTAGTTTTTGTTTAGAGGTTAACTCTTAACTCAGGCCCTGAGCTCCCAGAAAGGTAGGATGAGCCATAAGACTGTGCCTGCAAACCTACCCTGGCACACCTGCAGCATCTGGCTGGTAGGAAATCCCATGAATGCTCCATCCCCTTTCACAGTGGGGCCAGAATAAGGGAAAGTCATGACCTCAAAGCCTACAGGACAAGAAGAGGAAAGCTTGGTACTGGGGACCCGAGTGTTACCCTTTCCTTCACAATTACAGACTGAAATGCATTGCTATAAACCAATCATAGATAGAATTGTTTTATCTTAGGTCCTGTTGGACAAAGAGAATGAAGAAATGCTTTTTAATAGGAGAAGAGAACGGAGTGGTAACTTCAATTTTGGGGCCTACCATACCCTGGAAGAGGTAGGTGTTTCAAAATGAACATCACAGAGACAGGCCATTCTCTCCTCTAAGGACAAAGCTCATACTTCCACGTGGTGATTTAATGGCCTAGAAATTATTCTATTATTTTCTAACTTCTCCAAGTTTCCTTAGGATTTCACAGCCAGTACCAGTGTCACTGGCTTCACACCTACTCCTGCTTCATGTAGGACCTGAAGTCCACTTGCCCATCTCAACAGCCACCCGCTGTGGAGTGTCTAAAGGGTACCCACAAGCAGCCCCCTCAGGCTGGGGCTCTTGCCCTAAGCCGCCTTGCTGACTTCTGACCTGTACTGCCCACAAAGCCAGGGAAGCCATCATGGCTGCCACTAACGATGCAATCGGGGCACAGAGCCAGGTGAGAGGTGTGCTTCTGGGCTGCCACTGATGATGGAATCAGGGACCACCTTGACGCCTCTGACTTCCATGCAAGTGTTACTGGTGGAGGGTGTCCAGGTTCTTGGCATCTTGAACAAATAATTGGACAAAACGCACAAACAAAACAAGGAAGGAATGAAGCAACAAAAGCATATATTTATTGAAAACAAAAGTACACTCCACAGGTTGGGAGCAGCCTGAGCATAGGGGCCTGAGAGCCCATTACAGAATTTTCTGGGATTTAAATACCCTTTAGAGGTTTCCCATTGGTTACTTGGTGTACACCCTATGTAAATGAAGTAGTAGCCTGCGATCAGTCTGATGGGTTGCAGAAAATGGCCAGTCAGAGGCTGAAGTGAAGTTACAAAGTTATACTCCTATGCAAATGAAGACTTGGCTTGCAACCAATCTGATTGATTGCGGGAAGGTACCAATCAGAGGTACTTTCAATTTTCCATCTGCCATGCCAAAAAGCAGGGATTGGTGCAAAGGGAGTAGCCCCTGGTCCTTTTGTTACCTGGGCATGAAAAGTTGGGGTTTTCTTTTTGATTTAGTTCTAGGGAGTCAGCCTGAATTGGCCTTAGGTTCCCTGCCTCCAGACCCTATTCTTCTGCCTCACAGGGATGTGCTCTTTAAGACCTCATGGCAGCAAAGCCTCATGAAGTCTCTGCTGTCTTTCCTGGGCTTTGTTGTTTCTGTGGAGACTATCCCTTTCCTGCATCTGCTACTCCATGCTGCTGTGGGGATCCTGGGCAGTACTGCATTTACTTCTGTGGCACAGAGCTCTTCTCCAGGCCCACGGGAATCTATCTGCACTGACTTAAGAGTCGAGGGATGGAAAGGGGCCGGAGAGGATGGTGGTTGTAGGGCTAAGGGGTGGCATGGGGAGTAGGAAAGAGCCAGAGAAGAGGTATCTGGTAGGCACCAAGTCTCCAAGTTGGCAGTTTTTAAGTGCAAAAAGCTTTAAACATTTTTTTCTCCTAATTTATTTGATAGGAAAACCTGATTTGACCTAAACTCATTTGGGAGCAAAATCTGACCTGAACTGCCTCACTGCTCATTTGTTTCACTGCCAGAAATAATATTAATGTGCTTGAATACGGAGCAATGTCCCGTGTGTAATACATAATATATACTTCCTATTACCTTTCTAAAATTCTCCCCTGAAACAAACATCTTGTTTGAAATATATATGGCCTCAAGGGTTTCAGATAGGGGACTGTGGACCAGCACAGAGAATAAGAAAGAAAAGGAAGTGAAGCAAACAAGACGCCCTCCCTCTCTCCCAGACAAACTGATGTCTGTCTCCCACAGAGTGCAAATACTGGCAACAGCTGGAGGGACTGACTTCCTCCCGCTAGCTCTCCAAACGCGCCCGGACACGTCTCAATCCCAGCAATGGACACAGCTTGGGCTCTCCAGATGCACAAAATTTCAATCGCCTTGAAAATAGGAGCTGGAGTAGCCGGTGGCCTTAGTGCGTCTGCAGCAGAAACCCCATTGTCCCTGGGCCTGATTTAGCCGGGAGACATTTTGTAGCGATCGCCTCTACATACATTTTGGGGTGGAGGGGGCACTACCGTTTGTGTTCCTCTGTTAGCAAGGGCGAGAAACCCCACCTCAGGGCTGGGGTCGCCAAAAGCCACAATTACCTCAGGCAAGTGTGCCATTTTGCTTTACACAAAACTGCAAAGAGCCGGTTGGGCTGCAGCCCCTGCAGACGCCGATGGACTCAGCAGCACTCAGCTGGATCCAAACCTTCCGACCCTACAGCTCGGGCCGCGCTGCCCCCTCCGCTGTGTCCCAAGGGAACGGGGAAAATCACCAGGGGATCAGATCTCATGCAACAGACGGTTCACTCGCAAATGTCTATTTATTCACTTGAAACATTTCAGATTTCCCAAGAAATGGATAACCTCGTGGCTGAGCACCCTGGTCTAGTGAGCAAAGTGAATATTGGCTCTTCTTTTGAGAATCGGCCTATGAACGTGCTCAAGGTACACGGTGCAGGGACGGTTCTTCCTCTCGATGTTTCTAGAATCTCCCTCCTCCCAGGCTAGCCGGCAGTCCCAGCTTGTGCTACAGAGCGGCTCCTTTTTATTACTTTTTTTCTTTTCCTCCTAACCGGTCCTTGCTGGTTTTGAGTATCCACTCCCCCACTCCCGCCCCCTTCTTTTTCTTTCTCTCTGTTCTGAGCAAGCTGACGCGGGTCTGCAGGAGTGAATTAATGCTCGCGTCCTGAGCGATGAGCTCCCGGGGAACCCGGGCAAATGCGCCAATAGGAGCCGAGGAAGGGGGAGGTGCGGGCCGGGGGAGGTTGGGGGCTGGGGGCTGTAATTCATCAAGCTGGGAGTTCTCTGCCTCCCCTCCCCTTCTCTTTTTTTCTTTCCTCTTTAAATACACACACACACACACACACACACACACACACACACGCGCGGGCGCGCGCACACACACACACACACGGACACCAGTTAAAAAAGAAAAAGCACTAATTGCCTAAGCTGCATTTTTTTCTTTTTCTTTTTTCTTTTTTCTTTTTTGTTTTTTAAAGAAGAGTTCTGGTCGTATGCAGAAGAATGATGGAAAACTAAACCCTAAACCGCAAAGACAAATGCCCTGAACGAAGATCTTTTGAAAAAGGATATAGATGAAAAAAGGTTAGGGTTTTACGCCGTCTCGTAACCTCTGACAGTCTTTGTGCACATAATTTCAAGCTTTGCACTTTGTCCTCAAAAACAGTGAAAATTATTTCCCCAGATTTCCTAGAAAGAGTTAGTTAAGAGAAAAAAAAAAATCAAAAAGAGGTAATGTCACAACTCCTCGCTAAATTTGGAAACGTTATGGCTGGGAACCAACTGACTAACTGGGACAGATGGATTTCTCCAGAGCGTTTTTCCCAAAGCAGGCCTGAGAGGAGTGATTTGCCTACTTTATACCACTAGGATACATTTGCTAATGTTTACCTCCCTTCTTTCTCTTTATTTCCTCTACCCGCACCCCCTCTCCCCGCGCCGAGTTGGATCAGAAAACCCCAGATTCTCTTCCACCTTGGGCTTCCTGGCCTTCCCTTTTCCGGGGTGGTTGGGCGGTGGAGGATGTTGTGTTTTTCAAAGTTCCCTGCTTTTTACATTTGAGCTCTTTAGAGGAAAAGGCACAAAGCACTTTTAACTAAAACTCGTAGAACCCACGAACTGTAATTTTTAGCAAGGATTTGCATTTCTCATTTACCTTATCTGCTGTGTTTAGAATGCTGCACAGAGATAGAAGTTGATGGTGCAAAAATAATCTTTTCCTCTCCATTTACTGATCCAATTGGCAAAGCCACTGTTTCAAATAAAACTAAGTCACTTAGATCATAAAATTTAAACTCTGGAAAGTACCTCCAGAGGTTTGCTATCCTGTTTTTATGAAGGTCTCAAAAGGTTATCACAAGCATTTTTATAACAAAACACTATTATTGCATACATTTGGAAAATAGAGAAAAGAAAAAAGAAAAACAATCCTCATAATTCTAATTCCACAACTATGGGATAATAGCTATTAACAATCTGTTGTATATTTTTCTACTTTTTTCTCTCTTTTCTTTTTCCTTTTGTCTCTTCCTCCTTCTCCTTTTCCTTTTTTCTCATATGTATGTGTGTGTATTAATGAACTAGTTTCTTTAAAAATAAAAATGAAATCCTGTAATCCATTTTTTCCAATTTTCAGCATATGAAGATATTTTCATGTCATCATCTACAACGATTTTTTACAAACATTGGAGGAGAATTGTCTATGCCCCTCAGTCTGTATTTACACTTGCATTCGAAAAAGGGGACAAAAGAAAATTCTCCTTAAATGAGAGTTAGTCGACAGCATCCCTGTCTGTATTTCCTTCTCTGTCAATCACATCAAGAACAGAGAGAGGGACAGAGAAGGATGGTCTAGGGTAGAAAGGAGGCAACCAGGTGCCATGGCGGTGGAGCCGTTCACATTGCCACACTTGCTTTTGCAGTTCAGCACCGGAGGAGACAAGCCAGCTATCTGGCTGGATGCTGGGATCCATGCTCGAGAGTGGGTTACACAAGCTACGGCACTTTGGACAGCAAATAAGGTCATTTTGCCTAACATTCCTTGCTTATTTTGCCTTTCTGGGGTCAGGCCCACCAAAATCCATGATGGTCCCAGTGGTCCTGATGGCTGGCACTCTCAGCCAAAACCCTTCTTTTGTCACACGGGCTGGCAGTCAACCCATCCAGACTTTTTTGGTATTGCCCCATCCAGCACCCCAGGCTCCTCCCCTTGGGCAGGCCACTGTGCACTGTGTTAAAAGACACCACGATGTGATGATTGCTGTTGAGTGAGAGATAGGGGGAAAAAAAAGACTCAGTAAGCTAAAGAGATTGAACGGGTGGCCAGGGAGGACCCTTGGGAGCCAGATTTCAGCATAAGAACCAACTAGAGAAAAATCACTTTGCTGCCTGGAACCCTGAGGGCTGAGGTGTGATATGCTAGAAATTTATAAAATCATGAAAGGGGGTCACCTGGAAAATACAAACAGGTGCAAGAAGAGTTAACCCACAGATCCAAAGTGGAGTTGGCTAAGGGTGTTTGGGTTGTTCTGAAAATTTCCCAAATTTGATTTTGAAGGTAGGGTGTAGTAAGATCTCTCTTCCACAAGTTTGTTGGCATTAGAGTCAGGACATGGGGCTGGGTATGACCTAGTCTGGTATTTCTTAAGTAATTCAAAAATGACATGCTATAAATCAGAATGTTAATTCACGAGCAGAGGAAATCAATCCACATCAGATCATTCAAGCATGTGCAACCACGTGCATACCGACTGATACATTTTTCCCTTCAATTAAAATGCGGTTACCTTTAGGGTATTATGAAATGGATATTTAACAGTTGAATAATAATGCCTTAGGATGGCTGAGCACAGGAAATGAATAAATTTTAATCCAGCAGAAACTTCAACTCAACTGCAGTTAATGGCAAGTAAAAATGTAATTCCCCAAATGGAATTTAACTGGTTCTCTGTGTCTTTAGCAATGTCTCTGCATATTTAAGTAATCTGATGTTGGTTGTGAGTTCTTTTGGAAAGTTATCTCATGTAGGGATTAAGGAATACCAAACAAAATTTCTTTGGTGCATAGGTCCACATAAGTCACATATATCACTGCTCACTATTGCAAAATGTCTCACTGGGATGAATAGGAAGAATGTTACTGCTTTTGAAAGAGAGTAGATACATGATATCTGATTTTTACTCAATAGAAGTAAATTATTCTGATTAGAAATAAAAGTACAGACGCTAGCATATTCAACACATTAACATTGCAGGAGACTGGACTGCTGGATGCCTAGAAGACTTTCCTTGATCAATAGTGATCCCTGGTTCACATCTGGAAAAAACACATTACCTTACTATTCTGTCCTGTGTTCCCGACAGAAGCGGTGTGTGAGGTTGACATGTATCTTGTCTTTGCTCAGATTGCTTCTGATTATGGAAAGGACCCATCCATCACTTCCATTCTGGACACCCTGGACATCTTCCTCCTGCCAGTCACAAACCCTGATGGATACGTGTTCTCTCAAACCAAAGTAAGCCTGGATTTTGTTCCCTTCTTCAACAAGGACCTAAGGAGATGTGTAGGAACTTCAAAAGCAAAATAAAAGTACTCATTCTTTTCTTGATTTACTCTAAATGGAATGTCTAATTTCTCAGTAGTCACCCGGAAATGAGGGATAGAGAAGTGGTTATAATCACTTCTTATTCCAACACATGATGTCTTTACATGTTGCCTCAGCCAGAGCCCATTTCAGCTGTTAGGCTGGGCTATTAGAGCTCTGTGTTCACCGTGAGTCATCTAGGAGATTTGTTCCAATTATCTCGCATTTTTTTGTGGTAAGATTGATAGAAAAGAGGAGGCGGATGTTACCTGCTGACAATTAGATTGCAGTAGGATTTAGGTGGGCAGTACAGTGCATCTAGCATTTTACTTACAATCTGTGGGCGAAACCCTCCGTAATATCACTAAAAAGAGTTACGTAGTTTTTTTTTTCCCTTAAAATCTCATTACAATACACTATTGTAGCAACCGTGACCCCACATATATTCAAAATGAATGACAGCTTCAAGTTTATTTTTAGAGAGAGCTAACTACGGTAGCATTTTCAAAGACATTTTCAAAGAAACTGATACTAATACTAGTACTCATCCCATGAGATACCATATGAATCAAGGGTTCCATTGTCAAGACCAGGAAACACCGCCCACCATATCCGTTTCTTAGAGGTTTATAAAAAACAAGGCATTAACAATCCTTAGGAGTTCTGAAGTAAGTTTACCAAGTTAGCTCCATATTTTCCCCAAATAGTCTCATTGCAGAACCCTCTCTTCTGCTTTTGGTTCTTGCTGTTGGCCTTGGACAGAACTAGGGTTCCATGGCACGTGTTTGGCAGGCGTTCATTTGAGGAGATGGGGGCGTATTCATGTCTCACTTTGGTGAGATGGCAGAGAAACTCCTAGCAGAACCCCTATGAGGACTGTCCAACACCTCCCCAAGCCAAGGGACAGAAGTGTCCCAGAGAACTGGGGAAATTGACAGAATTCTAAAGGAACCTTCTGATCAGGCTGAATGACCCTCTTTCTTTTTTTTCCATGCGCTTTTTGGGTGGGATCTGAAAGAATCGTATGTGGCGGAAGACCCGGTCCAAGGTATCTGGAAGCCTCTGTGTTGGTGTGGATCCTAACCGGAACTGGGATGCAGGTTTTGGAGGTGAGCACAGGGACTTGCCCCCAGGGATGGTCAGCCCGTGGTCTGGCCCACAAGCTGGTTCAAATGGCCCTGCACTGCATCAGCTGGCTAAGCCCATCCAGGATTTAAGCCATTTAAAAACCTCTTTGAAAAACACTTAACTAAATTCCCTTCACAGGAGCACAGTGCTGTCACAGAGCTCTGAGCAGCATTTAATATATTTTGTCTCACATCTTGGTTTTCCCACAAGCTGTCGCCCGGTTAGCCTTCTGTGCAGCGGGAGCAAGACTTTGCGCAGTAGCGGGAGGACTCGGGAAGCCCTGAGCCAGCCACTAGAGGGAGATAGGATCTATTCCAAGGAGAAGCATTACATCATCTATGGATGCTTCGAGAAAGAAAACCTAAAAGAAGTACATACACACAGGATGGAGAAACTGACTTTCAAAACAGATTCAAATATAAAATGTGAGCTTGCTGCCCTGGCTTTGTGACAGCTCTTATGTTTTGGAGTTCCGTGTCAGGCTAGTTAGGGGGCTCCTTTATGCCCTCAGCCACTGGTGAAAACCCCTTATGTTTCAGTAACCATAGAATTAAATTTTTTCCCCCTCACTAGGCTATGATAAGATTGAGGTCAGGAGCTGTGTCTTTTTCACTGTAGTATTCCTAACACCTAGCACAGTGTCTGCAACGCAGAAGGCAATCACTATGTATTTGTAAGACAAACTAATTAATTAGAGTTATGGAACTAAGACAGGACATACTAGAGAACTGCTACAGGATATGGATGAGTGGCAACTTCATTCATTGCTTTTACAATTCTTCTTCTTTTTTTTTGGAGTGTAGGGGAAAAATAATTAAAGCACAATACTGAGCAATGGCCCACAGTTCAATGTCAATCCCCGCAATATTATTTTCATTAAATAATTTTAAAATAAGGTGACATTTTGTCTGTATCACATGGGGAGCCTAGGGAATCCTAACCCCTACTCATCCCCTGGAAGTTTCTCTAGCAGTGAGAGCCCTGGCCAGGCCTACAATGGACCCATTTCAGTGGTCTTGAGCCACTCTAGTTGCTGAGAAAATCAAGGCCAAAGGTGGCCTTGTTGTCAAATGTAGTCATGACTTCCTCACTGCAGAAAGGGTGTCAGAGGTTCCTTGCATTTGTGGCTTTGTGCCTTGGAATTACAGATGCATAGAATCTTCTACTCTTGGACTCTAAGAATTGGATGAGATCCCAGAAAATGAACTTGCTAAACTCCCACCCAATGCAGGAATTCCATCCATAATATTAAATCTAGCTTTTCTTCCAATAACTCCTACAGAGAGGAGATGATCTAATTAGATGGCTCTTTATACTGTATAGAGGAACCATATTTTTTGAAGAAGAGATGTGTCCAGAATCACTTCAGTTAGGCTTTCTGACTATAACCTTTGGAAGAGACTTGATCTAACACAATGACAATCTTGCCCCGACTTCCAGAGGAGAAAATTAGTGATGCATGGTGACCTCCTCCCTACAGTGTCTTCTTAGAGCTCACTGTCCTCACTGGGCTACTTCTGCATCTCCCCAGGACCTGGAGCCAGCAGCAACCCTTGCTCTGATTCATACCACGGACCCAGTGCCAACTCTGAAGTTGAAGTGAAATCCATAGTGGACTTCATCAAGAGTCATGGAAAAGTCAAGGCCTTCATTACCCTCCACAGCTATTCCCAGCTGCTGATGTTCCCCTATGGGTACAAATGTACCAAGTTAGATGACTTTGATGAGCTGGTGAGTTTCTGAAACTTAATTTCAGCCCAGCAACAAACATCCATTGTGTGGTCAAGCAAGTTTCAGGCATAAAGTCATGCCCTAAGGTGGAGGTGTACCATTACAGCAATGAATGAAACATAAGTTCAACCACCGAGAAGATTATGATGCAGCCAAAGGTTTGAAAGACTGGTTTTGAACTTTCCTAAATTAAGTTTCTTTGGGAAATAGAATTCATGAAGTTATTGTTACCTTAATCTAGATGAGCAGGAGCCTGGTTTGAGCATAAATTCCCAGAACATGCTTTTCTATTGCATATGGGGGAAAAAACCCTTGGGTTTGGATATGAGGCTCTTGGATTGGTAGTCAAATACTCTAAGCTGAGCAATTCTGCTTCTCAGCAACTTGTCTTATACTTTTCTGGGGCCTTTGGCTCTATGATCTACCATGACGATGCACTGGTGTATGATGTTGGGGGGTAAAACACTCACTTCCCTAACTTGATACCTTCTGTCACCCTTCCTGTTTCAGGAATAAGCCAACTGGCCCCAGCCTTAGATCAGATGGTGACATCTCAGGAGGCTGTTCACAGTTGAGCAAGAGCTATCCCCAGCTAAAAAGAATGTGCAAATATTTCCAATTTGGCTTTTAGGCTTGGTTTGTGAAACCCATATGTTAGAAATAAGCCCAGAGTTGGGACCTTTTTGTCAATTTACCTTCAAGTAGATTATTGTCAGCAGTCCCATGCAGAAATAGACTAGATTATTGCAATTCAAGTGTGCCTTTCATCTCATCAGTTAGATTTGAGCGCTGTGAGGTTTTGATGGTGAGTATTACCATTCAAGGTCATATCAGGGAAAAAGAATGTTCTAAAATGTTCTTTTTTTAGACCTAGATGACCTTAAATTATCTAAACCTGGTGCTCAAACCTCTAGCAGACAGTCAATCTAGGCTATGATTAGATGGCTTCCTGCCTTCAGGGGAGGTTGTTAGTGTTCTTCTTTATAGAGAGTGAAATCTCTGTATGGTTTTCACGTATCAGCCCTGGTTTATCATCTGGTTCTACTGAGCAAGTTTATTTCCCTTTGAGAAGTGAATCCACTAATTACTTGAAGATCACCAGCCTGCTTCTCCTAGCTCTTACTCCTTCTAAATAACCTCAGTTCCTTCAAGCGTTCATATCATGGGCTCAAGTTCCCTTACTATTCTGGTTGCTGTTTTCTGAATATGCTTCTTCAAGGGTAGTGTCTTAATCTGTTTGCATTGCTGTAAAGAAATACCTAAGACTGGGTAATTTATTAAGGAAAAAGTTTTATTTGGATTATGATTCTGCTGGCTGGAAGATTGGGCATCTGGTGAGAGCTTCAGGCTGCTTCCCACTCATGGAAGGCAAATGGGAGCTGGCGTGTGCAGAGATCACACGGTGAGAGAGGAAGCAAGGGAGAGAGTCGGGAGGTGCCGGACTCTTTTTAACAACCAGCTTTCGAGGGAACTAATAGAGCAAGTACTCACTCCTAACTGTGAGGACTGCACAAAGCCATTCATGAGGGATCTATTCCCATGATCCAGACACCTCCCATTAGGCCTCACCGCCATTCTTGGGGATCAGATTTCAACATGAGGCTTGAGGGGAATACACATCCAAACTATAGCAGGTAGCTCCCAGAAGTGAATGTGAAATGTGTGTTGTGGGTTACCCAGCACAGAGCAGGGTGTGACCATAACTACCCTCAGCAAGACCGTGCACTTCTGCAAATTCAGTTGAGGATCACATTAGTTTTTTGGCAGTAGCCCTGTGATGTTGACTCATGTTGGGCTCATTGACAAGAGTAACCCCCAGGCTCTCCAAGGATTCTACCAAGCCAGGTTTCCCCCATCTGGTAATTGTACAGTTGTTTTCCTGGACCCAAGTTCAAGACCTTACATTTATCCCTGACAAGGACAGTAAAGCCTCAATCAGTCAAAATTGGAACCCTCAAATAATGGAAAATATTTTTCTGAGCTCTACTTCTTGGAAAAAGAGACAGCCATAGGGAAATAAGCCAATGTAGGGATCCAGTAAAAGAAAAGTCAACTTCCCACATATGTCCTGGGGTCAGTCCACATTCTCTTTAGACCCCTTAAATCTACCCTATTTCTAGCCACACCCCTGAACAAGGAGAACTGGTGGCAAAATAATGAATCCTTGAGTGTTGGAAACACCAGGATGATCAAATAGACAATGAGGACCTTCATGTTGTATTTTCAAAGCCAATAGAAGTGAACTTACTTCTATTGGAGAAGTAAGCTTACTTCACAGTGAAAATGGTTCAAATAAAAAGGGTATTGTGCCTTCACCTCAATTAACTAGACAGTCTAGTTAGAGCATTCTGTGTTGCTGTTGGGCAACTGATCTCCCAAGAGACAAGTGTTATCTGTCTGCCTTTCTTTCGTTCTCTTACTCTAGAGTGAAGTGGCCCAAAAGGCTGCCCAATCTCTGAGAAGCCTGCATGGCACCAAGTATAAAGTGGGACCAATCTGCTCTGTCATCTGTAAGTATCCAATGTGCTGGAAGTTTTTACAAATGACCCACTAAGATGGCAGGCACAGTGTGAGTTTGAGCCAAAACTTTTAAATGCCTTTATTGAAAGGGATAGGTCTTCATGCATGGAACCCAACCTTCCCCAATTTCCCTCAGTGAATCTAGTCTCCTCCATGAGATACTTACTGTGTGATGGCCGGAACAAAGAACTCCCTAAGTATATGTTTTGTGCCCTCTCCTGTGCTTGTTCAGATCCTTACAGCTCACTCTCATTCTGTAGAATTTGTTTATCTAAAAATAAGCCTTTATCAAGACTTGGCTCTTTTTTTTTTTTGAGATGGAGTCTCACGCTGTTGCCCAGGCTGGAATGCAGTGGCTTGATCTCAGCTCACTGCAACCTCCACCTTCTGGGTTCAAGCACTTCTCCTGTCTCAGCCTCCCAAGTAGCTGGGACTACAGGTGCGTGCCACCATGCCCAGCTAATTTTTGTATTTTTAATAGAGACGGAGTTTCACTACATTGGTCAGGCTGGTCTCGAACTTCTGACCTCAGGTGATCTGCCCACCTCAGCCTCCCAAAGTGCTGGGATTACAGGCATGAGCCACTGTGCCTGGCCTAAGACCTGGCTCTTTTATTACCTTCCCTTTCCAGGCTAAGAGGGGCTCATGCCCTGAGAATTCCATGGACTGCGGGGGCAGAATAGGTGTGACTCTTGAAGAGGACCCAGGTGGTTCCGTGGATAGACTCTGTTGCAGCCATGTGTTGATGCAGAGTATGTGGAGATGGAGGAGGAGAAGTCAGGAATAGCGGCAGTGTGAGGAATAAGTCTGGGGAGTCTGCCATCAGACTTTCTAGGCCCTCCTCTTCCCCATTTGATTGAGATAAAAACAAGAAACTACTACAGTGCTTTGGGAAATCCCAGTGCACCCTTGTGCAGGTTCTGAATCCTTCAAAGGCACGGTCCTTTCCTTATGGACAAAGCTGGAAACTCAGGACCACACAGTTCCATGCCCAGGAGTTCCCCAGTGCTTCCATGCCCAAGGATCCTTTGGAAACCAATGCCTTTAATAGGCACCCATTCTGTTTTTCTTTTTTTTTTTTTTTGGAGATGGAGTTTTGCTCTGTCACCCAGGTTGGAGTGCAGTAACACCATCTCGGCTCACTGCAGTCTCCAACTCCCAGGTTCAAGGGATTCTTGTGCCTCAGCCTCTGGAGTAGCTGGGATTACAGGCGCCCGCCACCACACCCAGCTTATTTATTTGTTTGTTTATTTATTTATTTATTTATTTGTATTTTTTAGTAGAGAGAGGGTTTCACCAAATTGGCCAGGCTGGTCTCGAACTCCTGACCTAAAGTGATCTGTCCGCTTCTGTCTCCTAAAGTGCCGGGATTACAGACGTGAGCCACCATGCCTGGCCACCCATTCTAACAGACTTTTAAATTAAGCATCTATTATATGTTAAGCATTATGCCAAGCACTGGAGACATAATGTGCCCACACAGAACTCTTTAATAGAAGAGATGAACAGGAAGGCAAATGAACTTTTGTATGATGTGTGCAATAGTAGGCTATACATGGTACAGAAGTATTAGAAAGTCGGGGGATTTGATGGAAGTGGAGTCAGGAAAAACTTCATGTAAGAAGAGGGTAGGGTTGTAAAGACTGGTTGCCAGGTAGCTAGAGAAGGAGAAAAAGGATGGGGCATTCTCACAGCCAACAGCATATGCAAAGGCATAGAAGTATAAAATTGCGTGATGGGTTCTGGGAGCTACAAGTAGGTTGAGATCGCTGAAATGAAAGAGGGAGAAAAGGGAGTTGGGGAAGTTCAGGGTTTTGTGTGCCATGGTAAGGAGTTTAGGTTTAACCCAGAGGATTCTAAAAGCCTTTGGGGGGTTTTCAGCAGGACGGTGAGGGAATTGAGGCATTGTATTTAGCTAAAACATAGCAGCAGTGTGGATGGAGTGATGAGGGACTGCAGTAGAGACATCCCATAGGAAGAGGAGGAGGAGTTCAGGTGAGAGACAATGGCCCAAACTACAGCAGGGCCAGTGACGATGGAAGGGATTTAGGAGGTAAAGCCAAGAAGCTTTGTCATTTATTGGATGGGGAGAGGTCCTCACTGAAAGTCATTGAGTGGTGCCACTCACTGAGGGAGAAGTCCAGGAAGGTGAAAGAGGGGTGAGGTTGCAAAGATAATGAATTCAGCTGTGGACATATTGAGGCGGAGCTCCTTGTAGGGTATTCAAATGGAGATGGTCTGTAGGTTTTGGACTACATGCCCTGGGATTCTGTGGAGAGAGAGATTTGGGAAGAGTTGGCATAGAGTGGGTGGTTGGACCAGTAGAGCAGGGGGAACATTTGGAGTGAGAGAAACCCTGGACAAAGCAGGGAGCAAGGTGTTAGGCAGCAGAAGGGGTTAGCAGCATGGGCTAGGCAGAAAGGCAGAGAACCCTGGATGTCAGAAACCAGGGGAGAAGTAATTATTAAAAAGGAGGCAGGCCGGGCGCGGTGGCTCACACCTGTAATCCCAGCACTTTGGGAGGCCGAGGCGGGCGGATCACGAGGTCAGGAGATCGAGACCATCCTGGCTAACACAGTGAAACCCCATCTCTACTAAAAGTACAAAAAATTAGCCGGGCGAGGTGGCGGGCGCCTGTAGTCCCAGCTACAGGCTGAGGCAGGAGAATGGCGTGAACCCCGGGGGGCGGAGCCTGTAGTGAGCCGAGATCGTGCCACTGCACTCCAGCCTGGGTGACAGCGAGACTCTGTCTCAAAAAAAAAAAAAAAAAAGAAATAAAAAAATGAAAAGGAGGCAGCGGTCAACAATGGTGAAGGCCATGAAAAGTCAACTAAGATAAGGACAGGACATTTTCCATTGAATTTTCATCTCTAGCTTATTGGTGACCTTAACCCAGAGCAGTTTCAGAAGCGTGGATAAGGGAAGGAGAGCAGAATGGAAGCCTTTTTTCTTTTTGAGATAAGAGATATATTTATGGACTGTGGGAAAGAACAAATAAAGAGGGAGAGGTGGAACATACAGGAGAGAGAAGAAATGACCAGTGCAGTGAGGTTCCAGAGCTGGGGACAGGAGGACAAGCAGAGGTGGGCAGAAGTTGTGGCTCAGGATGGAATGAGAGGAGCATGTCTTTGGACGTGTTGTGGGCATGGATATAGCCACAGCCATAGGAGGGGTGATGGCGGGAATCACGGGAATGCACCCGTGCTAGTCCTGATTTTCTTTTTTTGAGATAGAGTCTCGCTCTGTCACCCAGGCTGGAGTGCAGGGGCGCAATCTTGACTCACTGCCACCTCCGCCTCCTGGCTGCAAGAGATTCTCCTGCCTCAGATTCCCAAGTAGCTGAGATTACAGGTGTGTGCCACCACGCCAGGCTAATTTTTGTGTTTTTAGTGTAGATGGGGTTTTGCCATGTTGGCCAGGCTGGTGTTGAACTCCTGGCCTCAAGCGATCCACCCACCTCGGCCTCCCAAAGTGCTGGGATTACTGGTATGTTCAGCTTTTTAAAATTAACATCATTTCCTGTAAAGTTTTATGAATTTACATTCTAGTTTTTTGTTATTCCATGATGTTGCTATATCCCAGTTATTGAGTCTTTGGATTGTTTCATCTTTATGCTAAACAGTGCTACTATAAACATGTTTCTACCAACTCCTTTTTCTCTTAGATGATCTTTTTGGAATATATTCCTGAGGCAAGATTGTCAAGTTAAACAGAATGAACAGCTTTGGCGCTCATGTTGCTTTTTTTTTTTTTTTTTTTTGAGACGGAGTCTTGCTCTGTCGCCCCGAGTTGGAGTGCAGTGGCGTGATCTTGGCTCACTGCAACCTCCGCCTCCTGGGTTCAAGCAATTCTCCTGCCTCAGCCTCCCGAGTAGCTGGGATTACATGGCATGTGCCACCAAGCCTGGCTAATTTTTGTATTTTTAGTAGAGGCAGGGTTTCACCATGTTGGTCAGGCTGGTCTCAAACTCCTGACCTCGTGATCTGCCCTCCTCGGCCTCCCAAAGTGCTGGGATTACAGGCATGAGGCACCACACCCGGCCTCTTGTTACATATTTTTTAGGCGGTTCTCTGGGAAGACTGATCAGCTCACAGTTGCTGAGACTTTTTAACCATGTTCCACATGGGATTGTCCTCACATTCATCAGGGATACCCCCAGGGAGAAGGGCCTTCTGAGTGGTAGCAGTGGGGACAGAGGATGGACCTAGCTTGAGACATGATGGCAGCTTAATACTGAGGAATGAGTGCCTTTGCTTGGCAGCCTTTGAGTGGAGGCTGGAGTTCAGAGTGTCAGCCGAATAGCATTGTGTATCCCCGAGACCCCTACATAGGTCTCAGCCATTTTATTACAAGGAATCTAGCTTTTCATCCACCTTATCTGGAGGTATTTACTAGTAAGATAGACCTTGGAAAGCTGAGGTTTAGTATGTTTTCTTTGGTGAGGTCACAGAAATGGAAGAGATTTCCAATAAGCAGATATTGGACAGGTGTAGGATTTGCTGTATGATCTTTTGGAGCCCGACTGTGAATGGCCCACCAAGTTCTAGCCGCATCATTGTCCACAGCTGACTCTTATCCTGGCCTCATTCCAGCTTGGACAAGCTCTACCTCTAAGGACTAGTTTTAACTCGGCACTTTTTGCTTCCTGCCCCAGGTCAGTATGCAGCTCTGGGCAGAACACCTGCCTCACTCCACCCAAGAGATGGCTGTATAGTTGTAGTGGGTGAGACATTTCCTGGGCAGCTTCCCGTCTGGAAAGGGCTTTGAGGAGCTGTGCTACAGTAGGTGTTTGGTTCAGAAGTTGTTCTTTTAAAAAAAAAATTTTTTTTTTTGAAACAGAGTCTTGCTCTGTCACCAGGCTGGAGTGCAATGGGGCGATCTTGGCTCACTGCAACCTCCACCTCCCGAGTTCCAGCAGTTCTCCTGCCTCAGCCCCCTGAGTAGCTGGGATTACAGGTGCATGCCACCATGCCCGGCTAATTTTTGTATTTTTAGTAGAGATGGGGTTTCACCATGTTGGCCGGGCTGGTCTTGAACTCCTCACCTCAGGTGATTCACCCGCCTTGGCCTCCCTAAGTGCTGGGATTACAGGAATGAGCCACCACACCTGGCCCAAAAGTTGTTCTTTGAATTCTTTCTCAGAGAGGCATGGGGGGCAAACAAACAAACAAACAAACAAACAAACCCACAGAGCTTGGCTACAGAGGCCTGGGTTTGAATTATAGCACTGTCACTTTGGAACCAAGTAGCCATGGTCCAGTCACTTATTCTACGTTGGTTTCTTATATCTGTGAAATAGGTTGTTGAGAGGCTCAAAAGATATTATGTGGAATACAAGTGTTCCCTAATTCTAAAGCACTATATAAACGTTGATTGTTTGTTAGTTTCCTGGTGAATGCTCTGCTACAGATAACTCCGGTCCTTAACATGGCCTAACTTTTTTGATGGGGTCCTGGTCATTTATTGACAATGATAGTTACAAACATAACTGACATTTATTGAATGCTTATTCTACATACATTGTCCTAGCTCCTTCACTTAATATCCCTGTTTTTATTTTATTATTTTATTTATTTTTTAGAGACTCTGCTGCCCAGGCTGGAGTACAGTGACAGGATCATGGCTCACTGTTAGCCTGGACCTCCTGTGCTCCAGCAGCCCTCCGGCCTCAGCCTCCTGAGTAGCTGGGACCACAGGCTTGTGCCACCACACCTAGTTCATTTTTTAAAAAAATTTTTTTGTAGACACAGGGTCTCGCTATGTTGCCCAGGCTGGTCTCAAACTCCTGGGTTCAAGTGATCCTCCTGCCTTGGTCCCGAAAGTGTTGGCAGAGAGCCGCGACGCCTTGCCACTTAATCTCTTAGTCTCAGTTTTCTCATCTGTAAAATGGGAATAAGGCTAGTACCTACCTAGAAATTCACGAACCAGTTTAACATAGTGCCTAGCACATTGACACAGCCAGTAGTGTCACTGCAACCATTATGCCATTTAATTCTCACTCCCCTGTGAAACAAGTAGTATCTCATCCCTATGTGACAGGTGAAGCATCTGGAAATAAATGACTTGCTTTAGGTCACCCAGATAATGATTTATAGGGTTGGGATTCTATCTGAGGCCAGTATTCTGTCTACAGTTGACCTCTTAGTGTGATTGGCTGTGTCATGTAGCCACACCAAAACGTATGAGTTGGTAATTTTGGTCCAGGGAAGATTCAGTTCAAATCAGCAACCATTTAGTATTTATTATTTACCAGGCATTAATTTCCAAGCTGCTCTGCTGGGTGAAGGCAAAGACAAAAATCATGGGAGTTGACAATATTAATTCACAATATTAACCTCTAGCCCTACTGTTTTCTGGTACAACCTCCCTGGTCTTTCCAGCCCCATTCTTAGGGACTAGGTGGCTTCCGCCATCTGTACCTCAGCCAAGTCCTCCTGTGACCTCTAACTGCCCTTCCTGGGAGGGGCCACAGGGCCGGTCCATTGCTCGGCTTTTCTGAGTCATGACTGACTTGTAAGTTAATGCCATCTTCCTTCATCATCTGTCACATCAGCGGCCACACAGATCTCAGGTGCACATTACTGTGTTGGCTGAACCCACCACACAGAGGTGCTGGACATGCAATTTGATAGCAGAGCAGAGAGTGCTCCACCCTTAATGCTCAAGTCCCCTGAGGGTAGGGACCGAATCTCTTGCTGCATTTGTAATCCCTCCACTCCCACTGGAGAAAACCATGTCTGTACCTTCTAAAGAAGGAAATGGTGTGGCCTACCTAAGGTGGAGAAGAGGCCACTTAGGATGGCGTGGGCTCCTAAGAGCACCAAAGGAAGGCTCAGTTCAGTGTCCGCTGAATAACACCTTTTGCTTTTCAAATTATTGTGTTTTTTCATAAATGTGACCCTCTACTAAACTCTCCCTCCTCTTACAGTTCACACCTAGGGGCCTGGCTTACCTATGATAATAGAATTTAATATAGAGGTTCCATTGCGTGAAGGCTAGTGGTAGTCGTGTAACCAAACTTTATTCTCATTTGCCCTTCAGACCAAGCCAGTGGAGGAAGCATTGACTGGTCCTATGATTATGGCATCAAGTACTCATTTGCCTTTGAACTGAGAGACACAGGGCGCTACGGCTTCCTCTTGCCAGCCCATCAGATCCTGCCCACAGCCAAGGAGACCTGGCTTGGCTTGAAGGCAATCATGGAGCATGTGCGAGACCACCCCTATTAGGGCCCTGGGGAAGAAACAAGAGCCATTAAAATCTCTTTGGTTTGAAGCAAAGTTGGGTTGTGTTGTTTATTTTTCTAAGCCTGATCTGGCAGCACCGTTTCTCCAGTTTCTGCTGCCCTCAGACACAGCCAAGTCGTGGCATTGTACCCCTCCATCTTTTAAAAAATCCATCCTGAGGCCAGGCATGGTGGCTCACACCTGAAATCCCAGCACTTTGGGAGGCTGAGGTGGGACGACTGCTTGAGCCCAGGAGTTTGAGATCAGCCTGGGCAACATGGGGAGACCCCATCTCTAAAAAGAATAATATTTAAAAAAAAATCCATCCGGAGAAGAGTGCTCCCAACATCATTTGACAGTTTTTGTTTTTGTTTTCCTTTTGAGACAGAGTCTCACTCTGTCACCCAGGCTGGAGTGCAACGGCGCAATGTCGGCTCACTGCAACTTCTGCCTCCCAGGTTCAAGCAATTCTCCTGCCTCAGCCTCTCAAGTAGCTGGGATTACAGGCGCCTGCCATCACGCCTGGCTAATTTTTGTAGTTTTAGTAGAGACAGGGTTTCACCACTTTGGCCAGGCTGGTCTTGAATTCCTGACCTGAAGTGATCCGCTCGCCTCGGCCTCCCAAAGTGCTGGGATTGCAGGCGTGAGCCACCGTGCCTGGCCCCATTTGACAGTTTTTTATTGTGTTAAATTATACACAAAACTTATAATTTTGACCATTTTTAAGTGTACAATTCATTGGCATTAAGTACATTCACAACGTTATGCCCCCATCACCATCATCCATCTCCAGAACTTTCATATCATCCCAAACTGAACTCTTCCCCATTAAACCGTAACTCCTCATTCCTCTTGCCCTTCAACCCCTGACAACTACTAGCTACTTTCTGTCTCTATGAATTAGCCTATTCTAGGTACTTCATATAAGTGGAATTAAACAGTATTTGCCCTTTTGTGGCTGGCATTTTTTTTTTTTTTTTTTACTTAGCATAATGTTTTCAAGGTTCATCCATGGTATAGCATGTGTCAGCCCCTTCATCTTAAGAGTGTAGCATTTTAGGGCTAGCAATGGACTTTCAAGTTCATGTATTCAACAAATACTCATGAAGCAACTGCACTGTGCCAGGCCTCGTGCCAGGTGCTATACCTGATTCCATTGTTGCCTTCGGTTTTTCCTTTCCTGGTGTGCTGCTTTATGAAGACTGGTGGGGCAGGGCATGGTGACTCAGGCCCGTGATCCCAGCACTTTGGGAGGCTGAGGTGAGAGGATCAGGAGTTTGAGATCAGCCTGAGCAACACAGTGAGACCCCATCTGTACAAAAACAAAACAAAACAAAACAAAACACCTGTCATGGTGGCAAACATCTTTAGTCTCAGCTACTTGGGAGGCTAAGTTGGGAGGATCACTTGAGCTCAAGAGTTTGAGACTTCAGTGAGCTATGATCACACCACTGTACTCCAGCCTGGTCGACAGAGTGAGACCCTGTCTCAAAAAAACAAACACACAAACGGTGGGGACCCAAGCCAACGACATTCCTTTTTCCTGGTTGCCCTATCAAGCCTCGGTCTCAGGTTGCACACAGTTTCTTTTTAGATATTGACTCCCATTAGGGATTTAGGTTTTCTTCATGTGGATGATTTTCCCTGGGAGAAAAAGGTAGGAACTAAATTTCGGCTTGCCTAGAATTCTGGGTCCTTGATTCTCCCACTTCACATCTCTTACAGATTTGGGTCTCAGTTGTTCTTGTTGCTAACTTCAAAGCTGACATCGATCTCAGTGACACTGAGCCCACGCTTTCTGGTGGACAGGGTGGGTGTAGGAATTCACTTTAAGTGTTGAGAGGACAAAAGGACCCTGAGGGAGCAAGAGGAGATGATGGCCCCTAGCTCCACAGCTCCTAACAAAGGCTCTCTCTGGGACCACACTTGAGATTCTGCACCCTCTTTTTGACTAGGCTGGTTCTTGAGCCCTGGCTAAGCCAGCGTGAGCAAAGATCCTGCGAAGTCATCCCTCCCACCTTGGTATCTGATCAAGTTCCTCATCCCCACCTTTGATGTATAAGTCCTTGGCCTGCCTTTAGCAAGAATCGCCCTACCTTGATGTCTTCTCTTAGTAATCCCACTGTTTTCTTTGTCGTATTCAGTGTTAATCCTCTCTGTTTTCTTTGCCGTATTCAGTGTTAAGCACAATAAGTCTTTCCTATTGAAATAGCCATGGTCCTAATCATAATAATCTTGAATTAGGTCTTACATTTTAACACATCAGGATAGTTTTTCTTTCACTCTCTCAACTATGACCCTTGGTTGTGTCCACTCCCTTTGTGTGGGTGTGGAAAGCATGTAGACTGTAGGGAGGGTGGGATGGGAAAGGCTGTGGGAAGTGGGGCTCCCAGGACAGACTCAAAGGTCCCAGAGCCCCTGAAGACGTTATGGAGATCATGAGTGTCTTCCATTTATTCAGCTGTGACTTGGCAGAAAGGACACCAGACCCACAGTCTAGGAAGTATAAGAAAATCTTATTATTTACTTATTTATTTATTTGAGATGGAGTCTCACTCTGCTGCCCAGGCTGGAGTGCAGTGGTGTGATCTCGGCTCACTGCAAGCTCTGCCTCCCAGGTTCACGCCATTCTCCTGAGTAGCTGGGACTACAGGCATCCACCACCACACCTGGCTAATTTTTTTGTATTTTTAGTAGAGACGGGGTTTCACTGTGTTAGCCAGGATGGTCTCGATCTCCTGACCTCGTGATCCGCCCACCTCGGCCTGCCAAAGTGCTAGGATTACAGGCATGAGCCACCGCGCCCGGCCGAAAATCTTATTATTGATAAAACCATTAAGCCTTCCCTATAGTTCAGACCCCAAGGAACACTGATAATTTATTCAGACTAAAACATCCTTTCTATATCATTTGCTTGATACATTTCTATTTGCTTAGTGGAGTCAGAAGAATTAGGATTCAGATACATAAAAGAGGCCACAAACCTCTTTCCTCATCCTGACCTGCCCCGGTGAAATTCTCTGGCAGGGCTTGTCAAGCATGTAGTCTTGGAGCCAGCTCAGTCTTGCTTTGATAGTCTTAACTTTTTTATTATTATTCTAGAGGTAATTCTATGCCAGGTTTATAATCTGACCTCTCCTATCAGGATAAATTCCATCCAACACTGTGGAACTTTCTTATTCACTGTAAAAACACTATTTAAATGCCAAGTGATGAGCAATATGGTACCCTTGGCACAGACTTTTTCAGCTCCTGGAGCAAGTTCCTGACCTTGTAAATCGAGAGGCTCAACCTTTATCACTTGAAAGGAATGGGAGAGGCATTGGTAGGGCCTGCCTGTCACAGTCAGAGTTGCAAGGGTGCTTGGGAATCACATTAGCATTTTTGAGGACTTGAGTCACTCTCAGACTCTTTATAAATACAGCTTGACTCAGCCACCGTATGACTGACTCCCCAGGGACATGAGGTGGATACTGTTCATTGGGGCCCTTATTGGGTCCAGCATCTGTGGTCGAGAAAAATTTTTTGGGTAAGTTCCTTTTGGACCTCTTATTATTTGGTTATTTCAGAAATATGGGAGCCAAATGGAACTGAAAATGAATGGCTGATAATAGCTGACATGGAGGAAGGAGACCTGGGCTCTTGTTCCAGCTTTGCCTGTGTGTCATCCTGGACAAGTCCACTCCCTTCTCTGAGATCCGATTTCATCTGTGAAATCAGGACTAGATGACCATTGCAGTCTCTCCCCAGCTCCCTCATCTCCTGCCAGTTCTTTTTCTGCCTAGTTCTTATTTATAAGGTCCGTTCCAGGCATCTACTTTCTTACTCCTATGTTATTAATTACTAAGAGTTACTGGTTACTAAGAGCTATGTTATTAATTACTAAGAGTTACTGGTTACCAGAAATGGTTTGTTTCCAATTTCCGCCATGGGTAAAGGGAAACCCTGGGTCTCAAGCTTGTTGGTTTCACTTCTTTGTTAATGGCGAAGGCTTTGCAGAACTGGTGCCTTCTCTTGATCTGCAGTTCAATGCTCTACCCCTGAGCTATACCCTCTTCTGAGCTGGTGCTTTGTTATTGGCTTCTGGGACGTGGAGATTTCACAGGTCTTGCCTAGACACAGCTATGAAAATGACATGCAGAGACACATGCCTGCACACTGTGTGCGTGTCTGCGTGTGTGTGCGTGTGTGTGCGCACACACACACGTGCTCAACACACTCCAAGCAGAATGCTTTGAGGTTTGCAGGGGAGAGGACATTCGGGTGGTAGGAGAGATAAAAGGGATACCATGTTGCCCTGTTAGAACGCTGAATTGTAATAACTCATTACTGCATAATACTTTACCATTTGTAAAGAGCTTTCATGTACATTATCTTTTTGATCACGCAACAAGTTTGCCAGGCAGGGGTGTTATTTTCTTCCATTTAAACATGAAAAAAATCAGCCTTAGAAATGTTAAGGAACACGCTCAAGGCCACTTAGCTGGGAAGCAGGGGAGCTGGAACTCTGAACATAAAACTCGTACCCTTTTGCTATAACACAAGTTCATCTCCAAATAAAATCCTGTATCTCTTGGATCTATCTCTTAGTTTACTTTCTATTTTACTATCTGGCTAATGAGACTTTGGGGTTGTTTTTCGAGGTAATTACTTATATGAGATTGACTAAGTTTTATGATGATGACTTCTGTTCACACCTGTGTCTCTATTGCTCAGTGGCTCAGAGGGGTTAGGCATAGCAGGTGGCCAGGGAAGACTTTCCCACAGGCGGCTCAGCAGTAGGTGTGTAGTGACTAGACTTGCTGCCATGTGGGCTGACGCATGGAACTGTCAGGCTCCCACTGCAGCTATTCATGTGGCTGAAAAATCTCTATTTTGCAAGATACAGACCTCTCTTGCAATGCGGTGGGCACCTGGGCTGCGACAGCTGGGCCAGGCCCTAGAATGCTCTCTGCAGGAATTTTGTACAGAAAAAGCTGTGTGCTTGAGCTGACTGCAGATGGTTTTAACTGATAGTGTCATTCTCATCCCCAAATCCATTCTCACGCCATAGTAGGAAACCTAGCAAAGGTAGTGGAATTCTTCCTGGGCTCTGTAGAGGTGTCCCAGACACCCAGCTTTTAGAGCAAGGGGAACATTTAAAGCAAGGGGAAGCTGGCCTCTGAGCGTTCAAGTGCTTGGGAAGCCAGGCTCTGGATTGGCTGCTGAAGATGAGGATGATGGTTTCTCCCCACCACCCACCACCCATTCCCCTCCCTTCCGTCGGCCTCGCCTATCTCCCCAGTCTCTCTTGCTCTACTGGAGCCTTCTGCCCTGGTCTTCAGAGATCTTCAGGATGGGACAATGGCCAGGATGCCTAGAGGCACCAGGCAGGCAGAGAACAGGAACCAGTTGCAGAGCTGGTTATAGCATCAACAGTAGCTGGCAGGCATCTAAGAGTTCTATGAAACCATCTCTTAATATTCTTTGTGGTGGCTGCTAAGCCTGGCTAGGGAGGCAGATGAGAAAGGCACAAAGGATGGGCCACTTGGCTGCCAGCATGGTGAAAGGGGAGGGATACATGCCCATCACCAAAGTGGGTATTGACTGTCCAAAGCACAGACACCTGTGAGGGTAAGGGAGTGGGAGTGCCAGCCATTGCAATGGCAGCAGCTGGACGCCCTGGCTATTGGAGAGGATCAAGTTAAGAGGAGCTGTGAGAACACCTGTGTGGAGCAGGAGGGGCAGACATGGCCACCTGTAAATCTCAACACGTCCCCCTCCCAGGCTAATTTCCACCTTCAGAAAGAGCTCAAGGTCTTTGAGTGAATTTCTAGATAGTGGAGATAGGATGTGCTCCACCATCTTGAGTCTCATGAACTGACGAGGGCATTTTCCAAGTACAGACAAGGACAGCGAGGGCAAGAAAAAGGCTGCCCTTTCGCATGGCACCCCGCCAACGTCCTCCCTGCTTTCGGGTGTTGCTGTGCTTCTGTTCATAAGGATAATGCTACCACTGGGTACAGTGGCTCACGCCTGCAATCCCAGCACTTTGAGAGGCCGAGGCAGGTGGCTTACCTGAGGTCTGGAGTTCGAGACCAGCCTGACCAACATGGAGAAACCCTGCCTCTACTAAAAATACAAAATTAGCTGGGCATGGAGGTGCATGCCTGTAATCCCAGCTACTTGGGAGGCTGAGGCAGGAGAATCACTTGAACGTGGGAGGCGGAGATTGCAGTGAGCTGAGATCGTGCTATTGTACTCCAGCCTGGGCAACAAGAGCAAAAACTCCGTCTGAAAAAAAAATAAAATAAAA
The DNA here is from genome assembly GCF_028885625.2 of Pongo pygmaeus. Lineage (NCBI taxonomy): Eukaryota > Metazoa > Chordata > Mammalia > Primates > Hominidae > Pongo > Pongo pygmaeus. Next base: position 129,178,534 of record NC_072379.2, read on the forward strand.
TAAAAGGATAACGCTACCCACTACCAAAACCGCCAATGTTCAGCACTATCTGAAGACTGTTAGGACTTTGCTTCCTCTGGTCAGGAAAAGCTTCATGGGTGATGTGAGTTGGTCCTAAAGATTAGATGGGACTAGATGGGCCTGACAGATGAGAAAAAGGATGGATTGCAGGCAGTGGGAACAGCATGTACAAAAGCATACAAAAGCACACAGTGAGTTTGGGCTGGGTCCGAGGTAGGGTAGAAGGGAGAGGTGAAGAAGAGACAGATGGAATGGGCTTCACTCTGCACCCGCTCTTCTGCCCTGCCGCTTTGCATGCTACAGATATTTCGTTGACCTCTGTAGCTTGGCTGATTAGAGCAGGATGAAATGCGTTTGCGGATTTAATCATCCTCAGGGCCAGTCAGAGACACGGTGTCCCATTTTCCTGGGACTGTACCCAGGAATGTGCACAAGTTCTGTTGTGAAGTCATCACTTTGGAAAAACTAAAACGCATGTGTTGGGTGAATGCGTAACATGATTTTCATACTCAAAGAGCTTCTTATTCTTATGTCCTCCTTTTTTTCTCCTCCTGTCCCTTCTTCCTCCTTTTCCTCTTTGTGATTGCTGTAGCCAGTGCTGTATTTTACACATGCTTAGTTGTGCTAATAAATATGTCACCACAAAAGATCTTTCTAGAAGCTCCCCCCCACTTTTTTTTTGGGACAGGGTCTTGTTCTGTTAACCAGACTGGAGTGCGGTGATGCAATCATAGCTCACTGCAGCTTTTGAACTCCTGGGCTCAAGCAATCCTCCTGCCTCAGCCTCCCAAGTATAGAATCCCCATTTTAAAGATACCCCCTTTATGGAGTGTTGGAGGTAGGTTATGATAGAGCATGAGTTCAGCGGACGGGCCCTTGTCCCCGTCCAGGAGTAAAGATTTCCTTTCTGTTTGTTAAATTTATTTATTTTTAATTTTAATTTTTTGAGATGGGGGTCTTGCTCTATTGCCCAGGCTAGAGTGCACAGGTGTGATCATAGCTCACTGCAGCCTTGAACTCCTGGGCTCCAGTGATCCTCCTGCCTCAGCCTCCTGAGTAGCTGGCCTATGCCAGCTAATTGTTTTTCATTTTTTTGTAGAGGCAAAGTCTCACTATTTTGTCCAGGATGATCTTGACCTCCTGGCCTCAAGCAATCCTCTCACCTTGGTTTCCTGAAGCACTGGGATCACAAGTGTGAGCCACGGTGCCTGGCTCCATTCTGTCTTACATCGGTCCCTTTTTTTCAATGGTGCTTGCCGAGGTCAGGGAAAGATCAGGTTTGATGCCTCATCTTCCCAGGGCGGTAGGTCCAACTCTTGGCAAGCCTGTTGGGTTCAGACTGAGACCTGCACACCCAGTGGTATCTCTTCAGGGCCCTCAGCAGTGCCCACAGGGTGCAGTTACCCACTCACCTCCAGGACCCTTTGGGGACCAGGTGGGTTGGGAGAAAGGGAACCTTCAGCACTGTGATCTCCTCCAGACCAGCCACCTGCAGCAGGAGCAGCTCTGCAGTGGACCTTGACTCCTTAAGGCTGGCCTAGACCCACTGGAGAGCCCCTAGAACCTTCCAGAACCCAGCAAAACCCTGAAGGGCCATCTGGATGAAACCGGTTTTCTGATGAGGAGCTGCCCCATGAGGCTGCACGCTCAGCTCCCTGTGACAGCCATTCACTCTCAACAGGTCCTTGAGCTCACAGCGGCTCTCTTTGCATTCACTTGTGTCAAAGAGATGATGCAGTGACAGCATCGAGTGCGGATTCTTTGGAGCCGTCACTTAGCAACAGCCTAATGGCTCCCATCTCCCCCAGCCAGCTGAGAGCATAAAGGCAGCATTTCAGGCCCCGCTTTCTCCCACCCACACACAGGACTTCGGGGGCCACTACCCCTGCCGCCGCTGCAGAATCTAAATCACGTATATGAAGCAAGCTCAGGGACAAACGACAAAGGGGACTGAGACTGGCCGGCCCCATCTGTGTCCTTTAAGGGTCCCCTCTCACCCCGTGGGGAGGAGTGGATCCAAATCCAGCCTCAGCACCATGGGCCATAGTCAGTTTCCACCCAAATGAGCCTTTGTGTGGGGTTCTGGAGGTGGAAGGGACTGAGCGAGCACCCAGCCTCGCCTGTGTTGTAAGAGGGCGAGGCTGGGTGCTCACCCTCCCAGCATGGATATGCTGTTTTCTTTCCAGCACGGAGGTTCCGTCAGGGTTTCAGTCCTCAGCCCTGACAGTGAAGAAGTGCTTCTTTATGTCTTGAGTTAGCTTTGCGTGTAACTCAGGCACATTCCTTCCTATAAAATATATGTGTTTTTCATTATAAAGTAATATGACCACATTACAGAAAACAGATACAAGGCGGAAAAAGTAAGTCATCCATAATCCCACGACCCGAACATAAGGGCTGTCAGCATTTGGTATATTTCCGCTGTCTGTTTTTCTTCCAATGCATCTGCTTTTTCCATACTTATAATCATGGCACACATACAATTTTGTGTCCTGCTCTTTCACTTAATATTTCCCTTAAAGTTATGCCATAAGCACTTTTTCATAGTTGCCATGTAGCCTCATTTTTAATGGCCATACATTAAAACCAAAGACTAGACCATTTCCTTTCTTTTGGCCTGGTTACGTCTGGGATAGGAGGCTTGGGGTTTCTTTGCCAGCTGAAAGCTCATCATTATCTTTTGCTCTTTTTTTCTTTTTGCTTCTTCCCCAGGGACCAAGTTTTTAGGATTAATGTCAGAAATGGAGACGAGATCAGCAAATTGAGTCAACTAGTGAATTCAAACAACTTGAAGGTACCTGGTTCTTTTTAGCTCTCCTGAGTGTTTTCTACCTTTGGCGGGAGAAGACTCTTGCTCTACTGGTATTATTATTTTTATTTCCGAGGAGTCTCTGAATATAATCCCTTGGGAGTCCACTTGCCATTTACACAATTGAGGGGGCCGATGGGAGAGAGGGAGCACATCACAGCCGTGCTGTCCTGGGAGAGGGGATGCGTGAACAGTATAGGCTCCATCCTTCTAGCTGCCATCCACTTATGACTCTTGGTCTCTGCCAGATACTGCTTGTTGGGCATGTCCAACCAGACACAATTGTGAAATGGGCAAACTTTGCCCTTGGGCAGAGCCCAGACTCTCAGGGATCACCCTGGCTTTTGGCAGTGCTCTAGAAGAATAACCTCATTGTACATTTTACCTGAACTGTCCTTTAACCTGGTTTCATTTCTGTTCCCTTCAGGTCAATTTCTGGAAATCTCCCTCCACCTTCAATCGGCCTGTGGATGTCCTGGTCCCATCTGTCAGTCTGCAGGCAGTTAAATCCTTCCTGAGATCCCAGGGCTTAGAGTATGCAGTGACAATTGAGGACCTGCAGGTAGGTAGACCATGCCCCCTGCCTTCTGGTCTCACATAGGACCAGGCAGCCAGTCCAGAGTAGACCGGAGCGATTTGCAAGTTCTGGTTTTATCCTTTTCTATTTTATAGATGAGGAAATGGAGGAAAATGGAAGTAAAGTGCAGTGACTTGTTAGAGGAACTATATTCTATAGTAGAAAGGGCATAAATAGGCCAGGGAACCACACAGATTTGGATCCAAATCCTGATTTTGCTAACTACTAGTGCTGTGTGCTGTGTCTTTGGACAAGTTATTAAAAGGACCTGCTGAGCCTCCATTTCTTCATCAGTAAAATGGTGATAGTGAGATCTTCGTCATGTGATTTGTTGAGAAGATTCAGGATTAAATGTATGTAAAATGTCTAACAGTGCCTGGCATATCCTACATCTGCCATTAAGTCATAAGTCCCTCTTTCTTTCCTTCTTTGAAGTCCTTCCAGGTGGCAAGAGCAGAGCAGGGGGAGGGTGTTGGGAACCAGCCACTGAGGCACCCTTTGAGACAGGGGGAATGTCATGGATAGCCCCAGCAGAGGGAATGCCATCCTCTGGCCTCACGACCCGTATCTGAACATCAGGACAGGGTCTGGCTCATGCTCTCTCCTTCACCGAGGTGGGTTATGGACTAATTGGTGATCTGGCCTGGGAGTTTCCTGATGGTGTTAGCAGCTATGAGCTTATTAATCATCCTCACATGTCACAGACATCTGCCAGGAACCTTCAAAGTACGAGTGGTTATAAGAATTTCTTTGTTTCTGAATGGTTTCCCAAGCTGTGTATTTCAGAGGCACTGGATACCAGATGCGGGCTGATGTCTAGAGAGTTCATATTATAGGATAGCCAAAGAGCGCATATGTTGCTTCCAGGGAGTAAGTGGGTTTTGAATGAGGCCATGTAAATTGGGCCCCAAGAAGTAATTTTTTTTTTTTTTTTTTTTTTTTGACAGAGTCTCTCTCTTTTGCCAGGCTAGAGTACAGTGGTGCAATCTCGGCTCACTGCAACCTCTGACTCCCTGGTTCAAGTGATTCTCCTGCCTCAGCCTCCCAAGTGGCTGGGACTACAGGCACGCACCATCACGCCCAGCGAATTTTTGTATTTTTATTAGAGACAGGGTCTCACCATGTTGGCCAGGATGGTCTCGATCTCCTGACCTCGTGATCCGCCAGCCTCAGCCTCCCAAAGTGCTCGGATTACAGGCATGAGCCACTGTGCCCAGCCAAGAAATAAAATTTTATAAAGATATGAAAGAAATCTAACCCGCTTTTAAACCTTGACATTTGTGCTGCTTGATATGCTGAAAGGGCCGCTGTCTTGGCTGACCCATATGCCAAGACATGGCAGAAAAAACACAAACCTGCATCTGCAATGGATCACTTCACAACATTGCTGTGTGTTTTCAGGCCCTTTTAGACAATGAAGATGATGAAATGCAACAGAATGAAGGGCAAGAACGGAGCAGTAATAACTTCAACTACGGGGCTTACCATTCCCTGGAAGCTGTAAGTGTTTCAGAGTGGGTTAAGATCAAAGTTCTCTGCCTTCTGAATTTTGTAACCTCTCTCCTTACTTCCAGGAGACATTAGTCTTCAGCACAATATCCTCTCACTGAGGGGCTAAAATGTGTACACTTCAATTCCTTTCTAATTCTTGGATTGCTTAACTCCTACCAGCACCTCAGAGTGTCATGAAATACAGCCTGGCTATTTCCTCCCTCAACCATCCTTCTCTCCTTAAGCAACTCCTTCAGAATACCATGAAAATAATTGCAATCATTTCTAGTCCTTGTAATTCAACCTTCTTCTACCCTACCATAATCCCTCTATTTTACTCACTTATTCTGGGAGAATAAAATGTTACTTATTCCAGGCAAGTAGACAAATGGTGATTTTGAAGGTTAACCAAATATTTCCACTCATTTATCACAACTACTTATAATGTATATATTTGTTCCATCAAGCATTTTGGTGCTGTGTTTAGCTAGAAACCATTTGATATAGATGGCTGACTTTCAAGGTAAGCCAAACCTTCAAATGAAAAACTTGAAGCAGAATAGTTTCCTAGGATACTGGAACTTAAGAAATCAAGAGAGGCTGTAGAATGCGGTACAGTTCTCTTACACCCCTCAGTGTCTCCTTCATTCATCTGCACACAACTAGCTCAGGAACACTCCCCCACATCTAAATTAGTATTCCCCCTGGTGTACCTTAATACATGTTGTTCTTGATATACAGACATAGTGTTGCTGGCACGCATTTCACAAGGAGTATACTTTGAGTCGTTTCTCTTCTTGAGGGAGGATTTCAAAGGTTGACTACTTCCACTTCTTTCCCATGCTTGTCAGTAGCTTTGTTTATTGTATACACTTCCAATGGCACTGCCCCTTGATCCCTCTTGTGACCAGTGACATACATCTGCAAAACAGCTGGATAAAGTTAGGAGTTCAGTTTTGGGCCATGGACGAAAGCAGAGCTCAGAGCCCACACAGGGATCAAGCCCATGAAATCAGCCTCATGAACATGGGGCCCTCGCCAGCTGAGCTAACCAGTTGCAAATGTCACCCAAGACCCTGGAGGGGCCATCCCCTCACCTGCCGACTGCTGGAGCCTCACTGTCTCACTGGCTCACCACTGGTTTCTCTGGTTTGAGGTGCCCTTTGCAGCCTGGCTTACAGCAATCTTGTCCTCACTGTGACACCCTCCGCTGTGAGTTGGTGTGCCAGCACCCTCCTAGCTCAGTCATATGCAGTTCTTTTTAAAAACAGCTAAAGAACTCGTATTCTAGGCTGGGCTTGGTGGCTCACACCTGTAATCCCAGCACTTTGGGAGGCCGAGGTGGGCAGATCACTTGAGGTCAGTAGTTCAGGACCAGCCTGGCTAACATGGTGAAACCCCATTTCAACTAAAAAAATACAAAAATTAGCTGGGCGTGGTGGCAGGCACCTGTAGTCCCAGCTACTTGGGAAGCTGAGGCAGGAGAATCACTTGAAACCAAGAGGTGGAGGTTGCAGTGAGCCAAGATCGTGCCACTGCACTCCAGCCTGGGCAACTAAGTGAGACTCCGTTTCGAAAAAAAAAAAAAAAAGAGCGCTCATATTGGCTCACATAACCACTTAGGCTTTCTTAGGTCTCTAGTGGGAATTTCGCGTTTGTCTCTGCCAGAGTTTCTGGTTCCAAAGCCATTGTCTGTGTTGTGCTAGTGGTGGGCAGTGTGAATTTGCACCCCACACCTGGACACAGCTTGGTGCTGTTTGTTTTTTTTTGATTTTAAAAATAATTTTATTGATTCTTTTTTTTGTTTGTTTTGTTTTTATTTATTTATTTATTTTTTATTTATTATTATTATACTTTAGGTTTTAGGGTACATGTGCACAATGTGCAGGTTAGTTACATATGTATACATGTGCCACGCTGGTGCACTGCACCCACTAACTTGTCATCTAGCATTAGGTATATCTCCCAGTGCTATCCCTCCCCCCTCCCCCCACCCCACAACAGTCCCCAGAGTGTGATGATCCCCTTCCTGTGTCCATGTGTTCTCATTGTTCAATTCCCACCTATGAGTGAGAATATGCGGTGTTTGGTTTTTTGTTCTTGCGATAGTTTACTGAGAATGATGATTTCCAATTTCATCCATGTCCCTACAAAGGACATGAACTCATCATTTTTTATGGCTGCATAGTATTCCATGGTGTAGATGTGCCACATTTTCTTAATCCAGTCTATCATTGCTGGACATTTGGGTTGGTTCCAAGTCTTTGCTATTGTGAATAGTGCCGCAATAAACATACGCGTGCAACTGTCTTTATAGCAGCATGATTTATAGTCCTTTGGGTATATACCCAGTAATGGGATGGCTGGGTCAAATGGAATTTCTAGTTCTAGATCCCTGAGGAATCGCCACACTGACTTCCACAATGGTTGAACTAGTTTACAGTCCCACCAACAGTGTAAAAGTGTTCCTATTTCTCCACATCCTCTCCAGCACCTGTTGTTTCCTGACTTTTTAATGATTGCCATTCTAACTGGTGTGAGATGGTATCTCATTGTGGTTTTGATTTGCATTTCTCTGATGGCCAGTGATGGTGAGCATTTTTTCATGTGTTTTTTGGCTGCATAAATGTCTTCTCTTGAGAAGTGTCTGTTCATGTCCTTCGCCCACTTTTTGATGGGGTTGTTTGTTTTTTTCTTGTAAATTTGTTTGAGTTCATTGTAGATTCTGGATATTAGCCCTTTGTCAGATGAGTAGGTTGCGAAAATTTTCTCCCATTTTGTAGGTTGCCTGTTCACTCTGATGGTAGTTTCTTTTGCGTGCAGAAGCTCTTTAGTTTAATTAGATCCCATTTGTCAATTTTGGCTTTTGTTGACATTGCTTTTGGTGTTTTAGACATGAAGTCCTTGCCCATGCCTATGTCCTGAATGGTAATGCCTAGGTTTTCTTCCAGGGTTTTTATGGTTTTAGGTCTAACATTTAAGTCTTTAATCCATCTTGAATTGATTTTTGTATAAGGTGTAAAGAAGGGATCCAGTTTCAGCTTTCTACATATGGCTAGCCAGTATTCCCAGCACCATTTATTAAATAGGGAATCCTTTCCCCATTGCTTGTTTTTCTCAGGTTTGTCAAAGATCAGATAGTTGTAGATATGCGGCGTTATTTCTGAGGTCTCTGTTCTGTTCCATTGATCTATATCTCTGTTTTCGTACCAGTACCATGCTGTTTTGGTTACTGTAGCCTTGTAGTATAGTTTGAAGTCAGGTAGCGTAATGCCTCCAGCTTTGTTCTTTTGGCTTAGGATTGACTTGGTGATGCGGGCTCTTTTTTGGTTCCATATGAACTTTGAAGTAGTTTTTTCCAATTCTGTGAAGAAAGTCATTGGTAGCTTGATGGGGATGGCATTGAATCTGTAAATTACCTTGGGCAGTATGGCCATTTTCACGATATTGATTCTTCCTATCCATGAGCATGGAATGTTCTTCCATTTGTTTGTATCCTCTTTTATTTCCTTGAGCAGTGGTTTGTAGTTCTCCTTGAAGAGGTCCTTCACATCCCTTGTAAGTTGGATTCCTAGGTATTTTATTCTCTTTGAAGCAATTGTGAATGGGAGTTCACTCATGATTTGGCTCTCTGTTTGTCTGTTGTTGGTGTATAAGAATGCTTGTGATTTTTGTACATTGATTTTTGTATCCTGAGACTTTGCTGAAGTTGCTTATTAGCTTAAGGAGATTTTGGGCTGAGACGATGGGGTTTTCTAGATATACAATCATGTAATCTGCAAACAGGGACAATCTGACTTCCTCTTTTCCTAATTGAATACCCTTTATTTCCTTCTCCTGCCTAATTGCCCTGGCCAGAACTTCCAACACTATGTTGAATAGGAGTGGTGAGAGAGGGCATCCTTGTCTTGTGCCAGTTTTCAAAGGGAATGCTTCCAGTTTTTGCCCATTCAGTATGATATTGGCTGTGGGTTTGTCATAGATAGCTCTTATTATTTTGAGATACGTCCCATCAATACCTAATTTATTGAGAGTTTTTAGCATGAAGGTTGTTGAATTTTGTCAAAGGCCTTTTCTGCATCTATTGAGATAATCATGTGGTTTTTGTCTTTGGTTCTGTTTATATGCTGGATTACATTTATTGATTTGCATATATTGAACCAGCCTTGCATCCCTGGGATGAAGCCCACTTGATCATGGTGGATAAGCTTTTTGATGTGCTGCTGGATTCGATTTGCCAGTATTTTATTGAGGATTTTTGCATCAATGTTCATCAAGGATATTGGTCTAAAATTCTCTTTTTTGGTTGTGTCTCTGCCCGGCTTTGATATCAGGATGATGCTGGCCTCATAAAATGAGTTAAGGAGGATTCCCTCTTTTTCTATTGATTGGAATAGTTTCAGAAGGAATGGTGCCAGTTCCTCCTTGTACCTCTGGTAGAATTCGGCTGTGAATCCATCTGGTCCTGGATTTTTTTTGGTTGGTAAGCTATTAATTATTGTCACAATTTCAGCTCCTGTTATTGGTCTATTCAGAGATTCAACTTCTTCCTGGTTTAGTCTTGGCAGAGTGTATGTGTCGAGGAATTTATCCATTTCTTCTAGATTTTCTAGTTTATTTGCGTAGAGGTGTTTGTAGTATTCTCTGATGGTAGTTTGTATTTCTGTGGGATTGGTGGTGATATCCCCTTTATCATTTTTTATTGCATCTATTTGATTCTTCTCTCTTTTTTTCTTTATTAATCTTGCTAGCGGTCTATCAATTTTGTTGATCCTTTCAAAAAACCAGCTCCTGGATTCATTAATTTTTTGAAGGGTTTTTTGTGTCTCTATTTCCTTCAGTTCTGCTCTGATTTTAGTTATTTCTTGCCTTCTGCTAGCTTTTGAATGTGTTTGCTCTTGCTTTTCTAGTTCTTTTAATTGTGATGTTAGGGTGTCAATTTTGGATCTTTCCTGCTTTCTCTTGTGGGCATTTAGTGCTATAAATTTCCCTCTACACACTGCTTTGAATGCATCCCAGAGATTCTGGTATGTTGTGTCTTGGTTCTCGTTGGTTTCAAAGAACATCTTTATTTCTGCCTTCATTTCGTTATGTACCCAGTAGTCATTCAGGAGCAGGTTGTTCAGTTTCCATGTAGTTGAGCGGTTTTGAGTGAGATTCTTAATCCTGAGTTCTAGCTTGATTGCACTGTGATCTGAGAGATAGTTTGTTATAATTTCTGTTGTTTTACATTTACTGAGGAGAGCTTTACTTCCAAGTATGTGGTCAATTTTGGAATAGGTGTGGTGTGGTGCTGAAAAGAATGTATATTCTGTTGATTTGGGGTGGAGAGTTCTGTAGATGTCTATTAGGTCCACTTGGTGCAGAGCTGAGTTCAATTCCTGGGTATCCTTGTTGACTTTCTGTCTTGTTGATCTATCTAATGTTGACAGTGGGGTGTTAAAGTCTCCCATTATTAATGTGTGGGAGTCTAAGTCTCTTTGTAGGTCACTCAGGACTTGCTTTATGAATCTGGGTGCTCCTGTATTGGGTGCATATATATTTAGGATAGTTAGCTCTTCTTGTTGAATTGATCCCTTTACCATTATGTAATGGCCTTCTTTGTCTCTTTTGATCTTTGTTGGTTTAAAGTCTGTTTTATCAGAGACTAGGATTGCAACCCCTGCCTTTTTTTGTTTTCCATTTGCTTGGTAGATCTTCCTCCAGCCTTTTATTTTGAGACTATGTGTGTCTCTGCACGTAAGATGGGTTTCCTGAATACAGCACACTGATGGGTCTTGACTCTTTATCCAATTTGCCAGTCTGTGTCTTTTAATTGGAGCATTTAGTCCATTTACATTTAAAGTTAATATTGTTATGTGTGAATTTGATCCTGTCATTGTGATGTTAGCTGGTTATTTTGCTCGTTAGTTGATGCAGTCTCTTCCTAGTCTTGATGGTCTTTACATTTTGGCATGATTTTGCAGCGGCTGGTACCGGTTGTGCCTTTCCATGTTTAGCGCTTCCTTCAGGAGCTCTTTTAGGGCAGGCCTGGTGGTGACAAAAATCTCTCAGCATTTGATTGTCTGTAAAGTATTTTATTTCTCCTTCACTTATGAAGCTTAGTTTGGCTGAATATGAAATTCTGGGTTGAAAATTCTTTTCTTTAAGAATGTTGAATATTGGCCCCCACTCTCTTCTGGCTTGTAGAGTTTCTGCTGAGAGATCCGCTGTTAGTCTGATGGGCTTCCCTTTGAGGGTAACCCAACCTTTCTCTCTGGCTGCCCTTAACATTTTTTCCTTCATTTCAACTTTGTTGAATCTGACAATTATGTGTCTTGGAGTTGCTTTTCTCGAGGAGTATCTTTGTGGCGTTCTCTGTATTTCCTGAATCTGAATGTTGGCCTGCCTTGCTAGATTGGGGAAGTTCTCCTGGATAATATCCTGCACAGTGTTTTCCAACTTGGTTCCATTCTCCCCGTCCTTTCAGGTACACCAATCAGACGTAGATTTGGTCTTTTCACATAGTCCCATATTTCTTGGAGGCTTTGCTCGTTTCTTGTTATTCTTTTTTCTCTAAACTTCCCTTCTCGCTTCATTTCATTCATTTCATCTTCCAGGGCTGACACCCTTTCTTCCATTTGATCGCATCAGCTCCTGAGGCTTCTGCATTCTTCATGTAGTTCTCGAGCCTTGGTTTTCAGCTCCATCAGTTCCTTTAAGCACTTCTCTGTATTGGTTATTCTAGTTATACATTCTTCTAAATTTTTTTCAAAGTTTTCAACTTCTTTGCCTTTGGTTTGAGTATCCTCCCATAGCTCAGAGTAATTTGATCGTCTGAAGCCTTCTTCTCTCAGCTCATCAAAGTCATTCTCCGTCCAGCTTTGATCCATTGCTGGTGAGGAACTGCGTTCCTTTGGAGGAGGAGAGGTGCTCTGCTTTTTAGAGTTTCCAGTTTTTCTGCTCTGTTTTTTCCCCATCTTTGTGGTTTTATCTACTTTTGGTCTTTGATGATGGTGATGTACAGATGGGTTTTTGGTGTGGATGTCCTTTCTGTTTGTTAGTTTTCCTTCTAACAGACAGGACCCTCAGCTGCAGGTCTGTTGGAGTACCCGGCCAGCTGTGTGAGGTGTCAGTCTGCCCCTGCTGGGGGGTGCCTCCCAGTTAGGCTGCTCGGGGGTCAGGGGTCAGGGACCCACTTGAGGAGGCAGTCTGCCCCTTCTCAGATCTCCAGCTGCGTGCTGGGAGAACCACTGCTCTCTTCAAAGCTTTGAAGACAGGGACTTTTAAGTCTGTAGAGGTTACTGCTGTCTTTTTGTTTGTCTGTGCCCTGCCCCCAGAGGTGGAGCCTACAGAGGCAGGGAGGCCTCCTTGAGCTGTGGTGGGCTCCACCCAGTTCGAGCTTCCCAGCTGCTTTGTTCACCTAAGCAATGGCGGGCGCCCCTCCCCCAGCCTCGCTGCGGCCTTGCAGTTTGATCTCAGACTGCTGTGCTAGCAATCAGCGAGACTTCGTGGGCATGGGACCCTCTGAGCCAGGTGCGTGATACAATCTCCTGGTGCGCTGTTTTTTAAGCCCGTCGGAAAAGCGCAGTATTCGGGTGGGAGTGACCCGATTTTCCAGGTGCCGTCTGTCACCCCTTTCTTTGACTAGGAAAGGGAACTACCTGACCCCTTGCACTTCCCGAGTGAGGCGATGCCTCGCCCTTCTTCGGCTTGTGCACGGTGCGTGCACCCACTGACCTGCGCCCAATGTCTGGCACTCCCTAGTGAGATGAACCCAGTACCTCAGATGGAAATGCAGAAATCACCGGTCTTCTGCGTGGCTCACGCTGGGAGCTGTAGACCGGAGCTGTTCCTATTCAGCCATCTTGGCTCCTCCCCCCAGCTTGGTGTTTTAACTTTTCCTGGATGAGTCTCTTTTCTCTCGAAGCTCAAGGCAGCTATCCTGCGTTTCCTCCACTTTCTAGGGTCAGTGGGTAGAGTGGGTAGAATTTCCAGGCCCTTTTTGTGGCCCAAGTTGCCCATTCCTAGCTCTCAAGTTCCACCTCCTTGTGCCATGCTGGGTCCTATGGCTCCCCTCCTAGTCCAGGTTTGCCTAAGCCTGTAGCATCCAAGGCAGAGATGGCGCTCTGTGGCATCATCTCCCACCCTCCACCCTCCTAGTTAGTTCCTTCTTTGTTTCTGGCACCTACAATTTCCTCTTGTTTAGCTTTTAAACTTGGCTGTGAATCATTTTCCTTGTATTTTATCTGGTTTGCGTGTGTATTTGGAGGTGGTTTCTTGCTTCTGCTCAGTCTACCATATTGACGGCAAATCTGATAAACCCTTCAAGCTTGACTTTGTTCTAGATTAATTACACATTTTCCTCCTCTGTATAGTTCCTTCTTTCAGTCTTAAGGTCGAAACAAATACATTTGTTTATTTTCGTTTGGCCCTCAAGTGGTTTGAAAACTAAGATGGATAAATTCTATTTAAATCGAACTTTTTTCCTGAAAGCAAATAAGGGTATTCTTAGCCGTTTATTTACCTTTTTTCACTTGCACTCACAAAGCCTTTAGAGAAATTATCTCCAAAGTGGGGCACATGTATCTACAGGATGTAAGCAAGATAGTCCACTGGGATGAAGGAAGAAACAATGACAACTTCTATTTATATTTCTACATATATTTCTGTTTATTATTAACACAAACATTTCAATTGTTTAATAATGTACACAATATATGTGTATCATTGTGTGTGTGTCTGTGTGTGTGTGTACATATATATGGTGCATGCTAATTTTTTGTTATTTTTGAGTCGAGAAAGTGATCACAGAATTTTGGAGAGTACTGTTTTAAGAGCCTTGGAGCTCTTTCTTTTTATTTTTTATTTTTCAGACAGGGTCTCACTTGTTGCCCAGACTGGAGTGCAGTGGTGCATTCGCGGCTCACTGTAGCCTAAACCTCCCAGGCTTGAACAATTCTCCCACCTGAGCTTCCTGAGTAGCTGGGACCACAGATACATGCCACCGCAGCTGGCTATTTTTTTTTGTTTCATTATTTGTAGAGCTGGGGGGTCTCCTTACGTTGCCCAGGCTGGTCTCGAACTCCTGGGCTCAAGTGATTCTCCCACCCTGGCCTCCCAAAGTGTTGGGATTACAGGCATGAGCCACTGCACTTGGCTTGTTTTTATTTTATTATTATTATTCTTAAATTTTAAAATTTCTTTTTTTTCTTCCCTCTTCCGTATTTTTTATGAACTATTTTTATTTTTAAATGTTTCTTGTAGAGATGGGGTCTCACTATGTTGCCCAGGCTGTCTCAAACTCCTGGCCTCAAGCAATCCTCTCACCTCAGTCTCCCAAATTGCTGGGATCACAGGCATGAGTCACTGTGCCTGGCCCCTTGTCTTTGACTGTCCAGTCTAGTACAGTGACAAAGGACACAGTGTTAGAGCAACATTGCAAAAGCCTCTCTACTCTAGTTTAGTGGACTACAATTTTGTGAACAAACAAGTGTGCTACTCTCTAGAAAACTGTAGAAAAGGACTATTCAGGCAGGTCTCATAATCAGCGTTTCCATGCCGATAATATGGTCAATTCCAAGATTAGGGTCCCGGAAGAGATAGTTAAGATCAACAAAGTAAATCACAGATATCCAGCCAGAGCTGAGCAGATTTTTAAAGTGTCCCTGGATTCACTCTTTCATGCTTCAGATTTACCACGAGATGGACAACATTGCCGCAGACTTTCCCGACCTGGCGAGGAGGGTGAAGATTGGACGTTCGTTTGAAAACCGGCCGATGTATGTACTGAAGGTGAGGCCGCACGCACTTGGAAGGGTCTCCTGGGTCCTCATGCCCAGGACTCAGCCTCAGACCTCTGAAAAGGGCAGCTTTTTGAACTCCTTGACTTCAGGGAGGAAAGCGAGGTCAGGACACATTGTACCTGGGCTGGAACTTGGTCTGACAGAGTCCCTTCCTTTTGTCTAATGTAGGGGGAGTTAGAAGGAGCACATCCCATTCCAAGTTTTGGCTGAAAGACAGGATCAAAGGGAGGCGGTTAGTATTTCAGAAAGCTCTCAGATGGGACAGTCTTTTACTTTCATTCTCACCTCTGTAAATAGCAGGACAAGTTGGGGTGGGCCTGACTTCTATTCTGCTTTCAGCGGGTACTTATTGGAAAATCAACCTAGGAAGTGAATTTGAGGGTTGGTGTAATTTTAAGCCCAGCCTCTGATCCTTGGCTGCACAAAGCCTAATTTCCAAATATTTCTAATAGATTCCAGACTGTATTGGCAAAGGAGGTAGAAGCTATGATAATGACATAAATTACATAAAAATCCAGTTGAATGAATAAGAAGGAATTTGGGCATATAACCCGTGGAACACTGATGGTGCTAAGAATTTGCCAAACCCTCAGCTTCGTATAAGTCCCAAAGAACTCAGGCTTATAGCACTAAGCAAATTACCAGTGGGAGAGGAGACCTGCCACGGAGCTGGATAATTACATTTAAATATTTTGCCAATCTGCTGGAGACGCTGGCTTCATTAGGACCAAGCTCTGACCCAAGGGAGCCCAACACTATGGCAAAGGCGGGAGCCAGGATTCATGGCTGCCATTTACAAAGAGCTGTAGCGAGCCCCCCTTCTTCTTAGTTTAAAACCAAATTCATTTATCATGTCGACGGAAACAGCCTGGTTTGTGTACCCTTATGTCTCTCGCTGTTGGGATACCATTTGAGGTCTTTCAAGAGACATAACATTATCTCTAATGGCACCGGCATCATAAAACACAGTAACGATTGTTTCCCCTCCCATTTGCTCCTAATGCTGGAGAGGTTCAGGCTGCCTGGAGCTGCAGCTTGGCCCCGCAGCCAACCAATTAAGCTTCCAGGTCACGGATAAGCTCGATAAATAGATGGTGCCCTTAGGAACATTTGGTCTCTGAATTATCTTAAATGAATTAAATGAATGGGAGAGAGCTGGAGAGAGGAGAAGTGAGCAGAGATGCGGACAGGCGGTCATTTTCGAGCCTTTTCTCCCTTCTGCAGTTCAGCACTGGGAAAGGCGCGCGGCGGCCGGCCGTTTGGCTGAATGCAGGCATCCATTCCCGAGAGTGGATCTCCCAGGCCACTGCAATCTGGACGGCAAGGAAGGTCATGTCGCGTGATATTAGCCAGGAATGCTGATGGTGCCGGGGTGCCCCTGAAGCATGCCATGTGGCTGGGCCTGGGGCACGAGGTGGGAGGGTTCTCTGCTAAGACCCAGTCGGCTGGGGGCCTCTTCAGATTGGAGAAGCAAATGGTCAAAACCCCTTGGTCAGCTCACTGCGGCCAAATGATTGCGTTCCTGGTGGTGCGCAAGCTCATATATAGCAGAGGTGGGCCTGAGCCTCTGAGCGCAGTCCACTCCGCAGAAAGGGAGCAGAGCAACACCCAGACGAGGCCCCATAGGCCCTCGGGGACCTCACGCCATCTCCATCTCCTAGAAAGGCTGCTGGGAGGGCAGCTACTCAGGAGGCTGAGGCAGGAGAATCCCTTGAACCCAGGAGGCGGAGGTTGCGGTGAGCCGAGATCACGCCACAGCACTCCAGCCTGGACAACAGAGCAAGACTCTGTCAAAGAGAGAGAGAGAGAGAGAGAGAGAGAAAGAAAGAAAGAAGGAAAGAAGGAAAGAAAGAAAGAAAGAAAGAAAGAAAGAAAGAAAGAAAGAGAAAGAAAGAAAGAAAGACTGCTGGGAGGGGAGGAGGGGTGCATGTGGAGGACACATCTTCCCTCCTTCTTCATTGGAGGTTCAAATTCCTAAAAACTATTACTATCTGTGGCTCCCTCCTCCTGGAAGGAAGGAATAAAGCACGTACCCCAGGACTCACTGCAGTTGATGCCATTAGCAGCCATGTGCCCAAGCAGCCGTGTCTCTCCAGGCTTTGAAGGGCTCAGACGGCTTTGCAGAGAGCAGAGCCTCTGAGGGTGGCAGGGAGGCTGTTGAGGGTGGATGCTGCTCTAGGAGCATTCATTCTAGCTGGTTGCCGGGCATCTTGAGAAGATACATGGTTCAGCCCTAATGGCCCATCCTGCGATGGGATAGCTGACAAGCATATTGTCTCTGCTTAGATTGCATCTGATTACCAGAGGGATCCAGCTATCACCTCCATCTTGGAGAAAATGGATATTTTCTTGTTGCCTGTGGCCAATCCTGATGGATATGTGTATACTCAAACTCAAGTGAGTATTCCCAAATGGGCTGGGCTTGCAGACTGTTGAATTCCTTGCTTTGCCACTAATTGTCTGACCTTGGAGAGAATTTCCACAAATGTGCACCTTATGAGCTTCCTTGGGATTTCATCTTCTAGTCATCCTCAGAGCTGAGAATCACCAGGGGATATTTTTTCTTAGAGAAAATAGTCTAATGAACTCCCTATCATGGTCTTAACAATGACCAACATTTTACCAATCTTCTTTTCATCTCTTGCCCTCCCACACATTTTTTTTTCCTGACGTGTTTAAAACATATTCAACACATTATGTTATTTCACCCTAAACTACTTTAGTATGCATCTCTAACTGACGATAGAAAAAAAAAATTAAAAAACCTTATGGCACTACTATCACTTTTAAAGGAATAATGGAAGTTCTTTAATATCATCTAACACCCCCAATTATCTTAAAAATAGAGGCCAAGTCCAGGCGCGGTGGCTCACGCCTGTAATCCCAGCACTTCGGGAGGCCGAGGTGGGCAGATCATGAGGTCAGGAGATCGAGACCATCCTGGCTAACATGGTGAAACCATATCTCTATTAAAAATACAAACAAATTAGCTGGGTGTGGTGATGGGTGCCTGTAGTCCCAGCTACTAGGGAAGCTAAGCCAGGAGAATGGCGTGAACCTGGGAGGCGGAGCTTGCAGGGAGCCAAGATGGCGCCACTGCACTCCAGCCTGGGCGACAGAGCAAGACTCCGTCTAAAAAAAAAAAGTGTTTTTAAGAGTCAATTTGTTCAAGTGAGGACCCAACAAGGTCTGCGCATGCACCTGGTGCTGTGTCTCTGCAGTCTCTTTATTCTACAACAGCACCCACACACA
The DNA here is from genome assembly GCF_028885625.2 of Pongo pygmaeus. Classification (NCBI taxonomy): domain Eukaryota; kingdom Metazoa; phylum Chordata; class Mammalia; order Primates; family Hominidae; genus Pongo; species Pongo pygmaeus. The sequence goes on from NC_072379.2 coordinate 129,196,469, forward strand.
CCTTTTAAAAGTCTCACTCATTTAGGGGAGAAGCCAAGTAATTTGTCTTGTACAGTGTCTCACATTCTGAATTTGGCTGATGGCTTCTTTGTTATGCCATTTAGTTTGTTCCCTTATCCCCTGTATTTCCTGTTTATAGACGGCCAGGTCTAGAGCTTGATTGGATTCAGGGGAATTTTTTAGGCAAGCAAGAAACAGGGGCTGTGTGCTTCCAGCTACATCTATTATCATCGAGGCATATAGTGTCCATTTGCCCACTTCTGCCAAAGCCAAAAATTATTCAGTGGATTCAGGCGGTATCTGACTGGTTCTAGCATATAAAGGTCTCATCAGTACATTTGGAAGAAGTCCTTCTCTCAGAGCCAGAAGGGGAAATACTCCTCTGTCTGCGGGAGGAGAGACGACTGCTCAATGAGGACTAGGATCCCCAGGGCCCTCCTGGCAGAACTGCAAGCAGCCTGCCCTGCCGGCATGTCATCTTCACCCTAGCCCTCTTCGGTGATCTGATCTGCCTCTGGTTGTTTGTCCGCTCCTTGGTGGCTTTTTCAGAACCGATTATGGAGGAAGACGCGGTCCCGAAATCCTGGAAGCTCCTGCATTGGTGCTGACCCAAATAGAAACTGGAACGCTAGTTTTGCAGGTAGGTGGTGGGGACACAGTTCTCAAATCCTGCTGTCCCTGGGCTCGCCTGGTCTACCAGTGCTCTGAGCTGGCCAGGATGGAGCCCGTTTCCACTTTGGTTCCGTTGCAGTGTGACTGAGAGACTGAGGAGCACTCCTTAGGCTCTGACTTAGTGTTTTGTTTGTTGTTGCTGTTTTGAGATGGAATCTCACTCTGTCACCCAGGCTGGAGTGCAGTGGCGCGATCTTGGCTCACTGCGACCTCTGCCTCCTGGGTTCAAGTGATTCTCCTGCCTTAGCCTCCTGAGTAGCTGGGACTGCCGGTGCACGCCACCAGGCCCGGCTATTTTTTGTATTTTTTTTTTTTTTTTAGTAGAGATGGGGTTTCACCATGTTGGCCAGGATGGTTTTGATCTCCTGACCTCATGATCCACCTGCCTCAGCCTTCCAAAGTGCTGGGAGTATAGCCATGAGCCACCTAGCCCAGCATTTTTTTTTTTTTGAGACAGAGTCTTGCTCCATCGCCCAGGCTGGAGTGCAGTGGCAGGATCTTGGCTCACTCTCACTGCAACCTCCGCCTCCCGGGTTCAAGTGATTCTCCTGCTTCAGCCTCCTGGGATGACAGGTGTGTGCCACCATGCCCAGCTAATTTTTGTATTTTTAGTAGAGACAGGGTTTTGCCATGTTGGCCAGGCTGGTCTTGAACTCCTGAACTCAGGTCATCTGCCCGCCTCAGCCTCCCAAAGTGCTGGGATTAGAGGCATGAGCCATCGCATCCGGCCTGTTTGTTGTTTTTTAAAATATATTTTTGTGATTTTGAAAGGGAATGATAGTAATGTCTGTCTTCCTGAGAGAATGGTGGGACAGAGCATCTTACATTGAGATTGCCATCTACGCTAATATTTTAAAAACACTCTCTTCTAAGACATACAAAACGGGGAACCTTCCTTATCCCTGACCCTACCAGCCCTCCCTGGGCAAGTTGTGAGCAGGCGGAAGGACTCCTGGCAGCAACTCAGAAGAGAGGAATTAGCACTGTCACCCCAATGGGCAAGACCGTACTGTGAAAATTCCACTCCAGTACCCTTAGATGTGTAGATATGAACCTTAGCAGCTGGCTGTCATGAAAAGGGAAAGAGAATTAGGAGACCTGGGCTCTGAGTGCCAGCGATTTAGAAACCACCCTCCACAAAAGTGCTGACTGTGTACTAAGTACCTTCCAGTATTTATCATATTTATTCTTCTCACCTAGCGAATGAATTTTATGATCTGAAATGAGACGGTGGAAGCTCAGAGACAATCTCAAGATGACGTGGGTGAACAGAGTTCTGATCTAAACTCACCTTCCAATTCCAAATCCAGACAGTTCTCTTTCACTGTCCCATGGCTGTACTGATGGGTTGTTTGTTTGTTTGGTTTTGTTGAGACACGGTCGTGCTCTGTCATCCAGGCTGGAGTGCAGTGGCACGATCACGGCTCACTGCAGCCTCAACATCCTGGGTTTAAGTGATCCTCCCACCCCAGCCTCCCGAGTAGCTGGGACTATAGGCACATGCCACAATGCTGAGCTAATTTTTGTATTTTTTTGTGAAGATAGGGTTTTGCCATGTTGCCCAGACTGGTCTTGAACTTCTGGGATTAAGTGATCCTTCCACCTCAGCCTCTCAAAGTGCTGGGATTATAGGCATGAGGCACTGTGCCTGGCCCTGATGGTTTGTTTTTAATGTACTTCTTTTACTTGTATAGAAATGCCACACAAACCATTGGCGGAAAATAATGACTGTGGGAAAGGAACTGATACAAATGTGGGAACTCAGAGCTTCAAAGTTAAGTCAGATATTCCCACCACTGGGGTGGTTTCAGTCACACTCATACACACACACACGCGCACACACACACATATGCACGTGTGCACACACACACCCTAGAAACCCGAGGGAACTATATTATGAAGTAATACAGATGGCAGTGTTTCTAAATACCTGTCAAATAATCAAGACATTTTAGCCACAACAATTGATTATTTCTGGCACACTTGGCCTTTAAGATCTGAACCAGAGAATAAGTTGACACCAGAATAAATGGAGTCATTTTCATTATTTATTGGTATTCATATTAATTATCTAGTCTACTTATTAATTACAACTCATTCTCAAGGGTGATATTAATTATTTATGACAACTGCTGTTGGTACAAGGCAAGGTCAACTCCAACAATATTTCTCCTCAGCTGTAGCAGACCCAACATCCAACCCTCCCTTTCCATGCCTTCTCTGCAGTCCACACCCACCGTGGACTAGGTGCTCTGGGCCATCTCGCCGTGGCCTGCCCATTCCCAATACCTTCGGCCCTTCTCTAGGTGGAGCGTCTTGCATTTCTGTGTTCTTGGACTATGAGTTAATGTTTCTTCTTGGGCTATCCCCAACAGGAAAGGGAGCCAGCGACAACCCTTGCTCCGAAGTGTACCATGGACCCCACGCCAATTCAGAAGTGGAGGTGAAATCGGTGGTAGATTTCATCCAAAAACATGGGAATTTCAAGTGCTTCATCGACCTGCACAGCTACTCGCAGCTGCTGATGTATCCATATGGGTACTCAGTCAAAAAGGCCCCAGATGCCGAGGAACTGGTGAGTCACAGCTGCCTCCCACCCAGCCTGGGGCCTGCCTGACCCTCCTGGCGCTGCTAAGATGGTAGCTCTGCAGCTTTGTAGGGAGGGTCCAGGAGCCTAGGCATGTTTCATTGAAGGTCCAGTCTTCTCTCCCTGCCCTTTGGGATATGCTGTCATCTGCTGGGGACAGGAAAACAGTGCCCTTTATTTCTGTGTCTGCTATGAGTTCCCAGAACCATGCTTGCCCCGCCTTTCCTTCTCCCTTGTTTTTCTGACTGCCATGTATGGTGTACCCACTGCTTGCCAAGGACTGTGGGTGGCACCTGGGTGGGCAAGGGGGAGAGATCCTCACTCTAGTGAAGGAAGAGTTTAAGGAGGGCGAAGGCCACGGCCTGGGGTGCTCTGTGTCTCATCCAGAACGTGGGCCATCAGGAGCAGGCCTGGCATCTGGAGGGTGACTGCAGGTGGCTGCCCAGGCTCACAGCCAGCCCTTAAACCTCGGGCAGATGTAGCCCCTCCCAGGCTCATGGCAAAGTGCGGGCTTGATTCTGCTCCCCTAACCCCACCCAGCCTCTCAGGCAGGCACTCTACACAGGGATCATCCACCTATGGTGGTCCTTCTCCTCCTCCACTCTGCAACACCCAACTCTTTGAGAGCTTTCTCTTGAGCATACTTGGCCCTCCCTCATGTGTGCATGATGTCTCCCTTCTCAGGATAGGTGAAGAAGGCGGTGCTTTTACTAGATTCCTAGTGGGTCAGTGAGCAGCCCCAGAACCCCCATCTCTTCCAATCTGAGTACATAATGCACAGGCTTCCACTTCCCTCCTCATCTCCTCCCCCAAACTGGGAGTCAAGAACTGGGGGTGTGGTGGGAGAAGGAGTTGAAGGAACCATGCCACCTCCCTCAGTTTACAGTTGGGCCTTGGCACTGGGTGAAGGGGAAACAAGGGAGCAGAAAGGAAATCAGGGGAGGGGCCAAGAATCTTCCAAACCATCCCAGAGCAGAGCAGCTGAGGGAGGTCAAGCTTCAGGATCCATTTTTTCTCACTCCACGGATTCTCCCTTCCCAGGACAAGGTGGCGAGGCGTGCAGCCAAAGCTCTGGCTTCTGTGTCGGGCACTGAGTACCAAGTGGGTCCCACCTGCACCACTGTCTGTAAGTACTCGCTTATTTATGAGTTATTTAGAAAGCACTTTGAGAGGAAACTTGAAATGGAATGGGAGGAGAGCTGTAAGTTAGACTTACTTGTCATCTGATTGTTTTTGTTGTTGGTAATAGAGTGAACTATATCACGCCTGTGTCGTGACAGCTGTTGCATGCAGTCCCCTTCATCAACATCATATCAAAAATTCCTCATGCCCATCCCTCCATTTTCAAGGGAAACCCACCTTTCAATTGGTAAACTGATGGTGGTAGTGGAGTTGGGGGAGACTCCCTCATCTTCCTAAAGGAGATGGACAAACATTGAGCCTGGACAACATAGCAAGACCCCATCTGATATGGTTTGGCTGTGTCCCCACCCAGATCTCATCTTGAATTCCCACATGATGTGGGAGGGGCCTGGTGGGAGGTAATTGAATCATGGGGGCAGGTCTTTCTCGTGCTGTTCTCATGATAGTGAGTAAATCTCATGAGATCTGATGGTTATTATAAGGAGGAGTTTTCCAGCACAAGCCCTCTTCTTGTAAGAGTTAAAGAAAGAGGAAAGAAACACAAAAAGCAGCTTAGCAGTCAAAGACAGGTTTATTCTGGGAATAAACCTGAGAGGGGCTTCTGGCTGATTTCAGTCAGGAGTGTTCTCTCTTACAGACTAACGGTATTTAAGGGTTTAGGGAGGGAGAGCTTATTGCAGGCTCGGAATGTTTCTGTGTGAAGGAGAGTTTTATTTCCTGGGTTGGAATATCTCTGGTCAGAGGGGAGATTATCTTGGGGTTGGCATGTTTTTGGTCAGAGGGGAGGTTTATCTTAGAGTTGGAATGTTTCTGGTCATGCTGACATTACCCATTAGGCTGATGTTTGGGGCTAGTTTTTAATCAAGGGGAACTTAAAATGGCAGTGTTTGCCCAAGATGGTGATGCTCCTGCTCTGTCAATCCAGACCTTATAGTTATAAAAGGATTAAGGGCAGCATGTTCTTTTTGGCTACTTCCTGCTGAGGGGGGCACAGAGAGTTTTTTGGTCTCGGATTGACTGTAGGAGTAACACTCTCTGTAGATGTTTTTGGGTAGTCGTCTGTGAGATGGGCAGGATTCTGTCAGTTAAATATCTTTGAAAAAGGTTGATTAGGCAGGGTAAGAACATTAGTCCTAGGCATATTATTAGGAGAGAGCCCAGGAATGGGATGACCTGTGTTATGATTTTGTTTCCAAATCAAGAATTTATTTGGTTGTTTTGCTATTCCTTTAGCTTTTTAGCCCCTTTTAAAAGTTTTTCAGCAGTGTTTCTTACTAGGCCTGATTCTTACCCAATGAGAGGCAGAGGCCCCCTTTTTCAGGTGTTATAAGATTTAATCCCCATTTATTTTGGAGGACCACAGCTGAGGAGTCTAGTTGGTCTTGGGCTTTTATAAGGCTTCGGGCTATATTTTTTAAAGAACCCTGTAGTTCTGTTGAAAGAGTTTTTTAAAGTATGTTAAAGACGTGGCCAATCTGCCTGCTCCCAATCCAAGTATAGAGGTTACACCTAAGGCCTCCATCAAAGGAATGACGTGGATGGCCCTCTTTTTTAAAACCTATTGGACAGATGGAATGGGTAAAGGTTGATTAGGAGGAACTAGTTTAATGGAGGGAGAAAGATAAACTAGGGCACAGGTTCCAGTTTAGTTGGTCGGGAGACAAAGATATGTGTTGGTGCCACACCAAAAGAACAAGCCTTCGTTGTAAATACAGGTGGAGATATGGAAAGAAAACAAGTGAATTAAAGATGGGGTGTTTTTTCTTTCCTGTGGTTCATTACTCCGAGTGGACAAGGAGGAAGCCAGGGAGACACCCCCTATGGTAGAGATATAGAAAGAGTTATTTTTTACACAATAATGCAGTCGGATGTTGCACTATTGATATCCAACCATGGAAAAAGGTGGGCACCAGGGACAACACAAGTTGGGCTGGAGGCATTGGTTGAGGGAGAGGCTGTGAAAAGAGCCAGTTGCAAAAATGCTCTGTTTGCTTCTGGTGATCCTTGGTAGTCAACTTCGTTAGTTTGGCGGTCAGAGGGGTGTTTAATAATAATAAGTGCGGTTGTGTTGGTTAGGTGTTAAGGACCCTACAGGGAAATTTTCCTTAGAGGCTGAAAAGCAAAGTGAGGCTTGTTGTAAAATGGGGGCGTGTTTAGTTATGGGCCCTTTAATGGGAGGGCCTTGGGACTTGAGGTGTTGTAGGGAGTTGTAATAGGTTTGAAATAATTTGTTGGCCTGATTGGCCCTGGAAGCAGGATCATCGCTGACCAGGGTGTCAACTTTTCTAAAAAAGGAAGCTCCTTTTTGGAATTTATAAATTAGGGTTATGTTTCCTGTTAAAAGGTCATGAAGGGTTGTAGGAAGAGCTGTGTAAGCTGAGGAAGACAGCGATAAGCATATTCAGCATTCCGGAGCAAGGAACAGTTAGCTTGCAGCAAGAGGGATCATGTAAGGTTTATAGAGAGTTCTAGTTTGAGAGCAGTTAGGAGTGGTTGTATAGGTGAGGTTGATGTGATTAGGGAATTTATATTGAAAGAAACAAGAAAAAGAGAAAAAAGTTATTTGGGTAGGAGTAAAGTCCTGGAAAGTTCCTTGAAGCCATAGGTCCCATAGCACAGTAAGGAGCTGTTCAGGATGTATAATGGGAATTCTGTAGGGGTACCACTGAAGGGCTGTAATGAGGTTGGTTAGGAAGCGATGAAAGTTTGGGAGAGAAAGATGTAAGCGGCTTATATGGATTTCTCTTCCTTTTTCTTCAGGATTCGGGTGAGGTAAAGGGAAGTGGGTCCTATGGAGACATAAGAGAAGGCTGAAGGGATTTTAGACTTGGTTGTTTGGGTATGTGGTAAAGGGAAGTCTGTTTTCTTGAGAGAAGCATAATGAAACCAGCTGGGGAGTCCTTGGAGTTTTGCTGCCGTGGGTATTGGAAGGATGATCTGGTAAGGTCCCTTCCATTTAGGTGTGAGGGGGGGAATTGGGGGTAGGACTGGGATCTTTTACCAGAACCCAGTCTCCTGGCTGTAGGAAGGGATTAGAGGAGTCAGTTACGGGTTGCGGCAGGCATTTGTTAGCATATTCCCAAATAAAATGGCGGATGGTATGTAGAAGAGGGGAAACGAGAGGGGTTGGTAGAGGCAGGGCTTGACTCTGAGGTGGAACGAAAGGTGTGAGTGGTCTTTCGGACGTGAGTTTAAAGGGGCTGAGCATTGGAGGTTTAGGTGGGAGTGCCTTAATTTTTAGAAGGGCCAAAGGTAAAAATGTAACCCAGTTTGTATGTGTTTGGAGTGAGTACTTGGTGAGGGTGTTTTTTAGAATGTTATTCATTTTTTTACCCTTTCCTTAAGATTGAGGGTGATAGGGGATGTGTGGCTTCCAGGTGATTAGTAGGGCCTGTGCAAGTGTTTGAGTAATTTGATAAATGAACTCAGGGCCATTATCAGATTGAAAAGAAAGAGGCACCCTGAACCTGGGGATGATTTGTGTTATTAATTTGGAGGCGACAATAGAAATTCGGTTGTTGAATGGAAAAAGCCTCCACCCATCCCGAAAAGGTATTAGCTAGAACTAAAAGAAATTGAACCTTGTTTACTGGGGCATATGGGTAAAATTAATTTGCCAGTCTTGTCCTGAAAGGTGTCCCCTGGCTCGAAAGGTTGGGAAAGAAGGGGGTTTAGTGTTGGAATAGGGTGACGATTTGTGGCAAATAGAGCATTGATGGGAAATGGCTTTTAACTGTTCCTTTATATCTGGGGTTATGTGTATATGAGAACTTATGAAATGTAGAGGTAAGTGGCTACTGTGGAAGAGATTGTGAATATCTCATAAAAGAGTTGTTTATTCAGGGTTAGGTGGGACTAATTTGTTTTGTGTGAACCAGTATGGGGGTTTGAATTGTGCCTCCGCCATAACTAGTTGCTATATTTGGTGTTTAGGATAAAAGGAGGGGATATGTTGTATGAGGGGAAGAAGGTATTGGGGAATTGGATGATTGGTTGAGACGTGTTTTGCTCAATAGTCAGCCTCACGGTTCCCTAAAGAAATGTGATTGATGTCCTTTGCAATGAATAACTGCAACCTTTTCTGGAAGTAAAGCTGCCTTCAGATGATGGATTAGTTTTCCATTAATGATAGGAGTTCCCTCAGCCGTGAGATAGCCCTGCTCGCTCCAAATTTGGGCATTGGAATGGATGATGTTATAAGCATGTTTAGAATCAGTGTATAAATTAACTTGTGTGTTTTTTGCTAGGGTTAGTGCTCTTAGGGCAACTAATTCTGTTTGTTGGGAGGATGTGCCCAATGGCAAGGGGGTAGCCTCTACAACTCTTTTAGGTGGGAGAGAGTGGGTATCATTATGATATCCCTTAATGATGACATATCCTGCTTGGAGGGAGGGTTTTTTGATGCGCTGCCATTTATAAACTAATCTGGGGCTCCTTTTATGGGAGTGGAAGTAAGGTGGTGAAACATGGTGAGAGAACTTTTAATTAGATCAGAGCATGAGCGTTGGTTGGGGTTTAAAGTTGGTGTTGAGGCTGGGCGCGGTGGCTCACGCCTGTAATCCTCCCACTTTGGGAGGCCGAGGCGGGTGGATCACCTGAGGTCAGGAGTTTGAGACCAGCCTCGCCAACATGGTGAAACCCCGTCTCTACTAAAGTACTTTAGCTGGGCATTGTGGTGTGCGCCTGTAATCCCAGCTACTTGGAAGGCTGAGTCAGGAGAATCGCTTGAACCTGGGAGGCAGAGGTTGCACTCCAGCCTGGGCTACAAGAGCAAAACTCTGTCTCAAAAAAAAAAAAAAAAAAAAATTGAAGGTAAAAGAGTGGTGGGATTTGGGGGGTAGCATCTATGAAGAGAGGTAGAAGGTTGAAAGAGTATTGAATATAGGGCTTGCATGCGAGAGGATGGAAAGGATGAGATGGAGGTGAGCGCCTCATGGCTGAGCATATCTTGTAGACTGTGAGAAGAAAATACCTGAAGGGATCTTTATCTGGGCTCGAGCAATCCTCTCTTGTCAGCTTCCCAAAGTGTTGAGATGACAGGCACGAGCCAGTGCACCTGGCCTATTGTACCTTTCGTATGTTTAGATTTGTTTAGACAGACAAATACTCACCATTGTGTTACAACTGTCAACAGTGTTCAGTACAGTAACATGCTGTGCAGGCTTGTAGCCTAGGAGCAATAGGCTACGCCATATAGTCTAGGTGTGTAGTAGGCTATACCATCTAGGTTTGTGTAAGTACATTGCATGGTGATGAAAACATACCTCCATTGTGAAATGATGCATGGCTGTATAAACATGGAAGGCGCAACTCTGATCCCCCTTAAGGTGCTGCCCTCCTTTCATTTCTCTAAATTTTATGAGACAGGGTCTCACTCTCTGGTCCAGTCTGGAGTGCACTGGTGCAATCTCGGCTCACTGCAGCCTCAACTTCCCCAGACTCAGGTGATCCTCCCACTTCAGCCTCCTGAGTAGCTGGTAGTACAGGCATACACCAACATGCCCAGCTAATTTTTTTTTTTTTTGTAGAGAAAGGGGTCTCACTCCATTGCTCAGGCTGTTCTCAAACTCCTGGGCTCAAGCAATCTGCCTGTCTCAGCCTCCCAAAGTGCTGGGGTTACAGGCGTGAGCCACCTCACCCTTCTTTCCCCTCTATTAGCTTTTCTATAATAGTGTCTCAATAGTTGATCCACCCTCAGAACCTCTGCAAACTCGCTGCCATTTCTTTCCTCTTCAATTCTCCGCCGACTCTCCCCTCCAACTTGACTCACTCTCAACTGGCTTCGCTTCAAACCCCCTCTTTTAGGAAGATTCTCCATCCACCCCCCCCGGGCCGTCCTCTGGACTCCATCTCAACAGTCTTGTCTCTGTTTCAGATGCCATCAGATGATATTGGTGTTTGTGTTGCTAATTGCAGCAACAATCCATTAATAATTCATGGTTTCTCAATATTAGTGTTGCTAAGTGGGAACTCTTCAGACAACACACCTGGAGAGTTTCTGCATCCTCTGCTTAATTAGAACGGAGTGAGGGGCCAAAGACAGTTAAAAGAGACTTGGTAGGTGCCCTCTGAGGACGTCCTCTCCAAAGATCTTTGGGGGTCACCAGGGTCCCGGCCTTTGGGTCAAACACCAGCTTAAATAATGGCCTTGTCCTCCTGCATCAGACACATTCTTCTCTCTCCTCCACAGTATAAACTGCCAAAACCGGGAGATACTTATCAGATTGCTCCAACAGAAGAGGAGGAAGGCTCTCCTGAGGGCTGTCCAGGAGACATAAAATTTCTACCTTTTCTTTTCTTTTTTTTTTTTTGGAAATGCAGTTTCATTTCGCTCTTGTTGCCCAGGCTGGAGTGCAATGGCATAATCTCCACTCATCACAACCTCTGCCTCCCGGGTTCAAGCGATTCTCCTGCCTCAGCCTCCCGAGTCACTGGGATTATAGACATGTGCCCCACGCCCAGCTAATTTTTGTATTTTTAGTAGAGACGGGGTTTCTCCATGTTGGTCAGTCTGGTCTTGAACTCCTGACCTCAGGTGATCCGCCCGCCTCAGCCTCTCAAAGTGCTGGGATTACAGGCGTGAGCCACAGCGCCCGGTCAAAATGTCCACCTTTTCTAAGAGCCCATCTTCCATATTCTTTATAGGCCTTGTCTGTCCTTGTTTTTCAAAAAAAGCAATCAATTTTTGTGTAATAGCACTCTATCCAACACCATAGGTTATGGTGTGTGCTACATACACAGTCAACGTTTGTCCTTTCAAGTGCTGGACCTTTTCCTAGATTGCCATTTTAGAGGAAAATAATTCTAAAATGGATTTACACTCTTCTGCCTTCTAAAACAGCATGGAAAAGTGATTTAAGCCCCTTTCTTCATGGTTAAGTGGACTTCTCAACCCCAGTTCGTATATGCTAAAGGCCTACTCTGCCATCTTGGACTGTTTGGACCTTCTGCTAAATGGTCCTGGCCTGTTTTGCTTCTTTAATTCTTGTGCTTGCTTTGTAGAGTTTTGTGTCTCCTTTCTCCTGCCAGACTGTCGCAGTAGCTTGTATTGCTTCAGGCCAACAGCCTCTAGCAACCCTTTCCCCTCCTCTTCACTGCTTCTGCTCCAGGAAGGGCTTGGAAACAAGTTCTTTGGGTTCATCTGACTCGTGGATAAAGCAGTTTCACGTACTTTTTGTAGTTCATAAGCGTGGTGATTGGGTTTTCACGCTCATGTGTGACATATGCCTTCCTCCAATTTTGTTACAATGTTGGTGCGTTACCCATCAGACATGGGGGAAGAAAGGGTGTTCATGACAGCATTATCTATAGTCACAAAAGACGTGTATAGGGGCCAAGGGAAAACTTCCCCTTTGCCTTCTGAAGGTTCACTGAAAAATCAACTGACCAAAGGCAGATCGATAGGAGAAAAGGCATACAAAATTTTATTTTAGTGTGCATGGCACAGGGGAATCACAAGAGAATGATTTCCCAATAACCCAATGGGCACAGAAGCTTGTATACCCTTTTTCATACAGGAGGGAGGAGATGTATGGACTGGGGAGGTGGGAGGCAGACATTACAGGAAGGTGAGGGGAGGAGCTGCACAGGAACAAAGGTTGTTTTATTAAGCAGATAAAGTCCTCCAGGCAATCTCTCCAGAGCCGCCCTCAGAAGAATAGATGAAGTCTGTCTGGGTGTGGTGATGATTCCCAGTCTCATCTCTTCTGGTGGTTTATCTTTCTTGGTTATTTGATGAGACCTCTAGGGAGGGTGTTTAAGACAATTGCATTTCTTTTGGAAAGATGCTTTCTCGGTCAGATGAGGAAATTCCAAAGACAGACAGTCCCTCCCTGTGCTTGGTGGTGGGGCAGGTATGGGGAACAAGCAGTTAGAGGGACCTTGATTTGGGGGCGGCTTCTGAGGGCCCCCAGCATGTCAAAACATCAGTCTTTGGGGTATCACTTTCTGAGCCCCAACCTTTGTAAGTGTCTAAAATGTCCACCTAGAGAATGCAGGATAAATACACATTTGGTGCGTTCACCACTGTGAGCACCAAAATGCAGCACTACACAGCCCTTAAGTGAATGAGGTAGATCTATGTGCGCTAAAAGGGAATACTCACCAATTGTGAATTGAAAAATACATGTGCAGAACAGTATTAATAGTGTGTTCCCATTTTGTTGTTGTTGTTGTTGTTTTTAGAGTAGGTAGACTTTCAGCAGGGACCCAAATAAAGTGAAGTTTACAAACTTCATCATTTTGACTGCTCAGCAGAAGCCTTTTTGCCTCCTTCCTGAATCTCAAGTGTGTTCTGAAATACTTGCACTTGCCATATAAGTAACTTCTAGAAACTTCTGGTACCATTGCTTTTCATTCAGCATTTTCCTGAGGTAAAGAAAGGCCATGGGAACCACACAGGGAGGGAGCATGGAGTCTCACTGGAAGCATCCCTAGAAAAATCACAAATGCTATTCAGGAATCACACAGCTCTCAGGAACCATGGAAAAGCCAAAGGACCCATATTTCCATGTAACAGGCTTGTTAATATACTCACTAGGTCTGAGGTTGGTTGAGGAGAGCCTGGGCTTTATTATCAGATGGACCTGGGTTTAGATTGCAGCTCCGCCATTTTCTATCTGTATTTCCTTAGGTGAATTATCTATTCTGAGCTTGGATTTCCTCATCTGTAAAACAAGGACAATAAAACCTACTTCACTGAGTTTTTAAAGATTAGGAGATCATAAGTGTGAAGTGTCTGTTATAATGCCTGGCTCATGGTAGATGCTCAACAAATGGTAGCTGCTACTGACATCGTTTTATTATTTAATGTCATCCAGGCCAGGCGTGGGATTCACACCTTTAATCCCAGCACCTTGGGAGGCTGAGGTGGGATGATCACTTGAGTCCAGGAGTTTGACACCAGCTGGGCAACATAGTAAGACCCCATCTCTGCAAATAAATAAATTAGCCAGGTATAGTGCTATGTGCCTGTAGTCCCAGCTACTTGGGAGACTGAGGTGGGAGGATCACTTGAGCCTAGGAGGTCAAGGCTGCAGTAAGCTGTGATTATGCCACTGCACTCCAGCCTGGGTGACAGAGTGAGACCTTGTCTCAAAAAGAAAAAAGAAAAAATTATCTATGCTTTGTACTCTTAGGCAATTTCTGAGCTAGTAGAGTTTGACTGGTAAGAAGCAGAAAAATGGACCTCTTGCCCTTCATAAGCCTTTTGGCAAAGGTAAGTCCAAAGGGCTGTGCTCCCTTCCCTGTATCCATTATCTCTTGCCATGTTAAAAAAAATCCTAAAACTTAGCAGCTTAAAACAGTCAACGTACATTTTCTTACAGTTTCTGTAGAGCAGGAATTCAATGGTTTAGCTAGATGGCTCTGGCTCAGGATCCTTCATGAGGCTGCAGTCAAGATGTCTTCCAGGGCCACAGTCAACCTAAGGCTTGTGTATTAGTCCATTTTCACACTGCTGATAAAGACATACCTAGGACTGGGTAATTTATCAAGAAAAAGAGATTTAATGGACTCGCAGTTCCACGTGGCTGGTGAGGCCTCACAATCATGGCAGAAGGCAAAAGGCATGTCTTACATGGTAGCAGGGCAAAGAGCAAATGAGAACTAAGCAAAAGGGGTTTCCCCTTATGAAACCATCAGATCTCATGAGACTTATTCACTACCACGAGAACAGTATGGGGGAAACCACTCCCATGAGTCAATTATCTCCCACTGGGTCCCTCCCATAACACATGAGAATTATGGGAGCTACAATTCAAGATGAGATTTGGGTGGGGACACAGCCAAACCATATCAGCTTGCATTTTTCATTCACTACCTCAGTTCCTCACTATCATGAGTCTCTGTAGAGGCCTGCTTGAATGTCCTTACCTCATGACAGCTGGCTTATCCAGAGTGAGTAATCCAAGAGACAGCAAGGCAGAAGCCACAGTGTCTTTTATGACCTGGCCTTGGAAGTCAGACGGCTTCATTTCTGCAGCATCCTGTCAGTTACACTAGTGAGGTCAGCCCTAATTAATGTAGGAGCGAGCTGCACAAAGACCTGACTTCTGGGATCCAAGTATCATTGGGGCTATCTTGGAGAGATTGGTTTTGAGGGACTTACAGGACGGACACAGTGTTAGTAATAAGGTGGGAGTAGGGGTTTCAGATCTCTTGGTTTGAGACCAGTGTGCACCTCAGGCCAATGCAGGATGGCCTGAGACATAGGGATCAGGCTGATGATTTTGTCATAGGACTGATGACTTGAGGAGCAAACTCTGGATTCCTAAAGGAACACCAGGCAGGCAGAGCTCTTAGCCCCTTCCCATTTAACCCAGGAGGGAACTGGGCTTCAAGAGTGTTTTGTCCTCCGACTTACAGATCCAGCTAGTGGGAGCAGCATCGACTGGGCGTATGACAACGGCATCAAATTTGCATTCACATTTGAGTTGAGAGATACCGGGACCTATGGCTTCCTCCTGCCAGCTAACCAGATCATCCCCACTGCAGAGGAGACCTGGATGGGGCTGAAGACCATCATGGAGCATGTGCGGGACAACCTCTACTAGGGGATGGCCCCCCTCTGTCTACATTTATTTGTACCCACACGTGCACACACTGAGGCCATTGTTAAAGGAGCTCATTCCTTCCTGTGTGAGTCAGAGCCCTCTGGGTTTGTAGAGCACACAGGTCTGCCCCTCTCCAGCCAGCTCCCTGGAGTCATGTGTCCTGGCGGTGTCCCTGCAAGAAGTGGTTCTGCCAGCCTGCTCAATTTTGGTCCCACTGTTTCTGATGAGCCTTTTGTCTGTTTCTGCTTCCACCCTGCTGGCTGGGCAGCTGCACTCAGCATCACCCCTTCCTGGGTGGCATGTCTTTCTCTACCTCATTTTTAGAACCAAAGAACATCTGAGATGATTCTCTACCCTCATCCACATCTAGCCAAGCCAGTGACCTTGCTCTGGCGGCACTGTGGGAGACACCGCTTGTCTTCAGGTGGGTCTCAAAGATGATGTAGAATTTCCTTTAATTTCTCGCAGTCTTGCTGGAAAATATTTTCCTTTGAGCAGCAAATCTTGTAGGGATATCAGTGAAGGTCTCTCCCTCCCTCCTCTCCTGTTTTTTGTTTTGTTTTGTTTTGTTTTTTTTGAGACAGAGTTTCGCTCTTGTTGCCCAGGCTGGAGTATGATGGCTCGATGTTGGCTCACCACAACCTCTGCCTCCTGGATTCAAGCAATTCTCCTGCCTCAGCCTCCCAAGTAGCTGGGATTACAGGCGCATGCCACCATGCCCAGCTAATTTTGTATTTTTAGTAGAGACAGGGTTTCTCCATGTTGGTCAGGCCGGTCTCAAACTCCCAATCTCAGGTGATCTGCCCGCCTTGGCCTCCCAAAGTGCCAGGATTACAGGTGTGAGCCACCGTGCCGGGCCCCTCCCCTCCTTTTTTAGGCCTGAATACAAAGTAGAAGATCACTTTCCTTCACTGTGCTGAGAATTTCTGGATACTACAGTTCTTACTCCTCTCCTCCCTTTGTTATTCAGTGTGACCAGGATGGCAGGAGGGGATCTGTGTCACTGTAGGTACTGTGCCCAGGAAGGCTGGGTGAAGTGACCATGTAAATTGCAGGGTGGTGAAATTATCCCCATCTGTCCTAATGGGCTCACCTCCTCTTTGCCTTTTGAACTCACTTCAAAGATCTAGGCCTCATCTTACAGGTCCTAAATCACTCCTCTGGCCTGGATAATCTCACCGCCCTGGCACATTCCCGTTTGTGCTGTTGGTGTATCCTGTGTTTCCTTGTCCTGGTTTGTGTGTGTGTGTGTGTTTGTGTGTGTGTGTCTGTCTATTTTGTATCCTGGACCACGAGTTCCTAAGCAGAGCAAGAATTCATCAACCAGCTGCCTCTTGTTGCATTTCACCTCAGCACGTACCATCTGTCCTTTTGTTGTTGTTGTTTTGTTTTTGTGTTTTTGCTTTTTCCAAACGTGTCTGTAAATCTTAACCTCCTGCCTAGGATTTGTACAGCATCTGGTGTGTGCTTATAAGCCAATAAATATTCAATGTGAGTTTCATGATCATCTCCTATTCTTTGCCTTCACCTGAATGGAACCAAGCTATGGTTTTGAATATGCAACTCTTTATAATGTCAGAAGTCGACTTTAATCCCTGTCTGTATCGCATGACATGTAAGAAGTCCTCCTTCATCAGGCAAAGGGGCCTCCAGGGCAATGTTACCTTGGTGATTTCACTCTGGTCCTGGGTCTAATTCTTAGCTTTTCAGCTCAAAAGCTTGATAGTCTCAGTGTTCATGTTGATTAAACTAGGGGATGCTGACTCACGCCTACAGACCTCAGATGAGGCAGATGATAAAATCAGAATGCGAATTTATTAATTTACATCGTGGCATGTAACCGGTGAGTGGATTGGATCCTCACGTCAGCCTGAGCAGTACATTCTCTCCCTGTAGGCAAGATACATGGGAAGCCAAATTATAATCAGAAGGTTGCTTAGTGAGCAGGCGTCAGAGCAAGGAAAGTTAATTAAAGTCTATGATTAGAATTTTTAATAGCACCCAGCTCTAATAGCATGATATATCCAGTTCTATAGCCAGAGCACACCTGCCAGTCAGCCAGCTGGCCACTTGTGCTGGCTGGTCAGGACTGCCTCAGATAGGGCTGTGCCTCGGTAAGCATAACCAAGCTTGCCTCTGTGACTGGCCTCTAACCTGGGCCTAATTGTGATCACTCCCCTCAGATTGAGATTATCCTTCAGATTCCTTAAGGGAAAGATTTATTTGAAAATTTTATTATTATTTCTTTCTATAGAAAGATGGGGCCTTGCTATGTTGCTCAGGCTGGTCTTGAACTCCTGGCCTCAAGCAATCCTCCAACCTTGGTCTCCCACAGTGCTGGGATTACAGGTGTGAGCCACCACACCTGGCCAAGGGAAAGATTGCTTAAACGAGACATAAATGCCAGATACTATAATGAAATTAAGAGCTTTTGTTCATCAAAAGATACTATAGAAATGGAGAAAACAAGTTAAAGGCCAGGAGAGGATGTTCACCATATTTCTAACACAAACAACAGACAAAGAACGTATGAAGAACTTCAACAAATCAATAAAGAAAGCACAGATAACCCAATAGAAAAATGCACCAAAGGTATAACCAAGCATTTCACATAAGAGGAAGCACAGGCCATGCACGGTGGCGCATGCCTGTAATCCCAACACTCTGGGAGGCCGAGGTGGGAAGATTGCCTGAGCCCAGGAGTTAGAGACCAACCTGGGCAACTAAGTGAGATCATTGTTTCAACAAAAATAAAAACAAAATAAAAATAAAAAATTAGCTGGGCGTGGTGGCAAGCGCCTATAGTTTTAGCTACTCAGGAAGCTGAGGTGGAAGGATCACTTGAGCCCAGGAGTTTGAGACCAGCTTCAGCAACATAGTAAGACCCCACCCCCAATGTCTCTATAAGAAAAGGAAAAAGATTATCTGGGTGTGGTGGTGTGCACCTGTAGTCCCAGCTACTTGGGAGGCTGAGGTGGGAGGATTGCTTGAGCCCAGGAGTTTGAGGCTGCAGTGAGTTATGATCAAACCACTGCACTTCAGCCTTTGTGACAGAGTAAGACTCTGTCTCCAAAAAAAAAAAAAAAAAAAAAAAAGAAGCAGATATATCTGATCAACATATGAAAGGATGATTAGTGATTGAGGACACACAAATCAAGACTGCAATGAGATGCCATTTTATACTCATTCAATTTACAAAAATCAAAAAGTTGGAGAGGATGTGAATGGCAGAGTCTCATACCTTATTGGTGGGCAGCTGAATTAGTAAAACTACTTTACAAAACAGTTTGACATCTTCTCAAGTTTACACCTTATGATCCAGCTATTCCATGCTAGGCATGGCCTCAAGAAATTCTTGCACTCGTACAACAGGAGACATAGGCAAAAATGTTCATAGCAACATTGTTCACAATAGTAAAAACCTAAAAATAACTCAGAAGACCATCAGTGGGAGAATGGGTGAAAAAGGTGTGGTACATTCACATAGTGAGATATTATACAACAGTCAAAACAAAATTTAGTATGATTTCCTTTCTAGAAAGATCCAAACACCTGAAAAAAAATTTATGCATACTTTTATAGAAGATATACAAATTTTGATGAAACTATATAAAGAGAGAAGCAAGCCATAGTGGACATGTCCAGACCCTGCTTCCTGGCTGAGTGCACAGATCCCAGTGGCTATTAAGTATTGGCTGCCAATGTTCAGGGCCACATCCCTCTCTAAAGAATTGCTCTTGGCCAAATGGGG
Organism: Pongo pygmaeus; assembly: GCF_028885625.2. Lineage (NCBI taxonomy): Eukaryota > Metazoa > Chordata > Mammalia > Primates > Hominidae > Pongo > Pongo pygmaeus. The sequence goes on from NC_072379.2 coordinate 129,215,175, forward strand.
GTTGCCTCACCCAGGAGGCTGTGCACCTGTCTTTTCTTTTACCATCATCCCAAATGTCCACCCATGACAGACTGGCTCAGGCGTACACACAGCTAGCTCTTTGCTTCAAGGTGGGATCAACACTTTGGCGCAACAAATGTTCCAGAGCTCCTATGGTGTTGGGCTAGAGCTCCAGATGATTTCAGGCAAGTCATCCTTACTTAGCTTTTTTTCCTGCCCCGCCTGTTTTCCTCACTCTCATCCTGAGACCACTCCCCTTCATATCACTTGCATAAGAATCTCCATCTTGCGTTCTGCTTCTAGGGAGACTAAGACAATGGGAAATGGAGAACCTGGGATTCCTGAATGATGTTTCCTTCAAATGGGGAGAGGTAGAGGATGAGAGAGGGACAGGGCCCTATGGTTAGAGGACGAACCTTAGCTTTTGTCTTAGATTCTGTTTTTTCAGGTGTTTATTACGTGATTTTTTTTTTTAAAGTAGAGATGAGGGTCTCCCTGTGTAGCTTAGGTCAGTCTTGAACTCTTGGCCTCAAGTAATTCTCCTGCCTTGGCCTCCCAAAGTGCTGGGAGTACAGGTGTGAGCCACTGCACTCAGCCTATTAGATGATTTTTTTAAAAACCTAATTAAGTAGCTAAATAAATAATTAAAAGAGGACCATGCGGCTGGACATGGTGGCTCACGCCTGTAATCCCAGCACTTTGGGAGGCCAAGGCAGGCAGATCACAAGGTCAGGAAATCAAGACCATCCTGGTTAACACGGTGAAACCCTGTCTCTACTAAAAAAAATACAAAAGAAAATTAGCCGGGTGTGGTGGCGGGCACCTGTAGTCCCAGCTACTCGGGAGGCTGAGGCAGGAGAATGGCGTGAACCCAGGAGGTGGAGCTTGCAGTGAGTGGAGATCACACCACTGCACTCCAGACTGGGTGACTGGGCGAGACTCTGTCTCAAAAAAAAAAAAAAAAAAAAAAAAAGAGGACCATGCATAGATCAATGATGAGTGTGCTACTAACCATGGATTGTAATTAATCTATTTCTATGGACTTGAAAACCAATTATAAAAATGTTTACAAAGATACTAATTTTAAACAAAAATTGTACTATTCAACATGCATTTATTGAGTACCTACTATGTGCCAGAGACAGTTTTTTGTTTTTTTTTTTCTTCTTTTAGAGGCAGGGTCTGGCTCTGTCACCAAGGCTGGAGTTCAGTGGGGCAGTCATAGCTCACTGCAGCCTCAAACTCCTGGGCTCAAGCGATCCTCCCACCTCAGCCTCCCAAAATGCTGGGATTACAGGCACGAGCCGACACACCTGGCTCTTGAGACAGTTTTGTAATTTTATTATTGCAAAGAAGAAGACAAAATCTTTTATTGCATGAAATTTCATTGTAGTTGGAAAGACCGGAAGTACTCAAGTAAACAACTAAATAAAGAAGTTAATTTGGGTGAGGAGAGCTGCGATAAATAAAAGAAAACAGACTGCTGTCAGGAGAGTGATGGGTGGTAGGGGAGCCTATCTAGATTGGGAAAGCTAGGGAAGATAGTATTATAAACTATTCTTAACTTTATTCTTTGTGTTCTTTGTTTACTTCCTCAAAACATGTAAAAAAGGTGGGCTAGATTTTTTATTTTGAGACAGGATCTCCCCTCTGTCACTCAGACTGGAGTGCAGTGGCACAACCACAGCTCACTGCAGCCTTGACCTCCTAGGCTCAAGCAATTCTCCTACCTCAGCTTCTGGAGTAGCTAGGCTAATTTTAAAAAAAAATCTTTTGTAGAGATGGGGTCTTTCCATGTTGCCCAGACTGGCCTCAAACTCCTGGGCTCAAGTGATCCTCCTGCCTTGGCCTCCCAAAGTGCTGGGATTACAGGCATGAGCCACCGTGCCTGGCAGCAACTTAAATTTCTGAAGCACATTTAAGTTTGAAAGGCTTTCATACCTCATCAAATCAGTCTATAGGGAATTTTCCACCAGTAAGACATCAAGGAGGATGGAAAAAGTATAATCTATCAATAATGGGGAAAAATATCTTGAGTTCTCTTTTTTGCAGTAATGGGGAGGATGGGTTTCTCCGAGCCCCCTCCAGGTGTTGTACCCAATTCTCTTGGGTCCCAAAAGAAGATCTTTGTGAAGTAGCTGACAGAATGAGGGATATATTTGGGATTAGCTGTTGTGCAGTTGACACCAGAGCCCTTCATTGGACTGTAACCCCCTGGAGGCAGGGAGCAGACCATAGCCACTTCTGTATTCTGGGTCACAGGTGGTGGAAAGCCATGCAATGGACCAACTTTTTCACCGACACATATGACTTTGGCCCATGAGATAACCTCTGGGCTTCTCAGTTTCTTACCTTTAAAAGAATAATGATAGTATCTGCAATGACTTATCAAGAGAATTAACTAAGAGACTATTAAAGCATTCAGTTATTTACCTGGCTGTAGAAGCTCTTGGTATGTGTTAGAATTATTCTCAGCTGGCACATGTTTACCTATGCAACAAACCTGAACGTTCTGCACATGTATCCTGAAACTTAAAGTGAAATAAAAAAAAATAGTAAACAAATAAAAGAATTATTCTCAGCTGGGCCTGGTGGTTCACACACCTGTAAGCCCAGCATTTGGGGAGGCCAAGGTGGGCAGTCTGCTTGAGCCCAGGAGTTTGAGACCAGCCTGAGCAAAAGGGCAAGACCCCGTTTCTACAAAAAAATACAAACATTAGCCAGGTGTGGTGGCACGTGCCTATAGTCCTAGCTACTTAAGAGGCTGAGATGGGAAGACAGCTTGAGCCCAGGAGGTTGAGGCTGCAGTGAGCCACGATCACGCCACTGCATTCCAGCCTGGGTGACAGAGTGAGACTCTGTCTCAAAAACAAACAAGCAAGCAAACAAAAAAGAATTATTCTCACAGAGTGGTGGAAATTCATTTATAAATCAGGTCTTCAGCATTTTCCCTAAAGTGATAGACTTATTTGCTTCAGATTGTTCATGAAATGTAATAACAAAGATCTCAACAGATCACAGAAAAACACTAGCTGGATGTTTAGTAATTTTTATTATTATTTGGGTTTGGAAATATTGGGATTTTTTCTCTGGGAGCTTTCCCAGGTTCTATAGATATCGAGTTTCCTTTATGAAATTAAGACAAAGGATCACTGCCTGAAACCTTCATAGGTCCAGCTTCCAAACACAACCACATCAAACATAGAAGGTCACTGGGTTTTACAGGTCTTGGGAAGGCCCTGTTGTAAATCAATGTTGGGTAATGTTGACGGCCTGTTCCAACTCTGGAATGTCCTATGTAGATTGCACTTCTTTTATGTTACTATAGAAAGACTATGCAGAATCATTTTTATCATTATCATCATCATCCTTATCTTTCTGTTTGATGAATTCTGGAATTTTGCCAACCCAGGCAGCTTGTGAAATAAATTCTCACTGCTATTTGTACTGAGCCTTAAATCACGAACACCAGCTGTTTCTTGTATTTGAAGTAAAGCTTCAGGTATATTGGGGGCATCTAGAGAGCACAGGCGGTTTTTCCTCCTCTAGAATACACAGGTTCTGTGGTTCAGCTGGGCAATTTTCTCCTGTAGTGTAGAAAGTGAATCTCATGCTTTTTTGTATCTCCTACAAGGCTTAGCTCAGCAGCTAGTAAATATTTGTTGATATGATTTGCTGCAGGGCAGCCGGGTAACAATTGCAGAAGCCATACTCTCAACAAGTCAGGGCAACAGGAAAAAAGTACTTTTTCCAACCAACATTATCAGTGGAAGTTTGGAAAATATATTGGAATGTACGTCCCTAAGTTCTAAGAGAGACAGAGCATAAATTAAATATTCAGAGATAAGAAAGGCTTGATATTGGTTAAATTGCTTACAGCTTTGTAGTGATTTATAGTTTTAAAGTGCTTTATAGCTATTGGATAATTAAATTATCCCAATCACCCGGTGATAGATGCAGGCTGGGTATTATAATCCTTATTTAACTGTTGAGGCAGTTGAAGTGCTGAAGAGGCAAAGGAATATGCCCAGACTTAAGGCAATGGAAATGGCGAAGCAGATTGTCAAGAGCGGCTCTACAGATTGTTGCTAAGGTAGCAAGAGGGCAGGAGATGCTTTGCTGACTTTGGTTTTGAATTTGAATGTCTTTAAAATACACATAGCTCTTGCAGTCCTTCTGGTCTCATACTTTTGTATTTTGTGCCTGGCTCCTGAAACCTTTTAATTTTCAATTGTGCACTCATGAGAGGGAATTTAGGGAGCAAAAGCCAGCTCTCCCTTGCCGGTTGAGGGGTATCCTGCTGTTCCTATAGGCTCTCCCACTATGGGTCTGGGCTCAGGATTGCCATTGGGAGAGTTATGGCTAATATTTTAATGCAAAACATCTGGAATGGGCTGAAGACTCTATTTCCAACCTTTAGGGACTTTATGTCTTTTTTTTTTTTTTTTTTTTTGAGATGGAGTCTCATTCTGTTGCCAGGGTGGAGTGCAATGCCGTGATTTCGGTTCACTGCAAACTCTGCCTCCTGGATTCAAGTGATTCTCCTGCCTCAGCCTCCTGAGTAGCTGGGACTACAGGTGCTCACCACCATGCCTGGCTAATTTTTGCATTTTTAGTAGAGATGGGATTTCACCATATTAGCCAGGATGGTCTCGATCTCTTGACCTCGTGATCCGCCCGCTTTGGCCTCCCAAAGTGTTGGGATTACAGGCGTGAACCACTGCGTCTGGCCAAGGGACTTTATGTCTTTTTATAGGGATTCACAGCCCATAGAACCACCTATCCCATCTTTATTTAGCCTCTCACATCCTTGGATGACAAAATGTCCACTTCCCTCAACAAGCAAATAGATGTATTCTGTTTGAGTATTGAAGCAATTCAGCCTAGCTTTATCATTAACCTCGGCTTTGGGCTTATAAGCCCTTCATGGGCAGAGCCAAGGTTTTATTCATTTAGAATCCTCAGCACCTAAGCATACAATGGTGCATCATAAAGAAGTATTGAATGACTATCTGCAGCGGGACCAAGTCCACATAGGATCTCAAGGAAGCCCGGGATATTCTTTCCGCTTAGCTCACTGGCTGCAGCAATCTTCCTCCCTCAGCTCTGAGTACCTCGCCGTGGCATTGTTCTTTCTGATGGATGTGAGAAGCACAGAGGTCAGGAAAAGCAAAGAACTTCTGTTCCCATTTCAGCAAATCTGTATTAGAAAACTCAGAGACACCAGGCCCAGTGGGAAAGGATAACCTGTTTCCTCACTGTGAAGTGGTATTTCTAAAATGCTTCCAGAGGCAGCTGGCAGGTGGACAGGTATTAACTTGGTTAAAGAGACATTAAAGAAGAAGGCACTAGATCTTCCTCCCTCCCTCCTGTGCCAGGGCCACCAATACAATCAGTATTTAACAGGCATGTCTCTGTATGTCCTTATGGGCTCTCTGGAACCTGACTCCTATCTAGGAGTCTTCTGTTTACTTTGGAAAACAAATGAAGGACACATATAGCCAGAAAGAGACTCATTCAAGCTGGAAAGTGGACATTTTGCTGGGCCACGGAAGGCCTGTTCATGAGCAGTGCTGGCCCTTGAAGCGGCCTTCCCTCTTGCTGCCAGTACTGCAGAGATGGGAAAGCCCAGACGCCAGCTCTGCGGTCGTGGAGGCCAACTGTATCATAACCTTTGGAAATTAAATCAGGAGATCAGGTGGAGGATGGCCAGAGATGTTTCCCTTACTCCTAATGCAAGAAATAGGAACAACATTGATCAATGCTCTTCTGGGCCGCTCATACTGGAAACGGCTTTTACTCCAGCAATACTAAGATTTTACTTTTTATTTCTCTGATACTTGGATCCAAATACTCTTCCCCAACAGCTACCATCGATATTTGAGCAATGTAAAGCTCAGAGGGAAGTTGTTGCTTAGGACTTGACGGCCCTGTGTTCTAAATCTTTGTTTTCAACATCCTGAAGCATCTCTCAACTTTCTCATGATCTCATTGCCCAGGGTATTTCTGTGGTCCCGGGAAAGGATAGGCCTTACTCTTTATTTATTTATTTATTTATTTATTTATTTATTTGTTTGTTTATTATACTTTAAGTTCTAGGGTACATGTGCACAACATGCAGGTTTGTTACATATGTGTACATGTGGGCCTTACTCTTATTGCAAGAATCATCTTCCAGAGTCAGGCTACCTTCTCCTTCCCTACATGATACATTCCTGAACATATCTATACCTCTATCTATCTATCTGTATGTATGTGTATACATCTATATAAAGCCTTAAGTATGCAAGTCTAGCAGTAGACACAGATTATAATGAGAAGTCTGTTTCCAGTGAGCCAAAACCCTGCTGCTCAAATAGAATGACAATATCAGGCAAAACCAGGGAGCTTGTCAGAAACGGAATCTCTGGCCCTCCTCCAGACCTTATTGCATCAGAATCTGCATTGAACATAATTCCAGGTAATTCACATGCACAGCAAAGCTTGGGAAGCACTGAGCTAAAAAATATGTTATTAATTATATCTCACCTCAGCAACTTTTAGACAGGTGGTCTCCACCTTGGCTATACATTAAAATCACACAGGGGTTTTAAAAACTACTGACGCTTGGAGCTTTACCCCAGACCAATGGAAACTGTATCTCTGGGCATTGGTTTTATAAAAATCCGTCCAGGTGGTGCTAACGGACTGCCAAGGTTGCGGACTACAGTTTTAAACTTTATTTCCGGCACCATTTTCCCAATGTTTTATACATCCATTGGGAGACAGTTCTCCTTGGGCCTTTTATATTTCTGCATGTCTAGATTATTCCAGATGATCTTTTCAAGGATGTTAGAATAACAAACAACCTTGGAAGATAGACAATATCTCCCTGTGGAGTGAAGGGCAGATTTCTTTACTGTCCCTTATAATAAAAGTAATGTTCCTTCTAGAGCAAAGGGCAGTTAGGCTCACTGCCTATTATAAAAGGTTTGGGGACTTCTGGCTTTAGTGCTGACATGTAAAGAGCTTGGAAACTCTTGGAAACTCTTTCAACAAGAAATAAGCTGAATACGCTGAAAGTTAATGACTTTTCTTGGACCAATCAGAGAACTGAACTCCCAAGGTACCTGCCACCCCCAAATCTGGAGAGACAGGCCAACCTTCTGAGAGCCGAAGCTGTTAAAGCCATAAGCTGGTAAAAACACTTACATGGTAATTTTGATGTAGTTGGAGGCTGAGTGTGAACCTGCTTGAGAGTGAGAAACTCCTGGGGGCCTGTAGCCTTAGGGGCTCGTCCAATATGTTTGTGGATCTTACCTCTAGGAACTCCACCAGGTTCTCATAATGAAGAACCAAGAAAAATTCTCTGGTGTTTCTGGCAGGGTGGAGGATAGGTAACCATTTTGAAATGCCCAGAGTGTTCTTCATAACAAAGACCTACTCTGCTAGGAGAAGACTTTACCAGAGCCTTATCTACTTGGCGGAAGGGAAATTATCCAAATCCAGTCCCCTCTAATATTCCTATCTCACCCTAGAGAGAGAGGAAAAAGCTAAGAAACACTTGTGAAAGTCACAGCCCAGAGACCTATTCATCTCATAATCATAAGATGATAGAACACTTTTCTCCTCCCACATCTTACCACCACACCAAGAGGTATAATGAAACTGGATTAAAGCTGAAAGAACTGGAAGATGCTGACTTTCTCAGAGGAGGAATACTTAGGGAAGCCAAAAGACAACTGGGGAGACAAAACCAAAGACCCCTGAGGAATTGGAAGCCTCTGGCACCAATAACTACAGAAAACATTAAGCATGGCCCAACTCCTAGCCAGACTAATATAAAGTCCCACACTGAAAGCCTATTTACCTCAGTTTCTATTAGTCAATATATCATGTCCAGCTTTCAAAAAAAAATTACAAGGTATGTTAAAAGGCAAAACAAAACAAAACCCAAAACCAAAATCAAAAACATTGTCTGTAGCTGGGTGTGGTGGCACATGCCTATAGTCCCAGCTACTCAGCCGGCTGCTGGGGAGGATCGCTTGAGCCCAAGAGTTCGAGGCTGCAGTGAGCTATGATAGTGCCATTGTGCTCCAGCCTGGGCAACAGAACAAGACTTTGTCTCTGGAGAAACAAAACAAAACAAAGCAAAAGCTGTCTGAAGAGGAAAAGAAACCAAACTTGAACATGATATAGATTCTGGAATTATCACACAGGGAATTAAAAATAACAATGATTAGAGCTGAGTGTGGTAGTTCATGCCTAAGTTCCAGCTACTTGGGAGGCTGAGGCAGGAAGATTGCTTGAGCCCAGGAGTTTGAGTCCAGTCTGGGCAACATAGTGAGACCCTGTCTCTAGAAAAAAAGTAAAATAAATAAAAAGAAAATAACAATGATTAGTGTGTTAACTGTTCTAAGGGAAAAGACAGATGAGTAATGTAAGCAGCAGAAAGATGGAAACTCTAAGAAAGAATCAAAGGAAAGTGTTATAAATCAGAAACACTATAACAGAAACAAAGAATGCCTTTGATGGGCTCATTATTGGTGAAGTGGACACAGCCAAGGAAAGAATCAGTGAAATTGAAGGGGGAAAACAAACACTTCTCATATTGAAATGCAAAAGAGAAAAGATGAAAAAACCCAGAAGAGAACACTCAAGAACTGTAGGACAGTTTCAAAAGGTGTAATGTACAAGTAATTGGAATGCCAGAAGGAGAAGAGAGAACAGAGCCAAATAAATATTTGAAGTAATATGCTTGAGGATTTTCCAGAATTAATAGATACCAAACATATATCTAGGAAGTTCAGAGAAAACCAAAAAGATAAATATCAAGAAACTATACCTAGGCACAACATAATCAAACTGAAAAAAAAAAATCGAAGTCTTGAAAGAGCCGGAGGGAACACTTTACCTATAGAGAACAAGAATAAAAACCGCAGCAGACTTCTTGTCAGAAACTATGCAAGCAAGTAGAAAGTGAGGTGAAATATTTAAAGTGGTGAAAGAAAAAAACTCTTCAACCTAGAATTGTATACCCAGTGACATTATCCTTCAAGAGTGAAGGCTCGGCTGGGTGCAGTGGCTCGCGCCTGTAATCCCAGCACTTTGGGAAGCCGAGGCAGGAGGATCACCTGAGGTCAGGAGTTTGAGATCAGCCTGGCCAATATGCTGAAACCCCATCTCTACCAAAAATACAAAAATTAGCTGGGCGGGGTGGTACATGCCTGTAATCCCAGCTACTCAGGAGGCTGAGGCAGGAGAATCGCTTGAACCCAGAAGGTGGAGGTTGCAGTGAGCCGAGATCGTGCCACTGCACCGCTGCACCCCAGCCTGGATGACAGAGCGAGACTCTGCTTCAAAAACAAAACAAAACAAAAGAGTGAAGGATAAATATTTTCTCAGACAGACAAATACTGAGGGAATTCATCACCAGAAAATACTGAGGGAATTCATCACCACCAGCATATCTGCTCTACAAGAAATGTTAAAAGAAGCATTTCAGTGAGTAGGAAAATAGTAAATCAGTAATTCACATCTACATAAAGAAAGGGAAGAAGGAATAAATGAAAGTAAAATAAAATATCTTATTTTTCTTATTCTTAATTTATCTAAAAGATAATTATTTGTTAAAAGCAATAATAGCAATGTATTGTGTGATTATAACATATGAATAAGTGAAATAAATTTCAGCGATGTCATAAGGGGCGGGAGAAAAAAATTGGGAATACTTTGTTATAAGGTACCTGCACTACATGTGAAATAGTCTAGTGTTATTTCAAAGTGAACTTTGGGCCAGGCGTGGTGGCTCATGCCTGTAATCCCAACACTGGGAGGCTGAGGCGGGCGGGATCACCTAAGGTCTGGAGTTCGTAGACCAGCCTGACCAACATGGAGACACTCCGTCTCTACTAAAAAATACAAAATTAGCCAGGCGTGGTGGTGCATGCCTGTAATCCCAGCTACTCTGGACTCTGAGGCAGGAGAATTGCTTGAACCCGGGAGGCGGAGATTGCGGTGAGCTGGGATGGGGCCATTGCACTCCAGCCTGGGCAACAAGAGCGAAACCCTATCTCAAAAAAAAAAAAAGTGAACTTTGATCAAAAAGTGATAAAACTTTTGCCCACTTTTTCCCAACCAGACATGAGGTTACAGAGGCAGAATCTTGCTCATAGTGGTGCTTAGCAAATAGCCTTTCACTCTATAATACATAGCTTTCAAGGACAGTGAAATTCTGCAACATCTATCAACATGAATTTAAATAAATTTTAATTTTAAAAATCAGATTTTGCCATCCAGCACTATGTGAGAGAAGAGATATTTATAGAAACAAAGGCACGGTAGTGTGCAAGTTTACAAAATAAATTGATGTAAGAACTCTAGGCAGAATTCTTCAGATTTTTTTATCCCGCACTCCTATAATTTTTTAAAAATCTGGCTTGTCACACCCAACATATGTAATTATATATTTATAAATTCTGTACAAATGCCACTGTACTCATATATTTTATAAAACATAAAAATTAAAATTGAAAGGATGGAATAAAAGTATAGCTTATAAGTCTTAATAGTTTCTTCTTTTACCCCCTGGTAGGAATGAATGTCTCACTTTGGAAATCACTGGATTTGATTGAAAATGCTTCTAATTCTCAACTCTGACTTACCTTGAGCTCTCTAATAGATCTGAATAATCTCATAAATGAATGCCTGCCTCTTCAAGTAGACCGGATAGACAAACTATGGCCCACAGATCAAATCTAGACTCCATAGCCTTCAAGCTAAGAATGGTTTTTACATTTTTAAATGTAAAAAGACTCTTTAGGCTGGGTACAGTGGCTCGTGCCTGTAACCCCAGCACTTTGGGAGGCTGAGGTGGGAGATCGCTTGAGCCCAGGAGTTCAAGACCAGCCTGGGCAACGTAGCAAGACCCTGTCTCTATGAATTTTTTTTTTTTTAATTAAAGAATAAAACAGATTCTTCAGTGAGAACAGTTGCTCTAGCTTACCTTCTGGACCCCAAAGCCTAAAATATTTATTTTTTGGCCCTTTCCAGAAAAAATTTGGTGGTCCCTGGACAGGGAAAGCGTGTGGGTCACCTTTACATTTCCTCTACATGGTGAGGCCTTTGGAAGCTCTGCACAGGGCTGTAAAGGTGGCTCTCCGGGCCCAAGGGGCTGGCCTTGGCTGCAGCTGCATCCCTTCCTTGGCCTGTAGGCTACCAACCTACTGTCTCACTGGGAGCAGGCCCTCAGCCTGTGCTCTTGGGCACCTCATGGTGGTCATTAGCTAGGTCCCAGATGACCAGGCATTAGACACCCACCCAGGGAGCCCCCAGCCCCAGCCCACTTCCTCCCAGTATCTCTGAGGCTTGGCAAGTGACATGTCCTGGCCTGCCATTCCATAGCTCTTGCTGCCCTGTGGCTGGTCGGGGGGTGTCTGGCCTCCATCCAGACACCCAGCTAGCGGGGAAGGGGTGGGTGTAGTACAGTTGAGAGGAGGCCAACTGGGTGCCCGGATGGAGGCAGCCAAGTGGTGGAGGGTTGCCCAAGAGTCTATCTTCAACTGCTGGGCCTACATCTGGGCAGGGATGTACGTCCTGGGGGAGGGGGAGGCAAGACCTTGGTGTTAGAGGCCTGCATTTGAGGATGACGCCAGGGGAGGTAGGTCCCTGGTTGTGGGGCATGAGAGTGAGGTCCAGTAACAAAACATGGGGAGCAGCTCAGAGCAAAGGTTTAGGAGCTCTGGGCTGACAGAGGCACAGCTGAGCGGAGCAGGCAAGGGTGAAGGTCCTGGATGTGAAGGTTTGTTCCCCTAAGATTTGGGAAGTCATTGGAATGAGTGAATCAACAAATCAGTCAACAAATAGATCCTGGGCAGTGGCCTGGCTATACAAAGGGTTCCTGGGATGGTGCAAATGAATATGACACAGCCCCAGCCCACGAAGACTTTGTTTTGTGTTTGCAGATGCCTGTAAAGAATTAGAATCTATGGTGTGTGATGGAGGCACAAGGCATGATTAGCTAAACTGGGGAGATGTGGTCAGTAGGCTTGGGTTCCCTGCGGTGGGTGGCCCCAGACTGGGATTTTGCATGAGAAAGTAAATTTCAAACCTCTAATCCAGAGCGGCATTAACCTACCTTTTAGGCCTTTCATTGTTTTCTTGGATTTTTAATATTCCATTTCCTGAAAGCACCTGCTTGGCATATTTCTGAAAGGTGGGATAAGCCTGTTTTTTTGATTAATTAAATCACATTTTGAGTGCACTAGGGGAGCTTTCATTTTAAGAAACAGTGGCAAATCCTCTCAATAATCAAAGAATCCTTTTAGAAAGGGAACGATGATGCTCCTGTTGTTCTTTTTTAAAAGATTACACTCGATGTATTTATTTTCCTAAAACACTCAAAGGGGGCTTTTGGAGACTAAAACATAATTTAGTTTGGAAGTTTTGTTTGCGGATGTTGGAGCACCTCATTCGATCTCTGGAGACCCCCAGGGTGGTCCCCAGCCAGATATGGGAATTAATATCTTTAACGAGGAAGGGATTCAGGGCTAGAATCAGATTTCCTGCAATCTCCCCATCACGCTTTGTCGAGTTAACTCCTTCACATCTTACCTTACCGAACTCAGCTCAAATGTTACTGTTTGGCTGGGTTTTTTTAGTCTTAATTTTGTGTATGTGATAAAATATACATAACATAAAATGTACCATTTTGTTTTTAAGTGTGGAGTTCAGTGGCATTAAGTATATCTACACTGCTATGCAACCATTACCACCATCCATCTCCAGGACTTTTTCCTCTTCCTAAACTGAAACTATATCCTCATTAAATAACTTCCCGTTTGCCCATCGGCAACCACCATTCTGCTTGGTATCTCTATAAGCTGGACTACTCTAGGTATTAAATGCCACTTTTACAACTTCTCTTTAATTTAAAGGGTTACACAGCACATCATATGAAGAGTCAGAGTTCTACAAGACTTGTTATAAAAAGCAACAGAGTCCTGCTCTTTGCTTTCTTGCCAGGTCTTGCTCTCTGGCAATAACCACATTGAGTTCTTCTAGCCTTGATGCTCAACATTCATAAGACTAGGTAAAGTGCTTACATTGCTACTTCTTGATTTTTCAGTTTTGGGCATTTTCGATTGATTCTCACTATAAAAATAAATTAACTTCCCCATATTTCCTTTAAAATATGTTTTATTGTGAAGTATATCATACGTACAAGATCCTGTATAAAACTTCAGTGGCTGTTAAAAATAAAATTAACAGCCGGGGGCGGTGGATCACGCCTGTAATCCTAGCACTTTGGGAGGCCGAGGCAGGCAGATCACTTGAGGTCAAGAGTTCAAGACCAGCCTAGCCAACATGGTGAAACCCCATCTCTACTAAAAATACAAAATTAGCCGGGTGTGGTGGTGGGTGCCTGTAATCCCAGCTACTGGGAGGCTGAGGCAGGAGAATCGCTTGAACTTGGGAGGCAGAGGTTGCAGTGAGCCAAGATCACACCACTGCACTCCAGCCTGAGTGATGGAGTGAGATTCTGTATTTAAAAAAAAAAAAAAGTTAAATTAAATTAACACCCTTACCCTATCATTCAGCTTAAGAACAAGAATGTAACATTATTCGAGTAGCCTGCACATGCCTCTCAAATGTACTCCCTTTCCTTTCCTTTTCTAGACAAAACCAGTAATCATGCTAATAATTTTCTTTCTTTTCCTTATAATTACCGCATATGGACATATTCCTAAACAATATACTGTTTTGTGGATGTATATAAATGGAAACACAGTGCGTTCTGACTTGGCTTCTTTTGCTCAACATTACATTTTTTGAGGTTCAACCATGTGGATGCATGGTGCTGTAGCTGACTCCTTTTCTCTGCTCTTTGTATTCCATTGATTCAGCCAATCTTGTACATATGTTCTGGTGGCATGTGCAAGAGTTCCTCTCTCTCTTTTTTTTTTTTTTTTGACAGGGTCTCACTCTGTCATCCAGGCTGGAGTACGGTGGTGCGATGACAGCTCACTGCAGCCTCTACCTCCCAGGTGCAGGCCATCCTCCCACCTCAGTCTCCCAAGTAGCCGGGACCATAGGCGCACACGATCACACCCGGCTAATTTTAACTTTTTGTAGAGATGGGGTCTCACTCTGTCACCCAGGTTGGAGCACAGTGGCGTGATGACATTGAGTTTTCTTATTTGAGAATACAGTATACTGTTAGATTCGTTTGGAATGTTAGCATTTTCCAATAGTTTTATAGTTGTCTCCAGGAAGTATGGAGGCCAAAGCAACTCCATCTTGGATGCTAATCTGCCATGTTGACTTCCGGTTGCCCCCCGATCGGGGAAGGCCTCGGGATTTCCAGTTTGTCTGTTGTTCCTTGAGTGGAGTATGTGCTTGCTGTGAATCCTGCCCTGGGGTTGGTACAGCCTTGATGCTATCACCCTTCAACGGTCCTACACATTCCTTCGGAGTTATCCTGTCCCTGTGGTATATGGGCCATGGGTCTCGGAAGTAGTGGTGCAGGAATCCACCAGCTTGTCTCACCAACACCTGAGACACAGACATGGCTTCTGCTTGTAAGTCCCTATTAAATGTTTCTTTCTAAAAAACAGATGTGTCGGCCTCTTTCTTGGACCTCTCAGCTTCCTAAGACTTTGGCGGCAGGTTTGCATATATCTGCTTACTTCAGAACAGGGAGGATTGCACATTGCTTGTTAGAATTATTCCTGATTTTTTTTTTTAAGAAGGGGTGTCCCAAGTAGCTGAGACCACAGGTGCATGCCACCATGCCTGGCTAACTTATTTCTATTTTTTTATAGGGACAGGGTCTCCCTATGTTGCCTGGGCTGGTCTTGAACTGCTGTCCTCAAGTGATCGTCCCTCTTTGGCCTCCCAAAGTGTTGGGATTACAGGCATGAGACACTGCACCTGGCTATAAGCTTTCTTTTACTAGTATTTACTTGGAATATCTTTTTTCCATCCTTGACTTTGAGTCTTTCTTTGTTCTTATGTTTTAAGAGTGCCTCTTGTGAAACCATATAGCTAGTATTTTTTTCTTTGTTTTTGAGACAGTCTTGCTCTGTCGCCCAGGTTGGAGTGCCACGGCATGATCTTGGCTCACTGCAACCTCCGCCTCCTGGGTTCAAGCAATTCTCCCACCTCAGCCTCCCGAGTAGCTGGGATGATTCCCACCACCATGATCAGCTAATTTTTGTATTTTTAGTAGAGACGGGGTTTCACCATGTTGGCCAGGCTGGTCTTGAACTTCTGACCTCAGGTGATCCACCCACCTCAGCTTCCCAAAGTGCTGGGATTATAGGCCTGAGCCACCACGCCTGGCCATATAGCTAGTATTCTAAATAAATCATATTGATCATTTTTGTCCTTTATTGAAGCGTTAAATCCATTTACATTTAGTATTATTGGAACGATATTTAGGCAACTTTCTTCTTTTTATGCCCTTTCAAATTGTTCTACTTTTTTTTTCCTAGGCTCTGGAGTATTTTTATGTTCTACTTTTTAAAATTCCTTTTTGTAAACCTTTTTTCCTCATCTTTTTCTGGTTTATGTTTCCTCCTTCATCTCTTTTCATCTTTACCCTTTCTACCTGTTTGAAAGTTATGTGCACTGGGCCTATTCTTCTAGTTGTTGCTCTAGCTATTTGAACACGCATATTTACCAAAATCTAAAAAATTATCAATATCTCTCCTTTCTCCCAACAATTCCAGGACCTTAAAGACACTTTAACTCTGACGACCCACTTGCAGATAACATGCTATTCTTGTCCAGGACTTAAAACTTTGGTGTTAGATGATGCTGGGGAAAATATTTCCTGAGATTTCATAACCACAAGTAAGCCCCCGACATGAGTTTGTGGTTTAAGGTTATGCTAACTATGCAGTCCAAAAAAAAAAAAAATCTTAAACTATTTAATTTAGAGTGGTCTCAGGTTGGTAGTGTCCCCAGCAACTTACAGAAGTAAATGCAAATCTTCTCTGGAAGAAACCACCTTCAACCCAGGCCTCAAGGGATTCTCACAGACAAATATTCAAGGAAAATGATTGGTTCACAGATACGTGGCATGAGAGAAAATGCACCATGAGTGAGAACCAGCGGAAAGAATACGCAGCAGAAATAGACTTAAAACATCTAGGAATTGTAATTATCTAACACAGAATATAAAATATCTGTCTTATACGTTTAAAGAAATAATCAAGAAATTCTAAAATAGATAAGTGTAGGGAGACCCCCTGAAACTATTGCTATGGAATAAAAGAGGAAACGCTCCTGATTATTGTAAATACAAAATTGCATGCAGGATTGTGTAAAGACAATGTCAGGCTGGACTGCCAGAACGAGCCAACAGCGTGTGATGTGCTTCCCCCTGCAGGGAGCCTATGAATGGACGTGCAGTCAGGGAGGTTTCACATCACCAAGATTCCTATCCCAGAAAAGCTGATGTTCATAGCTCTGGGAATGAAATGCGACCCTTGTGGAAAGCCTATAAACGGATGCATGGGGGGCACCTGTCCATATGGATAAGATAGGGCTATAAACGCCCTCATCTTGCCGTGGCTCTTCTAGGCTTCTTTAGGGTTAAGGGCATACTCCCTTCTGAGAATTTCTGGTCTAACTGGTTGTCTAGCTTCACATCCTGTTTCCATGGATTGTTTGTAACCAGCTTTTGTTGCAAGTGTTACTGCTGATTAATATCTTGCTAATCATAGGTTATGGAAAGACTGTGTTTCTGTCCTAAGGCTCTGTTAGAAATTACTGATGCACACACTATGTTGTAAATTCTTATCTCTGTATACTGTACTTCTACATACAAATGTACTGTACTTCTACATACAACTGTTATGTTAAAGAATTACTTCATCCCCATGTGACTATCTCACCTCATAATCAAATGACCCTAAATCCCTCACTAACCTACCCCCGCCCTCACTAAACTTAATAATAAATGCTGGTATATCCAGTGCATTGTTGGCACCGTGGGACCAGAAGGCGGTGACCCCCCTGGACCCAGCTTTCACTATCTTGTGTGTGTCTATTATTTCTCAACCTGCCGATCTGCCTAGGAGCAAAGAGAGAGCCCCGTTGCATTGCAGGCTGCTGGCCAGATCCCGCAATAGATAAGAAATTCAAGTCATTTGGGCTTGAATCAGAAAAAAAGAATCAAATAGAACTTCCAAAAATGAAAAATGAATATCATATTGCATTGACTATAAAACAGGATTGATTTTATAAGATGCACCATAATTTTATGTGCCACCTTAGCATTGCAAGATGCCACCAATTGTAAGATGTATCCTGATTTTAGCAGTGTTAAAAATGAAAAAAAAGGTTGCAGAATCAGTGAATCGTAGCAATTGAAATGTAAAACTTCACAGATCAATTAAATTGCAGATTAAACTCAGCCAATGAAAGAATCAGGTAACTGGAATAAAGACACAAATATTTTTTACAAATAAATTATCCAGAATGTAGCCCAGAGAGACCACACAATGGAAATATAACAGAATGCTTATGAGTCTTGGGGGCTAGAATGAGGAGGTCTAACCAGTCAAAAGTTCCAGATGAAGGTAATAGAGAGGAAAAGGGGCAACGTTTAAAAATATAATGGCTGAGAAATTTGGAAAATAATGGAAAGCGAGTGACACTCAGATACAGGAATTCAAATGATTCTCAAGCAAGACAAAACAAAAAAAATCCATACCTGGACTTATGATGATAAAACTGTGGAACATCAAAAGCAAAGAGAAGCTCTTCAAAGAAACCAGGAACAAAGAGAGGTCACCTTCTGAAGAACAGTAAGTCAACAAACTGATTACCTTTTAGCAGCAAAAATGGAAGCCAGAAGACTGTGGGATAATATTTTCAATGTGTTGAGAGGAAAACAGTAATCAACTTAGAATTTCTATCCCAAAAAACCCTTTCAAGAATGAGAGCAAAATAATTCTTTCTTTCTTTTCTTTCTTTCTTTCTCTTTCTTTCTTTCTTTCCTTTCTTTCTTTCTTTCTCTTTCTTTCCTCTTTCTCTTTCTTTCTTCTTTCCTTCGTTCTTTCTTCTTTCTCTTTCTTTCTTCTTTCTTTTTCTTTCCTTCTTTCTTCTTTCTTTTTCTTTCCTTCTTTCTTCTTTCTTTCTTCCTTTCTTTCTCTCTTTCTTTCTCTTTCTTCTTTCTTCTTTTCTTTTTTTCCTTTCTTTCTCTTTCCCTCTCTTTCTTTCTCCTTTCTTTTTTGTTTTTTTCTTTCTCTCCTTCCTTCCTTCCTTCCCTCCCTCCTTCCTTGTTCCCTCCCTCCCTCCCTCTCTCCCTCTCTCCCTCCCTTCCTTCCTTATTTCTTTTCTTTTTCTTTTTTCTTTTTTTTTTTTTTTGAGATAGATTTTTGTTCTGTCACTCAGGCTGGAGTATGGTTCTCTGCAGCCTCAAAGTCCTGGACTCAATCGATCTGCTTGCTTGCTTTCTTCCCGAGTAGCTAGGACTACAGATGCATGCCTCACCATGCCCAGCTAATTTTATTTTATTTTTGCAGAGATAGGGTCTCCCTGACTTGCCCAGGCTGGTCTCGGACTCCTGGGCTCAAGCGAACTCCTGGGCTCCTCCTGCCTTGGCCTCCCATAGCACTGGGATTACAGATGTGAGTGGCCATACCTGGCCAAAAATTTTCAAATAAGTAAAAACAGAAACCTTCACTAAAGGAAGGTTTGAAAAGATGGATTTGAAGCAGGGGGAAGATGATTCTAGATACACGGTACATGCATCCAGTAGGAAAATCAAGAACACCAGCATTCTGAGAAGTTCTCTGAGGCAAAACTTGCTTACCTCTTGGGTGTCTGTCTGGCTTTTCCTTCTTTTTGGGATCTGTAGATTCTTATTTTTGTGCCAACCCAGCGATGGCTTTAAAAAGTTGTTACTAAAAATATTTTATCCTGCATTTGAGTTCTTTCATTTGGGCAGGATTGCTTAGGTGTCTAACTCACCCATCTGCAGGAAATAAAAGTTCTCCAGTAAAATTTCTGATTTAGGGAAACTCTCCTTCAGTCTTTATGGAGTCCACGTTCACCTTCCTCATGGTACAATGTGCCTTTCCCTTAGAGCACAAACACCAGCTATAGTTTTACACTTATCTGGAGTGAGATGGGCTACCATTATGTCTTGGGGTCACCAATTATCTGCATGCTATTTAAATTGTCTACTTACCCCTTTAGAAATGTAAGGGCCAGATATGTGTTGCTTTCTATTTTGCTTCCAGACTTTAGCAAGTGCCTGGAACATAGTAGGTATTCAGAGGACATTTACTGAGTAAATGATTAGGTGAGTAATTAATTATAAGTGAAAAGCCAAAATGAGGTATTAGGTCAAGCATAGCTACATGTCTCCGCTTCAAATCCAGCCATAAGCTGATAATTGCCGTTCATAAGTGTGATAACTGGGTGCTCACACATGCGTGTGTGAGATGTGTCACCCTCAAACCTTGTTATGACATCAGCACATTACCCGTCTAACATGAACTTAGAGGAAGCAAAACCAAAAACAAATCCAGCCATTGGAGATGGTGCTTTCAGGATTGGTGAATTCCCTGAGAACTCTGCTGTCCAATATGGTAGTCATTAGCCACATGCGGCTATTTAAATTTTATTTAAATTAATTAAAGTTAAATACAACTCCAAAATCAATATTCAATCACACTAGCCACATTTCAAGAGGTTAGTCGCTATCCTATTGGGGGGTGTGGACATAGAATATTTCCATTATCACAGAAAGTTCTATTGGAAGCTGTGTCATAGAATTCTCAAAAATTCCTAACTGCTTCTCTCTCTCTCTTTTGCTCTTATTCTTTCTCTCTCACTCTCTCTCTTTTCCCACCCTTAAGCCAAGTACAGGGATAGTTGTCTCATTATTGGTGGCTTAAAATGATGTTTTTGAACAAGAAGACGCTGGGTACTTTTGGTGACTAGCACTATCTCTGTTTTTTTCCTTTTAAATTCCTGAGCTATTGTTTAGCAGTACACTCTTTTATCTCCATTGCTACTGAAGCTGAATGTTACTTGGGTGGAAAGCATACTGCTTTCTTTTCTATGTCCTTAAACCCTTTGATAATGTTACTGTTTGAGAGTCCCTGAAGCCAGGGTTCTAGGAGAGTCTGGCTTGTCTCAACAGCTGAACTACAAAATAATGGAGTAGGGCAGGTGGGTGGGGGAGCAGGGCGTTCTGTCGATAAAAGAGCTCCCTTCTTTGCACACATAGCCAGTTAATCGGCCATTCTGAGATAGTTTGGATGGGGAGGGGGGGCTTCTGAGAATCGCCAGTGACAGTTAAGTGGCCTATTGTTGACGTCCTCTGCTGAACGACTTGGTTGGATTCAGCTTCTGCCTTACCCACACCCGCTGTGGATTTTCTGTTAGATTCATCGTTTGCCATTCAGGCATCATCTTTCACTTTCTCCTTCCAACATGACTGCTTTGTGTGCTGGCCCCTGCTTTACTCCTGCTATTCCCAAACTATAAAAGGAACTGTGTGGGGCTTCAGCAGGACTGAGAAACTGACTCTGCTGTCTGTTGAGAACTCTAATAATGGCTGCGGTGACCTTCATGTCTAGCAGAAAGCCCACTATCTGTGCTAGCACAGTGATGACCACCTGAAGACAGAGAAAAGGGAATCTTGATTGAATTCCTTCTCATACACTATATAGTTATTTCCTTTGTTCTCCTCTCCATTCTCTTCTCTTCCCCTTCTCCCCATCTCCACTGGAGGACTGATCTCAAATGCAGCTGTGACTAAAAGTTAATGCCTTTGAAATAATAATACATTGCATTTTGCAGGCTTTACCAAGCCAATTCACTCAAGTTGTCTCATCTATACCCCTTCAAACCCTGTGAGGTAGGGAGGGGAGGTATGATTAACCCCATTTGATGGATAAGTAAACTGAGATTTAGAGATTAGGGCAGCTGCCCCAGATATTTTAGACAGGAAGTGAGCATCCAGTCTCTGTCTCTAAGCCCAGTGGTGTTTCAATGGCATCCACACCTTATGTGTAAGGAGGATATGGCCCAGGGAAAGCATGAGTGGGCTAGGGGGAGAAGAAGAGCAAAAGAGAAGATGCTGTAGAGGAGGGAGGAAAGGAGGGGTATCCCAGGGCTGCTGGCTACTCTGGTCTTTCTCCAGAGATGGAAGCTTTGATGCTCACAAGGGGCTGCCCTGGCAAACCTCCTGAGAGAAAAGAAAAGCTAAGGGCCTGTCTTCCTCCTTCTCTGTTTCCTCTCCCCTTCCTGGGAGAGGATGTGCTGGGTTGGGGAGAGGCAGCTGTAGCTCTCCCAAGGCCTGATATGTGGGAGCCACATGCTGGGTGCCCCAGATATAGCCTAATGCTCATTCTCAGGTGGGGCCTTCCAGCCTCTAGGTGCTGTGCTGTCCTGAGGCCTGGGCCATGGTGCCCAAGGAAAGCCCCTGAAGCTCACCAGGAGGAAGAAGCATGCAGGGCACCCCTGGAGGAGGGACGCGCCCTGGGCCATCCCCCATGGACAGGCGGACACTCCTGGTCTTCAGCTTTATCCTGGCAGCAGCTTTGGGCCAAATGAATTTCACAGGGTGAGTGGCTGCTCCACAGTGGGAGGGAGGACTGGCTGGGAGGAGGGGACTGGATGTCCCAGCAGGAGGTGGCTGCCCCGCTGGTGCCTGATCAAGGCGGAGAGTCAGGATGTGGGTTCCTGTCCTGAACCCACTTCCAGCTCCGCAGCCTCCCACTCTCATGCTCCAGGGCTGGCTCGTTGGTGGTCCTCCCCAAATCCAGAGTTCTTAATCCAGAGTCCAGGAGGAAGCCCCCGGGGCTCCAAGAATCCCCTGAAACCACATGCAACAGTTTTCCTATACAACAGCGGCTTCTTCAGGGAGGAAGCATTCATAGCTTTCCTCTGATTCTCAGAGAAGTTGTAGCCCCCACAAGACTACATACCCCTACCAAAAATGGATGTGGGTGTCGTCCTCCTTCAAATGACATGAAGTTCTAGTATTACATGCCAGGACCTCTGTGGATGTACTTTGAGCCTCTCCAAGGTCCACAGGTGGATGCCCCACAGTGCTCCACAGTAGAGAAGAGGAGACACAGCGAGCGTAGAGATGGGGTTCCTCACCCACGGTCTCAGAGCCAGCCTGTGAGGGCACCAACCCCATCCCAGGTGTCGCACCCCAGAGCCTACACCACAGGCCTCTTGGATACGCAACCTCCATCCACCTCCATTGGGAAGGAAGGAGCTCAGCTTCCTCCATGTCAGGTGGGGTGAGGTTGTCTGATCTCACCTTCCGGGCGTTGAGACAGACCATGGCCTTGGGGCCCCCTCACGAAGAGCCCTTGGGGCCACACTGGTACCCCCAGCCCCTGTGTCTATTCCTTTCTCCCCTTCATTCCTTTCATTTGACACACCACCCCCCTCCCCATTCCTTTCCCTTCCTTCTTCCCCTGGCCTGGCCTTCAGTCCAGCAGTAGCACTGACAGGCTTTATTTAGCCCCCGGGGTGGTCTGTCCTTGGGGCTGGAGAGCCCACTGGCTCTAGACTGAAGGACCATGTGCTTCTCAGAGCTGCCTGCGAGTCCTGCCTGCTCAGGGCTCCTTCAGCCTCCACTCATGCGGTGCCTCCCGGCCTTCCTGCCTGGCCCTCAGCTGGGCCTCTGCTCCACTCTGCCCCTTCCAAGTGACACAAGCCTTCCAGGGATCCTTCTCCGCAGCTTCCTCTGCCCCTCCATGTGTTTTTCTAGGGACCAGGTTCTTCGAGTCCTGGCCAAAGATGAGAAGCAGCTTTCACTTCTCAGGGATCTGGAGGGCCTGAAGCCCCAGAAGGTGAGGACTCCTCAGGCTTGAGGACACCCCCCCCCTCAGTGGCTCACACCTTTAGCTCCTTGTCCTGTCCCCCTTTACCCCAAACCTGCCCTCCTGAGGTCCCTGCAAAGAGCACAGACCTGTGGGAAATCACATGTGGCTCCTCTTCGGGAAAAATCAGGGACACCTGCCCAGAAATTTGGGCTGCATTTTTAGGCTGTGTCTCCTCTAGCCTCTCACTCTCTCCTGGATAGGGAGCTGCTACATGACCCATCAGGGCACCGATCTCCAAACAGCAGGAATTTCCTAAAGCCACGCGGGTGGGAGGGCACGATGTCTCTGGGTGGGATGCCACGTAGCATGGAGATTGGATACATTGGCCTCCCAAGTGAAATGGCTTAGCTTGGCAAACCTGTATGTTATCTGGGTTCGTCCCTGTCAGCCTGAGCATCTTTCCTGAGAACACTTGTCCTCTGCAGGTTTTCACAATGGAAAACATTTTCTTTGACTTTGACTATTACATAGAAGGGTTTTGTTAGGGGGCCATTGGAACTACCAGATATTCCTGGATGTGGTCAAAGCCCTTGCTCCTACTTGTCTGAGTGTCCCGTCGACTGGGACTCATGCTGCTTTATGATCATTCTCTCCATTTTACTAATTGAAAAATAGGCATCGCAAAAGGCTGACCTAGGGACCCAGATTCGGGCTCTCCTACTTCTGTGGGGATGGCAACAATGATGCCTCCCTTTCCTGACCAGGGTTCTTGTCCGTGTTCATGTCCCAGATGATGAGCGGCCTCACCTTGAGGACTCTTTAGGGCTCTCTGGATCCAGACGAAGTTGCAATGAGTATGAGTGAGGTGTGGAGGCAACAAGACTTGGAATTAGGGAAAGAACCTCAGTGCCTTGGGGATTTTGTTTGTCCCAGTCTTTCTGCTCAGCCTTAGGGTTTCATTACAGAACTGGGGCCCGTTTAGGTGTACAGTAGTCCCTCCTGATTGGCAGTCAACCAAAAACGTTAAATGGAAAGTTCCAGAAAGAAACAACTCATAAGTTTTAAATTGCAAGCTGTTCTGAGTAGTGTGATGAAGTCTCGCACCTGCACACTGTCCACACTCCCTTCCGCAAGTCACTTAGCGGCCATCTCGGTCATCAGACTGATTGTCGCGGTGTTGCAGTGCTTCTGTTCGTCTAACCCTTATTCGACTTAATAATGGCCCCAAAGCGCAAGAGTAGTGATGCTGGCATTTGTTATAATTGCTCTATTTTATTATTAAGCTATTGGTTTTAATCTTTAACTGTGCCTAATTTATAAGTTAGGGCCAGGTGTGGTGGCTCATGCCTGCAATCCCAGCACTTTGGGAGACCAAGGTGGGTGGATCATCTGAGGCAGGGAGTTCGAGACCAGCCTGGCCAACATGGTGAAACCCCTGTCTCTACTAAAAATACAAAAATTAGCTGGGCTTGGTGGCGCGCACCTGTAGTTCCAGCTACTCAGGAGGCTGAGGTAGGAGAATGGCGTGAACCCGGGAGGCAAAGGTTGCGGTGAGCCGAGACCATGCCATTGCACCCCAGCCTGGGCGAAACTCCATCTCAAAAAAAGAAAAATTTGTAAGTTAAACTTTATTATAGGTCTGTCAAAAACATAGAAAGAGTGAATAAAATCTAGTATTTAACAGCACAACAGGGAGACTATAGTCAATAATAATTTAATTGTATATTTTAAAATAACTACAAGAGTGTACTTGGAGTACTTGGATTGTCTGTAACACAAAGAATATGTGCTTGAGTGATAGATACCTCATTTGCCCTGATGTGATCATTACATATTGTATACCTGTATCAAAATATCCCATATACCCCAGAAATATATACACCTACTATGTATCCACAAAAATTAAAAATTACAAAAAAATTTAAAAAAATTAAAAAATTAAAAAATTTAAAAAATTTAAAAAATTACAAAAAATTAAAAATTACAAAAAAATTACAAAAAAAGAGCATAGTCTAGGGTTCAGTACTATCTGCTGTTTCAGGCATCCGCTGGGGCACCTTGGGACATCACACCCCCGTCTCCATCTCCTGCCTAGAAAGAGGGTCTCTATTGGCTGAGAGATTCTCTGGCTCTCTGTGGTCACCTACAGGATTGTGTGGAAGGACATGGAGTAATGCAGCTCTCTCTCTTTCCTTGGTGAACAAGGTGGACTTCTGGCGTGGCCCAGCCAGGCCCAGCCTCCCTGTGGATATGAGAGTTCCTTTCTCTGAACTGAAAGACATCAAAGCTTATCTGGAGTCCCATGGCCTTGCTTACAGCATCATGATAAAGGACATCCAGGTGAGGCCCTGCCCCAGCTGGGACCCTGCCTTCCGCCTTCCTTTCTGGTTGGGGCCCAACATGGAGAAGATGTTCTCGGGGCTAAAAGTGGACATGGGGTTTCTGGGTCTCCATCGGCGTGTTTGCGAACATGCTGTGGAAGGAAGTGAGCCGCACGCTTCTCAGAATCTGAAGCTAGGACAGAGTTCATGGGGGAAGCACTCACAGTGTGGGAGTGGAGAGGATGCCTGTGATGAGTCCTCCTGGGGAGGGATTTGCAGCTAATAAACAGCAAAGGCGCGGGGAGAAGGGAGACAGGAGGATGTAGCTGGGGCCTTCCGCAGGCACTGTGGGAAGGTGCCTCTGGATAGCTTCTTCCTTTGCTTATCTGACCACTCCCTCCTGTTCCCGCTGTGTCTCAGCCATCCAATGCCTGGGGGAACGGCTTTACTTCAGAGGATTGGGAAATGGTGAAAGAAGCAGAGCACTGGTGTGGTTGACTTCCCCCAACCTCCACTGCATGGCTCTCTGCACAGGGCATCTCTCCCAGGCAGGATTCTCCCAGAGGAACCACTTTGAGAGAAGCAGCTACAGACCTGCTCTTGAGTAGGACAAAGGTAGCCTTCATCCTGGACACCCCAGTCTCCCTGCTGCTTTCCCTGCGTCTTTTCTGAACATCATGAAATTCTGTTTCAATTGTTCTATTTTCCAGTATATCCTAAAGAGCCCCTGAAAGGTGCTGGTAGCACAGCCTCCTTCCTAGAGATCTTTGTGGGTACCACTCATTGGTTAAGCCTCCCTGGCTGCATCTTTCTGCAGCTGCTGCTGCTGGCCGTGTACCTGTGGAACTGTATCCATAAAGATTCATTCCCAACTTTGTTGTATGGCGCTAATCTCCCCTAAGGGCTCCGACTGTGGGAACACAGAGCCTCCCGGAGTGCACACACTTGACACCGTATGTCAGGGGATCAACGCATCAGGCAGCATTCCGTTCCCATGCAAGCGCAGGGCTGGGGCACTTTGGTCCTTTCAAAGACCTTTATCCCTCATCAGGCACATCTGTTTCCCGCTCAACGTGTGGGGGTGGGATACTTCTCTAATGAAATCCCCCACAAACAAAAATGGGGAAACTCCCGCAGACAAAAGAGGCAACCACATCAAAAGAAATAGAACTGAATTCTCATTTTTAGCCCAGGCCTCTATTTTGAAGTTTCCATTTCCCTGGTTCAGCCCCACCCTGGGAACTCCGCAGCATTTGGCAAACAGACACACAGAGGTCTCTAAAAACTTTCTGTTGATTTCTGCACATCAGGGACGGCCCCAGAGTCCCCTCTGAGCCTCCCCCACTGGCTTTAGCCTGTCCTCTCCCCACATCCGCAGCCCCGAGTCCCTCTAGGGCTTTGCCCTCCCTCTCAGGAAAATGCTCTGACCTCTTAGCCTTGATCCAGCCAGGCAGGATTTTCACCAACTCGCTCTTCCTGCAGGGATCAAGCACTCACTGCCATACTTGAGATCATATTTTGGCTTAGAGGGAGCTGGGGGTGGGGGTGGCTGATGTGTTGATGTGTTGAGGGGTTGATGATGGGAAGGGGTCCAGGAGGAGGGAAGCTGAGATTTGCTAACAGGACCGCAAGGGCTTTGCACCCCTTGGGTGTTGGTGTCCAGTCTTGTATTTCAGATACAGACTCGCAGCCCGATTGTCTCCCTGTCCTCTGGATCCCCTCAGCCAAGTACTTGGCAATGTCCCCTGCAGGATGGGCCCTCGGTGGTTGTCTGCTGAATGACTTGCTCGGTTGGGGAGTTCAGGACAGGCAGGACCTTATTCACATGTGGGTCTTTTGTTCCTCTGGCCCCCTCCCCTCAGCCAAGTTGAGCTCCATGCTCCGTATCCATCTTCCTACCCCAGCACCTACCATAGGACCTGCTGCTTCGTTGGGCTTGATAAATGCCAGTGGAACTAACGGACATTCATTAGGAGGAGGAAAGGAAAGAGGAGTGGTCGTGTTTGGTGGCTAGGACCGGGCTGGAAAACCTCGATGCTGGTTTTCACTTTGGCCAGAGGCAGGGGAGATTTTGGAATCTCTCCCTCCCTCTGCCCTGTGATCAGAGGGATGCTTGAGAAACATGAGGCAGGGCCATTCTTTCCACTTCCAGACACAGAGAGCCCTACTGTGTGCTGTGCATCGGGCAACAGACTGGAAACACAGATAAAAAACCTGGCCCTGTATCCAGGACAGCTGGAGGGTCGCGGGGGCCCGGAATGGAGGGGAGTAAATCGGTGGTTACAATGGAGTGGATGAGCGGCTGATGGAGTGAGGGCGGTTGCTATGGGAGCGCATACAAGAGGCACTGCACGCCGTGCTTCTGAGAAGGCAGTAATTACGGTGCGCTGAAGAGCAGGTGAGGGGGGGCTGGCCAGAGGAAGGGGGGCCCCCACCCCGACTGGCGATGAAGCCAGACCCCATCACAAAGAGTGCCCTCCACCATGTGATGAGGTCAGGATTTTATCCTGACAACTAGTGGGGAGTCATGGGAGGTGCTTTGACATGATCAGATTTGCATTTCAGAAAAACCACCCTGACAGTGACAGTGTTGAGTTGGGGACAGGGCCAGGGAGAGACTGACAGGCAGGAGGGTGGTGAGGAAATTGCAGTGGGCCAGGCAAGAAAGTATCTGATTCCGAGCGAGCTCTATTTGCATTTAATTTTTCTTCACCTCCTCGTTCTTTTCAGCCCTTTGGTTTTTTTTTTCCCCCTAGGATGAGTCACCATGGAAAAACTTCACTTGAGCAACCAGCTCTGTGGCTTTTAATGGCTTTTTTTCTGATTACAAAATTAATAAATATTCATGTTAGATAATTTGGAAAATAGTGGAAAGCACAGGGAGAAAACAAAAATCACCGATACTCTGGCCATCTAGAGCAGAATACAATTGAGTGTAAATGCTGCTTTGCCAATTTCCCTCGCCCTAGTGGATCACTCTCATCACCATGCAAATACAGTTATTTCTCCCATTTTAAAAAACCCTCTCTTGATCCTTTCCCTCTTCCCTCCAGCCATCACCCCATTTTTATGCTTCCCCATAGACTGAAACTCCTGAAAATACTGACTCTCCCTGTCATCTCCATCCCTTTCTGCCGGCAGGCTGCCCACCCCCTCACTTCACCAAAGCTTCCCTCGACAATGTCACACGCAACTTCCAGATCCAACCTGATGGCCGACTCTCAATGTTCCTCTTCCAACAGCACAACTGGTCACTCTCTCCTTCCTGGAGTCTGTCTCTTCTCCTGGCATCCAGGACTTCTGTGTTCTGTCTCCAGCCAGCACCTCCTCTCCTGGATCCAACCGCCTACTCAGTGTTTCCACCTGGGGGTCCAATGGGCATCTCCAACTTTCCAGGTCCAGACCAAGCTCCCCTGGCCCTTCATCAGTGCCTCCACAGCCCTCTCTATCTCAGGAAATGGCAACACCATCCTTCCAGTCGCTCAGACCAGAAGCTGGGAGCCATTCTTGACCCCTTCCTCAAACCCCTCATCAACAACAGATATACTGCTGCCTTCAGAATGGATCTTAGCACATCCCACACCACCCCCGAGGGCCCATGCGCCATCTCGTCCCTCACCTGGGTTCTTCCAGTTGCTTTCTAACTGCTCTTCCCGATTCCCCACCTTGATTCCTTATTACCTAGTCTCAAAACAGCAGCCAGAACGGTCCTTTAAAACTATTGCAAATTCAAACATGTTGTTCATCTGCTTAAAACCCAACTAATTTGGAGTAAAAGCCAAAGCCCTTGCAATGGTCATAAGGCTTTTCATTTTATTGTATTTATTTATTTTGAGACAAGATCTCACTCTGTTGTCTAGGCTGAAGTGCAGTGGCACGATCATGGCTCACTGCAGCCTCGAACTCCCAGGCTCACTCCATCCTCTGACCTCAGCCTTCTAAGTAGCTGGGACTACAGGCCCATGTCACCATACCCAGCTAATTTTTGTATTTTTTGTAGAGATAGGGTCTGATTATGTTGCCCAGGCTGGTCTTGAACTCCTGGGCTCAGGCAACCCGCCAACCTCGACCTCCCAAAGTGCTGAAATTACAGATGTGAGCCACCACACCAGACTGCTCATCTTATTTTAAATTGTACCCTTCTTCTTCCCCGCTTCCCCAACTTCCTCTTTCCTTCCCATTTCACTCTTGTTGACATTTACCATTTTCTCATTGCCTATATAATTTAATTCTTTACTTCTTTAAATTATTATCTTGCTAGCCGAAGAGTACAGTTTTTATTTGTTTATTTGTTTTCTTTTTGAGACAGGGTCTCACTCCCTCACCCAGGTTGTAGTACAGTGGCATGATCTCGGCTCACTGCAGCCTCCACCTCCCAGGCTCAAGCAATTCTCATGCCTTAGCCTACTGAGTAGCTTGGATTACAGGCACACACCACCATCCCTGGCTAATTTTTGTATTATTATTATTATTATTATTTTAAGTAGAGACAGGGTTTCACCATGTTGGCCAGGCTGGTCCCAAACTCCTGGCCTCAAGTGATCCACCTGCCTCAGCCTCCCAAAGTGCTGGGATTATAGGCATGAACCACCAGAGTTTTTGTTTTGTTTTTTTTTTTTTTAAGATGGGGTCTTGCTATATTGCCCAGGGTGGAGTGCAGTGGCTATTCACAGGCACAGTCATAGTGCACTGCAGCCTTGAATGCCTGGGCTCAAGAGATCCTCCTGCCTCAGCCTCCTGAATGGCTGGGACTGCAGGCATACACCACCATGCCTGGCTTGAATAGCAGAGTTTTAAAGGTAGAAATGCTGTTGGCTGGTCTGAGGGTGAGTGGCAGCTCCAGAGAGGAGAAGAAGACAGCAGGAAAGATTGCAGGAGAAGCCAGGGAAGACAGGAGCAGTGATGGACAAGACCCTAAGAGAGGTGGAGCCTGCCTGCATCATGGGGCAGGGACAGAAGAGGACCCAGGCCCCTCTGTTGGGCCACATGAAAGTCAGGTGCTGACTGACTCCCCCAGATGACCATTAATGGGGGCTTTCTGCCCTCCAAGTCCTACAGAAGCTATCCTACCTCTGGAGGAACCCAGACTTCCTGGTCATGCCTTGTAATGCTCCATCACAGAGCCCTGGAGTCACCCCAAAGTTATTATCACCCTCCTTATCATTGTCACCCTCCTCCTCATCATCATAGCTAACATTCACTAGCATTTACTACATGCCTGGCAAAAGTCTAAGCATTTAGCATGTATTAACCCTTCTAATCCTCATGAGAACATTGGGGTGTGTGTTTGTGTGTGTGTGAGACGGAGTCTTGCTCTGTCGCCCAGGCTGGAGTGCAGTGGCACAATCGTGGCTAACTGCAACCTCCGCCTCCTGGGTTCAAGCAATTCTCCTGCCTCAGTTTCCCAAGTAGCTGGGATTACAGGCGCGCGCCACCACGCCCGGATAATTTTTGTATTTTTAGTAGAGACAGGGTTTTGCAATGTTGGTCAGGCCAGTCTCAAACTCCGGAGGCCTCAAGTGATCCACCTGCCTTGGCATCCCAAAGTGCTGGGATTACAGGTGTCAGCCACTGCGCCTGGCTCTCATGAGAACATTTTAAAGTATGTGATAACATGACCTCCATTTTACAAAGGGGAAACTGAGGCACAGAGAAGTTAGTAATTTGATGGAGTTGGTGGCAGGATCAGGGTTTAACCTGAGCTCCCGCAGCCTCAGACTCCACTCTCAAGCCATCTGTCCCCTCAGTGGTCATCACTGTTGTCTGTGTGGCATTTTAACTTTGCCTTTTAGACAGGGAAGCCTTATGGTTTGGCCTTGACCTCTAGGGGGTCCATTCTGAAAACTTCAGATCGGCAGCCACCTCTCACATCCAGTGACACAGGACTGGAGTTGCTACTGGCCACATAGCTGCTACTGCAGATGTTAGACCTGGAAGAGAAGGCCAAGAACCTGGGAGGAGAGGCAGCGGCTGCTTTCCCAGAGCCCCCAACCCACTCTGTTTCCACGAGCTGCGTCCATTTTGCATGTGTGGCTGGAGTTCGGCTGTGAGAGATTCTGCTCTCCTCCACCTCAGCTTCAGCACTGGGGCCCCGCTGCCTCCTCCCCTGCCCAACCCAGGAGGACTGTTCTTCCCTTAGGGCCCCCATCCTTCCTGACTCATCGTAAATTAATTCACACCAAGGTATTACTTTCCCTGTCAGGTTATGGCTTCCAGGGAGGCAGATGGCTTACTTCTGAGTTGGTTGGTTTCTTTGTTTTGTTATTTTTTCCTGAGAAGCCTGACAGGGCTGTCATTAGGCATTCCTCCGCCTGTGGCCAGACCGCATTCTTCGGTCACCCATCCCCTTCCCCCAGCCCCAGGAATGGAGCAAACGCTGGTGCATTTTCCAGGCCAAGGCAGATTCCTGTTCCTGGAAGTGGGGCCAGCTGTGAGGGCTGAGAATTCCCAGTTTGAAAGAGGGTGTCACCTCCATTCACAAGGCTGTGAGGGTGTCTGGAAAGTTATTTGCAGTTTGGTGCTGACTTCCCATTTGCCTCCAAGCTCTTGTGTGGAACAAAGGACAGCCTCCTGGGTCCTGTCTTCCTGTGGATGTCCCAGGCTGTGTGGGGAAAATTGAGTCTTCTAGTCCTTTTTTTTTTCCGATTTCTCCTCCCTGTCCTCCACTTTCACCCCAACTTCAGGCTTCTACCAGATCCTTGGAGACCCTCTGCCTTGTCCTCACGGCTGGCAGGCTGCTGTCTTCCTTGCAGCTGCTCGTCACAGCTGATGGCACCAGGCACACAGTGGCTGGCACATATTGGTCACGGTAGGCTGTTGAGATTTGGGTCGGCTTCCTGGGAAGAAGACAAATTCCTTTTGTTAGAGCTTCCCAGAAGTGTTTGCGAAGGGCCAGAGAGGACCGGGGCTCCTCTGGCCATATCTAACTTACCCAGCAATCCCGGCTTTGCCCCTGGCCAGCCATTGCAGCTGGAAAACATCACAACTGTAATTGCCTCGCATGGAGTTGGTGCTCAAAAATAAAGCGAGCCCCAAACATCGATTTCCAGTCCCATTTTTAAATCTGTGAACCTGAGCGTTGTGAGCGAGCTGACTAGGCCTCAGGGATGAGTGAGTCATTAGGCATTGCCTCATCTGTGGCAGGTGGGGCGGGGAGGGACACCGCTCTTCCTGACGGGGGTGGAAGACTCCACAGCAATTAGGGCTTTTGGTTTTGCTATTATTTATTCATTTAAAAGTTCTGGGCTGAGGTGGGTGCATCACCTGAGGTTGGGAGCTCGAGACCAGCCTGACCAACATGGAGAAACCCTGTTTCTACTAAAAATACAAAAAATTAGCCAGGCGTGGTGGTGCATACTTGTAATCCCAGCTACTCGGGAGGCAGAGGCAGAAGAATTGCTTGAACCCGGGAGGCGGAGGTTGCGGTGAGACGAGATCATGCCACTGTACTGCAGCCTGGCCAAGAAGAGAGAAATTCCATCTCCAAAAAAAAAAAAAAAAAGTTCTTATTGAAGTAGTATAAGCACATTTCCAAAATGTAAAAATAGAGGATAGAAAAAATTTACTCCAAATCTGCCTTCTTCTATCTTAGCAGGCATTGTGAACATTTTGGTTTATATTTTTGGTATTTTAGTGTCTTGCGTTCTTATGCTCAGGGGTCCTTGATTTTTCATCATTGTAAAAAACTTTCAAATTGAAAGAATAGTACAATGGAGTCTTTAGCTGTTGTTAACATTTGCATGCTCTTTCTGTCCACACACATATGCATACACACAGACATAAACATATCTGTGTAAACATATCTGTGTTTTTGTGCCTCTGTGTGTGTGTGTGTGTGTGTGTGTGTGTGTGTGTTTAGAAATAGGGTGTTGCTCTGTTGCCCAGGCTGGAGTACAGTGGTATGATCATAACTCACTCTCAATCATAGCTCACTCTAGCCTCCAACTCCCAGGCTCAAGCAGTCCTCCTGCCTCAGCTTAAGTAGCTGGGACTACAGGCATGCGTCATCAAGCCTGGCTAATTTTTTAATTTTAATTTTTTGTGGAGATGGGGCCTTGCTTTGTTGCCCAGGCTGGTCTCAAACTCCTGGGCTCCAGTGACCCTCCTGCCTTGGACTCCCAAAGTGTTGCGTTTACAGGTGTGAGCCACCATGCTCAACCTGCATATGTGTTATTACTGTTGGCCTTTAGTTTTGATAGTTGGCCTTAAGGAACCCAAGGGTACAGACTAGAATGCCTGGTTCTTATCTCACCTCCACCACTTGTTAGCTTTGCCATTAAGTCCCTTTACCACTGCAATCTGCTTTAGCTCTAAAACACAAATAGCTCATTTCTGTCCTGTTATCAGGTCATCTGACCAGATCAAGTGAGATCATGAAGATGAAGAAGCTTGGTCAACTAAGGCTCTAGCCCCAAATAAGTTATTGGCAAGACTTAGTTGTGGCCCAGTGCTGCAAACAAAGGGCAACTTGGGTTAATGAGGATGCTTTCTCAGCATCCTCTGTGGCAGAAGACCTGAGTACTTCCCACACTGGACAGTCTGTGCTGAATCCTGGGGTGCCTTGGCTCCTGGATGCCATTATAAGGGCATGAGCTTGGTGAAGGACGCTAGCTCATCTCATTGTGACCCAAGCAGAGAAAAATGTCCCAAGATTATGTAGGTGGTCTGAGCAGTGAGTGAGTGGTTAACCCAACCAGGCATTATACTGCCCTTTGTATGGGCAGCGGGAAGTACCATGTAAGGCTTGAATGCTTGACTCCACGTTGATACCCAAGGACATTGCTTTTGGCTCCTCCAGACTTGTGTTTAGGAGATAAGTGAAAGACCATTGGCATATTAATCATATTGATTTGGACTGACTTTGGCCATGCCTGGCTTTCTGAATGGCTTGCATACCAGTTGTCTAGGCTGTTTCCTGGAAGTGGAGTTAATGTTGGGGTCAGAGGAACCCTCTGCTTCCCCCAGGGGGGTCAGTGCACATGGTTCAGCTTGGGTCCTGACTCAACAGAGTGTTCATTAAGTGCAAAAGCAATGTTGGCAGTAGACTGTGAGCACATTTTTCTCCCCCCAAAACATCTTCAAATCCATTATTACATTTTATCCTATGAGGTGGCAAGGCAGATATTGCTTTCCCAATTTTCAAGCTGAGGAAACTAAGGCCACAGTAAGTTCCACAGCCAGTTAGTGGCAGAGGCAGATCTAGAACCCAGCTCTCTGGACTCCTTACCCTGTGCTCATTTGGGAAATGGCAGCATTACTGCCAGCTTGCCAGGCAGAAGAATCACCCAGCAACCTGGACCTTCCTTCTTTTGTGCAGTTCACACTCATGGTGGCTTATTCTCCTGTGTTGCTACTGTCTTTATGCACAGCTAGTGGAGGCAGGGCTCAGAAGAGGCATAGCCAGGCCAGCTCTCCCCTTCCTTTCCAATATGTGTTCCCCATCACCCAGGTGCTGCTGGATGAGGAAAGAGAGGCCATGGCGAAATCCCGCCGGCTGGAGCGCAGCACCAGCAGCTTCAGTTACTCCTCATACCACACCCTGGAGGAGGTAGGTCTGGCTGGTCAAGCTCTGGGCTCTCTTGTGTCTTTGGGCCCCTTAGGGTCTCCTGACTCAGTCAGAAACTAGTGAAGGACTCCAGGGTTTATGGGAAACTGTGACTGACACTTAGGGACTGTACAGCAGACATTAGGTGAAGGTCTTTTAGGCAGAGAGTCATATTCCAAGAGATCTGGAAGCCAGAATTCAGATAGAGGTGACAGTAGTTCAACTGTACAGCCCTAGGCAGGTACAGAGCAGAGTAATGGATCTACTAGGCAGAACACTAAGGCAGGGATCCATTATGGGCCAGAATAGAGCAGGTAGAAGCTACCTTCATCCTGACAGAGCAGGAGCGTCACCATCTTGAACAAACACCACCATTCTAAGTTCCCCTTGATTAAAAAACTGCCTAAATCCAGTCCCTATAGTTATAAAAAGGACAAAAAAATCAGCCAGAAGCCCCTCCCGGGTTTATTTCTCTAAAATAAACCTGTCCTTGACTGTGAAGCCACATTTTGTGTTTCTTTCCTCTTTCTTTAACTCTTACACATATCCAATCCAGCTAGGGACCTAGGGCTCTCAGCCTCTCCGTGACCAGTTCTGGTGTTCAGTGGCCCCAGCCGTGGGTGCTGGGGTATATAATACGAGGGGCAGGAAGCCAGGCACATTGGACAGCCATGTTTGTAGAATAAAAGGGAGGTGACTTCACTTGGAGAAAGTTCATGATCACAGTTACAGCCAGCCAGGGCAAGTGACTTGTTTATAAAGGAGAATGTACACGGAGGGTGCAGCGATGCCCACTCTAGAAAGGAACTCAAGGCACACGTCTCATTTTGCATGTCAAAGGACATGACATTCTTGATATCATCCATCTACTATCATCATCGCTTTTCCCACTTCAGAAGTCATGCAATAGAGCATCCATTTTCTTTCATATATTTGTTAATTCAATTACATGTATTGAAAGAACAAGAGAATGAAATAATACAGTCTGTCACTATTTATTGATGCCAAAGATAAAACAAGGACCCTGCCTTCAAGGGGCTTACAGTCTAAAAGAAGCGAGAAGATAAAAACAACACTACAAGGTCTGTCAGATCTGTCAAATGGATTGAATGGGCCAAAGAATGGAGGCAAGAGAGAATTTCCAACCAGAGAGAGCCATGTGGGTCAAGCCTGGGGATTTGAGCAGGCTCAGCACACACTGTTCTCCCAGGCAAAGGCATAGCTCTGCACAGAACAAGGAGCCTGGGAACCCAGCAAGATCACAACTCACTTCCTTTAGCTTTGAGGGAATGCTTTATTTTTGCAATTCTTTATCTGGGTTCTTTTAGACCCTCTGAGGGTCTAAAATACCCAAAGCATTGAAGAGAGTGGGAAGGGGCACAGAGAACATTCAGAGAGGCCCTGGTGTTCATCCCTCTTCCTGCTCAACTGCCAATCTTACACACTTCTTTCCTTTCAGATATATAGCTGGATTGACAACTTTGTAATGGAGCATTCCGATATTGTCTCAAAAATTCAGATTGGCAACAGCTTTGAAAACCGATCCATTCTTGTCCTGAAGGTAAAAGCCAACAGCATCAACCTGTAGACTCTACATTGAGGGCCTCTGGCATAAGATTGAGCTCATATGGGGTAGTGGCTGGGCAGGAATTTTGGGGAGAAGGACAATGTGTCTACTCCCGTCCCCAGGTGACCCATAAACCTTGGGGTTGTGGCATGCAGAGACCCACCCTTGTAGTATGAAGAGGTGACAGTGTGGTGACCTAGCCTGTCCTTCGTCAGGAGTAGGTGGGAGGATGGCTAAGGAGTTGGGGCTGCAGATTGGCAGTTGTCACCCTGGACTTGGGGTGTGAGTGTGGGTGAGCTGGCGTTCTATTATCTCAGTTGCTTCATCTGTTCAATGGGAAGAGAGGTACACAGAGGGCCCATTTGCTAGTGAGGTCATCTGGCTCAGACAGCCCTGCAGACATGCCTGGGTCTATACAGAAGCCTCCCAGCCCTTCCCAGGAGCCACTGGAACAGAATTCAAGCAAACTCAGGACCCTGCAGTTCCCTGGGACATGAAGGAAGCAGGAAATGTGAATGCAGAGCCCATCAGAAAGCAATTCTTAGTTTGCGCCCAAAAGGGCACCCGGGAGTGTGGACCCTGCGGGGCATTTAGCATCAGCTGTCAGGAAGGACAGGTGCCTGCTGCCGCTCTCAACGATTCTCTGGTGGGCTCCTCCGAACAGCCAAGTGGACCCACCTAACTTTGGTTTTGACTTAACCTGTCCCTGCTTCCATTTCTCCAGGGGCCGTGGTCTTCTCTCTCTAATGTTGTCTGAAGCCTTGCTACTCAAAGCACGGCCCCTGCATGACAGCATCAACATCACCTGGGAGCTTATTAGAAATGCCAAACCTCAGACCCCTCCCCAGACCTACTAAGTCAGAATCTGCACTGGAATAAGATCCCCAGGAGACTCATGTGCCCATTAGAGTTTGAGAAACCCTGGTCTTAAGATACTTTCAATCCTAGGAAATTCTGTGCTTCTGCATGGATCACTTTGCTCCCCAATGGCACCACCATATTTTCAAAGGCCCTCACACGTGTGCACTTTTGGGCACACGGACAGGTACCTGCACACACACCCTCTTACCCAGTGCTTAAAGCTGCCCCAGGCACTGAGGATGCCTCGGGGGCCTCCTTCCAGGTAGCCCAGAGACAGTAGCTGTCTGAGTTCAAACCTCGGTTTGGGGCCCGATTCTTTTTCTCAGTTCAGCACTGGAGGTTCTCGGCACCCAGCCATCTGGATTGACACTGGAATTCACTCCCGGGAGTGGATCACCCATGCCACCGGCATCTGGACTGCCAATAAGGTCAGCATGGACCTGTAGCCAAGGTGCACCCATGATGGGAGCTGCAACTGGGGGCAGGGACTTACTAGTTAAGGGCACCTTCAGTTGAACAATTACACTCAGGGTGCTGTCTCCAACCTGCCCTTTGGAGCAGCCACCGTGCACTCTTACCTTTTGCAGCATGGAGCCCACATTGATCCCCTGCCTTCTAGTTGTTTAAAATCCAAGCCTTTGGTTCTGCATAAAAGATATACCTCAGGGGTTTCATGCCACCCCTTCCTGCAGCCACTGGCTGTGAAAATGTCCTGTGCCACCTCCAAGGAGACCCAGTAGGGTCTCCCATCCCTCCTCACTCTTTCTTGCAGATTGTCAGTGATTATGGCAAAGACCGTGTCCTGACGGACATACTGAATGCCATGGACATCTTCATAGAGCTCGTCACAAACCCTGATGGGTTTGCTTTTACCCACAGCATGGTGAGGGCACCTGGGAAGGATGGAAGGAGGGGGTCAGCTCTAGGGGGATGGAGAAAAGGTCACTGTGCTTTGGGAACCAGCCCCTTCAGAGCCTCTTTGCAGAAGCCCTCACTAAGGGCAGGAGGGCTGCTCAGGTACTGCACCTGCAGCCTCTTGCCCTCTGACCTCTTTCTTGCTGCCCAGGGAAGGCCACTATTGGCAGCCTGTGCCCAGGCCTCTCCCCAGACCCTGACTTCAACTGCACAGTATCTGAGCTGCATCCTTGGCCCAGCCCCATGCCAGCCCCATCCTGTCCTGGCAATTCCTTCCCTTTGCTCCTCCCTGCCCCACCAGGGTCCCCTACCCCCATAGGCCAGGATATCAGAGGCTCCCATCCCTGGGAATGAGCCCAGCGAATGAGGTCACCTGACCTGGGCTTTCCCAGAACCGCTTATGGAGGAAGAACAAGTCCATCAGACCTGGAATCTTCTGCATTGGCGTGGATCTCAATAGGAATTGGAAGTCAGGCTTTGGAGGTATGGCAACCTGCTGTCCTGGGGCAGGGTTGGAGAAGAGGTGTTGGCCCATGGCAGGTTCTCCCACTCAGTCAGATTACGTTGACTCAACTTGGGAGGCACAGGACAATGTAGTCAGCTAATATGCATGAGTCACGGCCAGGGACAGGCAAGCACATACCTCAGACTGGCTGTGGGTATGGGAGAGGTTGTGTGTGTGTGTGTTGAATGTACACATGTGTCAAACCTTCATGGGAAACATTTAGGGGAGCCCCCAGCTCCTGAAATGAGGACTAACTGCATGAGTCAAATCCTAAATATAACAGAGAAAGGCTTAAAGGAGGTACAAAGTAGCCTTGCTTGTTGTTCAAAATCCAGAGTTTATGGTGCTCCTAAAATATCCCTAGCCCTGCCCTGAAGGGAGCACAACACGAAGAAATGCCTCTGAACTCTTTCCCCGAGAGCTAGGACCTGAAATCTGCCCTTTGGGGAGGCCAGGGCAATAGTTTCAAGTGTCCAATAGAATGAACCACTTTTTTTTCTTGTTTTCTTTTTTTTGAGACAAGGTCTCATTCTGTCACCCAGGCTGGAGTGCAGTGGTGTGATCATGGCTCACTGCAGCTTTGACCTCCTGGGCTCAGGTGATCCTCCCACCTCAGCCTCCCAAGTAGCCGGGACCACAGTTGCACACCACCACACCCAGCTAATTTTTGTTTTTGTTTTGAGACTGAGTCTTGCTCCGTTGCCCAGGCTGGAGTGCAGTGGCGTGATCTCGGCTCACTGCAATGTCTGCCTCCTGGGTTCAAATGATTCTCCTATCTCAGCCTCCTGAGTAGCTGGGATTGCAGGCGTCCACCACCACGCTGGGCTAATTTTTGTATTTTTAGTAGAGATAGAATTTCCCCATATTGGTCAGGCTGGTCTCAAACTCCTGACTTCAGGTGATCTACTCACCTCGGCCTCCCAAAGTGCTGGAATTACAGGCATGAGCCACGGCACCCAGCCGATTTTTGTATTTTTAAAAAATTTTGTAGAGACGTTCTTTCACCATGTTCCCTCAGCTGATCTTGAACTCTTGGGCTCAAGTCAATCAGCCGCCTCGGCCACCCAAAGTGCTGAGATTACAGGCATAAGCCACCACACCTGGCCTCAAGCCAATTCTTTATCATCAAGGCTGGCTTGAGCCTGATTTTTATTTTTGACCCATTACTTTATGAACCTGGTGCATACCTGCAGAGCTGTCTGATTCCAGTGAGGGAGAGGGGGCAGCTTTCTCCCGAGTTCCTTGGTGTTCTTCCCTAATTATCTCCCTTACCATGCGAGGGGCACAGAGATTGGGAAATTGAGGCATCCAGAAAGCTCAGAGACAGTTCCATGGACCCTGGAAATACAGCAATTTGATGGGCAGGACAATTTGATGGGTCCAGTCATGACAGAGATTCCAGAACAGACACAGCCCTCGGCCCCCAGACATGGCATCTGCACTTCACCGGGGGCTCAGGGTTTGGCTCCACAGGGGACGGTGTCATTGCTGTTGATAATCAGACCTATAGGCTGGTGTTTCAACCAAGGAGATAGAACATTTTAGATCTGGATGCCCATTGCTTTTAAAATCTGGCTTCTTGGGGTCTGTTCTCACTGAAAAATAAGGATGGCCCCAAAGCACTGAGAGTGAGGTCCCTGGCCCTAGCGTGGGGGTTGTAACTGCTTGTGTAAGGGAACAAGACCATGCAAAATTAGGCATTTCCACCTCCAAATGAACAGACGCTTGCCTCAGGGGGGGCATCCACGTGGCCCCTCAGCACTGACTGGAGTGAGTACCCATGGATCCCAAGATAGGCTGGCTAGTAGAAAGATAAATTATCTCTTAAAGAAAATAACTTCTGTGGGTCTCACCGCAGGAAAAAAATATCCGTATACACACAATGTACAAAACAATTATGGAAAAAAGCCCAGAGGGGGCAAAAAGCTCCCATAATCCCACCACTCAAAGATCACTGCTTTTAATAATTTACCATGTCCTTCCAGAGATTTCTCCTTGCTACAAATTACATTTTTAGAGAAGGAAAAATAAATAGCTAATGAATCCATTAGCAGGTACTTGTGAAACAGGCGGACTCAGAGGACCTTGACTGTGAACGTCAGAGATGCAGGCAGCCAATTCCCATTTGGCCAGGGGAAGATTAGTTTATTCTGCTTAGCTCAAACCAGAACTAATGGCCTAAAGTGTTTCTCCATATTTGGGCAAAGCCACCTGGTCGTTGGCAAGGGAACCGCTTTCTGTGCGTGGGCCGCAAAGGCAGACAAAGCCTTCAACCTCCCCCGCTCTGCGCATCTGTTGCTGTTTGTCATTCATCAAGTGGAGCAGGTGCAGGAGCTCCCGGCAGACATAACAAACAAGGCCACTGTTAGATGGGCTGATTCCAGCCTGGGGGCTGCCTTTCACCCCCTAGCTCTGCCGGCACATCCCCTTCTAACCAGCGTCCCCATCCCAGGTGAGGACCACCAAACTGAGAGGGGGCTCGCTCCCTGGGCCTCCCTGGGGCCAGCAAGAGTGTGTGTCTGGGTTGGTGACTCAGGCTGGATGATTTTGTTTATGGTTTTGTTATTGCCTTAATTGAATGGCTGTGTAATGAGTAACCTGTAGACCATCCTTCCCACCCGTGCCTGGCCTCCTGTGCATTCTTGGGGAGGACCTGTGTGCTACATTCCTAGAGCATCATCTGAAGTGGTCCATGGGCCAGCCCCCAGCCCCAGGAGTCAAGAGGAATGCTGTGGCCTCCTCAGGAGACTTCAGAAGTTGAGGCGATCCCTGATCTCTGGATGGTGCCAACATTCCAGGGAAGAGGAGAGAGAGGAGAAACTGGGATGACTCCTTCTAAGTGTGTCCTTAGCCTACAAAGTCTTGACCAGCTCAGCACAGCCCAACCCTCTCCTCAGGAATAAGAGAAAAACAGAGGAGGAGTGGAAGAGGAAGACAGAGATGGGGCGAAGGCAAAGAGTCCAGGCGGAAATGGAAACAAATGAAACTTGGGAAAAGAATAAAAGCCCTGCTCCTCTTTGTTCTCTCCCTCATCTTAAGTCCCCAAGAATAATTTTCAAAGACTTCTTTGCACCTCTGGCTCCCAGAACAGCCTCAGGCAACTATGGGGAACTATTCTCCCATATTGGTTTCCCATATCCCCAGACCCC
The DNA here is from genome assembly GCF_028885625.2 of Pongo pygmaeus. Classification (NCBI taxonomy): domain Eukaryota; kingdom Metazoa; phylum Chordata; class Mammalia; order Primates; family Hominidae; genus Pongo; species Pongo pygmaeus. The sequence goes on from NC_072379.2 coordinate 129,256,827, forward strand.
AAGTTCATGGTGCACCTGGGGCCATGGCTGTGGCAAAGCTTCAGCTGACACCGAGTCTGAGCCCTCAACTGATGGCACACCCAGGAAGGGTCAGCCTAAAGGCATTTGCTGCTCACTAGGGGAAGCCGGGGTTGAGGCAGAGACTTACAGTTTCCTCTGGATGCAACTTCTGAGCCAGGCCCGCCTTCCTAAAGGGACCACAGGACAAGCCGAGGGGGCTCCCTGCAGGGCTTCAGAACTGAGGGCTCTGAAGATGGTGTGGCTGCAGTCCTCTGCCATATTAGACTAGAGGATGCAGCAGTAACAAATATCCATCCCAATCTCAGTGGTTTAACACAATAAAAGTTTGTTTTTCATGTGCACAAAGTCCAACATGAATAGGTGACTCTCCTTGGCAGCTTTCTTCCGCAGTGAGAGAGGGATTCAGGAGGCTGTTTCTATCTAGAATTTTTTTTTTTTTTTTTGTGCTTCCAGCCACACAGATAGAAAAGAGCATGGAGAAGTCACACTTGCTCTTAACAATCTCAACCCAGAAGTGCCATGTCATTTCTGCTCAACTTTCCATGTGTCAAAGTAGTCACATGACCTCAGTCATACTGCAAAGGAGGCTGGGAAATGTAGGGGAACACACAGGTATTTTGTGAGCGCCGTCTGTGTCGCACGTGGGGATTTGACTCTTTGGGTGGCTTTATTTTACTTCCAGGAAATGGTTCTAACAGCAACCCCTGCTCAGAGACTTACCACGGGCCCTCCCCTCAGTCGGAGCCAGAGGTGGCTGCCATAGTGAACTTCATCACAGCCCATGGCAACTTCAAGGCTCTGATCTCCATCCACAGCTACTCTCAGATGCTCATGTACCCTTACGGCCGATCGCTGGAGCCCGTTTCAAATCAGAGGGAGTTGGTGAGACTGGCTGCTTAGGGCTTGGGGAGAAGAGACCGCTTCTCAGGAGAATCCACATCTGTCATACTCCCAGAGGGCTCAGGTTGTTACTCTGAATGCAAGGGTCTGGACTGATAGACCCCATGGTGCGGGGGTGGGGTAGGGAGAGCTTGCTGTTCTCACGTGTGATCAAGTTCAAAGCTGGAGATGCTGTGCTCCCTTCTCACAAGGGCCATCTCCACCTTCAACTTCCAGGACTGCTAAATCTATGCTTCTCACCAGCTGGTGAGGGTGGGGGAGTGTGTGGGAGCCCGGGGGAGCCCCTGCCTTTCACCCCGCCAATGTCATCTCGCAGTATGATCTTGCCAAGGATGCGGTGGAGGCCTTGTATGAGGTCCATGGGATCGAGTACATTTTTGGCAGCATCAGCACCACCCTCTGTGAGTGAGCCTCCCCTGGCCCTGCTTCAGACACCACATCCACCTGGGGCTGGCTGCAGGGCAGTGCCATGGATCTAGCTGGGCTGGCCCAAAGCTGCCTCCCACACTGGATAGAAGGGTGAACAGTGGTACCCAGGCAGGTGTTTCTTGGCAGCTTTTGTGCACAGCTCCCAGTGCCTGGCTTACTGCAAGGTTCCTAAGCCTAGTAGCCTGCAGGAGCTTTCTTTTTGCAGGAGTAGAGAATGGGCTGGGTTCACGGATGTGATCCCGTTTGAGGCCTGGGCAGGAAGCCTGCTGTGGCCTGGGGTGGGTGGGGGTTTGGCTCCCAGGGCTCACTTTCCGCCCAGGATGCCTCTGTACCTTGCAGCCACATCCCCTTCTTCCTTTTGGGGGCACATTTTGGACCTTTTGTTTCTAGATGTGGCCAGTGGGATCACCGTCGACTGGGCCTACGACAGTGGCATCAAGTACGCCTTCAGCTTTGAGCTCCGGGACACTGGGCACTATGGCTTCCTGCTGCCGGCCACACAGATCATCCCCACGGCCCAGGAGACATGGATGGCGCTTCGGACCATCATGGAGCACACCCTGAATCACCCTTACTAGCAGGACGACTGAGGGCAGGAGGCTCCATCCTTCTCCCCAAGGTCTGCGGCTCCTCCCGAAATCCAAGTTATGCATCCCCGTCCCCATGCCCTCATCCCGACCTCTTAGAAAATAAATACAAGTTTGAACAGGCTTTGCTGCCTCTCATGTTGGCTACCACCCCTATGGGCTCAGCACTGACAAGGGGACGAGAGGCTGCTTCTCATTCCGCAGGGGAGCCTGAAATGTGGGGGAAGCCTCTTCACTCTCTAGGCTACCTTCAGGAAAATAAGGGGGTAGAGGCTGTAGCTTTTCTCCTCTTGCAGTGTTTTCAGGGCCCGGAACAAAGAAGGCACACATCGTCCCAGCATATTTACATTTTAAGATGCTCCTGGAGGGGACAGTGTTTGCTCCAAAAGAGCATTTCTGATGGGGGCATTTCTGCCACCTTGAGGGAAAGGTTGGCCCATACAGGCCACCTCTGCCTCGGTTGGCTTCACTTCCCATGCAGGGAGGGAGCAGAAGCACGTTTTGGAGGTTACCACTCACCCCACAACCCAACACGAATGAGTCATTGGCTTGTGACCTGCTCCCCCTGAGGTGTCCTCAAAGGCTCCCTTGGTCTTGGGAACACAGGGTCAGAGCTAGTCAGAGCCAGCACATCAAAGCTCCGCATATCTAGGAAGAAGAGCTTCTCCTCATCCTCATCATCAGCGACACCATCCTGGTTGTCATCCCTGAGCTGTGTTAAGTAGGCACTTCCCCTAAGAGAGTTAAAGGGGCACTTGTGAGATACTAATAAGGCTCCTTCCCCCAGTCCCAGGCTTCCTTGTACCTTTTGCCTCTTCATTCTGCCTGCTGCCTTCTGGGAAATGATGGGACTGGCAGGCTGTACTGGGCAGCAGGGATAGCAGGGCTGTTTGCTCTGCCCTCAGGAAGGCAGATAACCCCCAGAAACAGGAAGAGCCAAATGAGGTTGTGTAAGTCTGAGGCAGAAACATTAGTCATGAGAGCAAGACTTGCATTTGCAAGAGCCAGGCTGTGTATGTGTTTGTGTGTGTGCGTGCATGTGCATATGTGTGCACGTGTGTGTGCATGTGCGTGTGTGTGTCTGTGTGTGTGTGTAAAACTGGATGGCCACGAGCCGACCCCTGGAGGGCATGGAGACAGGGAAGAAAATAGAGTGAAACAAAAATATTTGTGTAGAAGGCATAAACGTTACAATCACAGACTCCGCTGTGTAAAGGCGTAACTTGCTTTATTTATCTCTAGTGTGTATTAACTTAGCCTCCCTTTCCATTCAAACTGTGAAAGGAGATAGTGCTTGGGCCATTTGGTAGAAGAAGGGGATGGGAGATGATCAAAACCCCAAGTAAGGTTCATATCCAATATGGTGTCTAAGCAGCAAATGACTAATGGCTGAAGAAGGAGACTAGACGGATTAGAGGCAGCCATGGGGCTGGTGCAGCTGTGGAGAGCTCTGAGCAAAGAAACAAGGTTGGCAGGTGAGGAGGCCTAGGATAGAGGCCAGAAAGCCAAGCCTGGGGCTGTGCAGCCAGTGGCCATGGTGGCACAGCGGGCACTGGCTGGGCATTGGCTGGGAATGCAGATGCCCAAGGCCAGCTGTGCCACATGGAAGCCCTGGGGAAGTGAGGGTAATTAACCCCTGAACAACCCGGGTCATCTTCAGGGGAACAGCCAGCAGCAGAGGAGGAGAAAATCTTGACTTTGGCTGAAGTTTCCCACAGGAGAATTTTTTTTTTTTTTTTTTTTTTTTTAAAGCTGGAATTGGTCTGAGTGAGCTAGAATTTCCAACCCAAAGTTTTCTGCTGCTAGTGGAAATTCGAGATCATGGGCTAAGTTAATATAAGCTAGAGGTAAATAAAGCAAGTTATACCTTTGCACAGTGGAGTCTGTGATTATAACTTTTATGCTGTCTATACAAATATTTTTATTTTTATTTCATTCTCTTGGGGAGGGTACTCCTGGTATTAATAAGTTCATTTTTTTAGATAGGAAAGCAAGGTTTGGAGATGTTTTAAAAGCCATACAAGGCCACATGGACAGAAAATCGTTGAGAAAGATTTGAACTTGGGTTTGTCGAACTCCAAAACCACTGTCACCATTTGTCCAAGCGTAGCCAGTGGCCCATCTGCAGCAGAATCCATGGAGACTTGTTTAACAGGAAGGGATTTGGTTCCATCTCCAGACTGAATTAGAATATCTGGGGGTAGACACCCCAAATCTGCATTTTTACCAACTGCCCAAGGAGTTCTGAGGTATCTTCAAATACCCACTGATCCCTGTTCCTCTGCCTCCCAGGAAGAATATATTCCAGTCTTCCGGCGGGAGTTGGGCCTTGGGTCTCCCCGCTCAGCCATTGTCCACTGGGGCTGGAGGTGGCTGCCACAGAGGAAGGCCAGTCATTCTCTAGAGTACTTCCTGGGGGCTGCCTTGGCTCTAGCCTAAAGGAGTGTGGTCTGCAGACCACAGGCATCACATCACCTGGGAGCTTAGTCCCAGCCCTACTAAATCCAAGTCTCTAGGGGGTGGAGCCTAGGAGATTTGAATGCCAAATTGGGGAAGAACTGGCCTAGGGGCAGGAGGCCTTGAGCTCTGATGAGCTTCCCAGTAACAGCCGAAATAAACTCTTTTCTAGCACTTACAATATTCCAGGCACAGTGCCAAGTGCATTAGGGGATTCAGCATGTCGCCTCCTCACAGCTCTCAGAGGCAGGACTATTACTGTCCTTATTTTCAGCCAAGGAAGTGACTCAGGCTCAGACAGGATGGTTGCTGAAAGGCACACAGGTCCTGAGTGGCAGGGTTGGGGCTGACCTGCAGGCTGCTAGCTCATCATCTGCCTTCAGAACCTGAACCCAACTCACGGCCAAGGCTCTGCAGGATCAGGGATGAGGAACTTGTTCTCACAGCCAGCTTGGCCAGATCTCTGTACAGCCATCAAGCTCACAAAAGTTGAGGCTGAAACTGCTGTCCAGATGGAGGTCTTCTTTTTTTTTTTTTTTTTTTTTTGTTCTTGTTGCCCATGGTGTGATCTTGGCTCCTCTGCCTCCCGGGTTCAAGCAATTCTCCTGCCTCAGCCCCCCGAGTAGCTGGGATTACAGGCATGTGCCACCACGCCTGGCTAATTTTGTATTTTTAGTAGAGACAGGGTTTCTCCATGTTGGTCAGGCTGGTCTCGAACTCCCGACCTCAGGTAATCTGCCCTCCTCAGCCTCCCAAAGTGCTGGGATTACAGGCATGAGCCACTGTGCCCAGCCCCAGATGGAGGTCTTCTTAAAAGGCCCAAGGTGCTGCCCGGTGGCCCTGTCTACCTTTCCTGCCTTGTGCCAGTACCTCTTGCCTCCCTGCTCATCAGCTCCAACCTCACTGGCTCCTCTCAGGTCCCTCAACACCAATGTTCCTGCCCAGCAGCTTTGTGTATGCTGCTTTCCTGGAACATTCTTTTTTCCCTGTCTCCCTCTTCAATATCCTTTCCTCACAAGTCCTAGGACCTCCCACTGGAAGTAGATCTTCTCCTATTATTCTCTTTTCCAGGACTTCATTTATTTCCTTCAGAGCAATGCAATGATAATTAATAACTAATTGACTTCTTAGTCTACTGCTGTCTGTTGCCCCCATCATGTGCGAGCTACATGAGGGCAGGGGCCATGTGTGCGTTGCTCACTCTCTCTGCACCTGTCAGCACTGGGCATACAGAAGATTCTCTATATTTGTTAAAGGACTGTTTCTTCTCAGCCTAGTAAAATTAGGACTAGGTTTCACTCTATGTGGCTGAAGTCCACCTTACTGTGGCTTAACCAGATAGGGGTTTTATTTCTGTCATATAACAAGTAGTCATCTGAGGTGGGCAGTCCAGGGCTGGACAGTGACTCCTGGGTATACTGGGGACCCAGACCCTTCTGATCTCTTCTGCTTCACCATTCTGCTCTAGTTTGACCTCTACTTTCAAGATGGCTGCTCTACCTCCCTTGTGACGGAATTCCAGGCAGGAAGAGCAAGGGGCAAAGAAGTGAGCCAGCCAAGGTGGCGGGTCCAGAGACTTCGCCTTACACTATATTTGTTGAAACTGTCATGTGGCCATGCCTAGCTGCAAGGTAGGCTGGGAAATTGCTCTATAGCTGGGCATGTTGCTGCCCCAAAGAAAATTGCAGTTCTGTGGGCAAGGAGGAAAGGAAGAACGGATACTTGGAAGGAGCCAGCAGAGTCTGCAGCAGCTTCTCTGAGGGGCAGGGAGGATCTGAAGGGGCCTCAGAACCCATTTCTTGCTCTAGTTTATCAAGGACTTAATCCTAAAGACATATAATTATCCAGATGTTTTAGCCCAACCCACTCATTTTTGCAGTTATGAAGACAGGGGCCTCTGGATCACAAGATTTGCGCAAGGCCCCATGTGAATTTAACAGCTGGGAGAAGACTAAAGCCAGGGGGGTGCTCTAGTCCCAGCCCCACTGCGGCTTCCTTCTGCCACAGATTGAGGGTCCACCCCTCTGGGTCTCCTCAGCAAGCCCAGAGAGATGATGGCGGGGGTTTAAGTTTATCAAATAAAAGCTCAAGATGTAGACGTGCAAGTTGTAGAGCTGTTACAGAAGAACCTCCTTTTTATAAACCCTGAACGTTTTTTCTCCCATTTTCTGAAGTATATAATGCTAAACAGCAGCTCCGTTTTTCAACATACTGCTTGCTGGTGGTTTTTTTTTCTTTTTCCAACAAACTGCTCTTTTTAGGTATGTTTTTTCATCCTTTACACCAGCAAAATTTATGAGCATTTATTTAAAAGAAAAAAAGCATTGGAAAAACTGAAGAGAGAAAGAGCAATTCTACATATGGAAAGCTATAAAGAACCACAGCGAATGTGCTGCGGTTATTGCTTTCTTAAAAAAACAAACCAGGCAGGCAGTTTGGAATGTGAGGGGCCTGTGTGAGGCCAGGCTGGCCGGGAGGCCGCGGGGGCTGGGCCCTGGCAGGGATCCAGGGAGTGCAGTGAGGGGCCCTTCACGCCCCGGTCCTCGTCCATGGCCCCTCTGACCACTCCAGCGAGAAACGGGGCCAGACAGAAAAAGACTTTACTGAGAACATTTAATTTAATGTAAAAATGCTCCTTTAGGAAAACAAGAAGGCCCAGGCGGCCGGTCAGCACAGGCTGGGAGAGAATGCAGCGAACATGGGGCCTGTCGGAGCTTCCCAGACTGGTGGTGGGAACCACACCAGCACAGAGTCAACAGCAGGCAGGGGAAGGCCTGCGGGGCTCCAGGGCCAGAGGCTAGGACGGGCAAGCCAGACCGGATTTGGGAAATGTGTTATCATTTCCAAGGACTATCCCAAGTACGTGGGGTAGGAGAACCTTGAAGGCCAAACAGGCTGCCTGGATTTGTCCTTCCGGACGCCTCCCCCGCCCATTATTTATTGCTGTCACTTTGTTGACGTTCCAGAGCCAGGCCTGGCTGCTGCGGCTCCCAGACCCGGTCCCAGGCATGTTGGGACACGGGCCGGCTGGGCTCTGTGGAATGTTCCCAGGCAGCAGGTCCACTTCCTGGGCTGCAGCCCTGGGTCCTGCTGATACCCCTTCTGTAGCAGACTTCTCCTGCCCTGTCCTCCAGCATGGCCTGCCCGTGTGGGACAGGCCTGCCCCACATCTCAAACTTGGGGGGCAAAAAATGTCCTTCTGTGGAGGGGGCCCCTGAAGGAGAACTCCAGCCTGCTTGGTTGACTGAGGTTCTTCCCTGAGCTTCTAGGACGTCCTTAGCGTGGGAATCCATTCCTTCTGGTCGTCCCTTACCAGGCTCTTGCTCCGGGGCCTGCAGTTCACCTCTTGCTCTCTTCTAACCAGCTCTGCCAAGCTCTGCGGCTCTCCCTCCACCTTCCTGCCCTGTCAGCCCACCTCTCTCAATTTCCCAAAGCATGGCTAGACCACGGGGTAACAGTTCCCACAACTTTACTTGGGATATGGAAGGAACATACAATATAGAAAATAAAACATGGAAGCTGGACGCTGGATGTCTCTGGTGTTGGAGCTGGTGGTTCATGTCCCGCCACGGGTCACCCCAATAGGCCTTCACTCTCCTTGACCCTCAGCCAGCTCCCACGCTGCTGGGGTGGCCCGTACCCCCTCCTACAGTGCGGACGCCCTCCAGGTGCTCCTGAAGCCTCTCAGGCTCCCGCCATCTTTCCTGATACCCGAGGTGCACCCCTGCCCAGTTTCTCTTAGTGGCAGTTCTCCATTCTGAGACTGGGGCTCTGTTCTCAACATTCCCTAAAGACCCTGGACACTGGGGGGCTTCTCTCTTCAGGGGACCCTTCCATCAGAGAAAAATTAGGCCTCTACTTCTAGAGAAAAAATACCACTAGCCACTTTAAAGTTTTGACAGCTCTGCAGCTTCAAAGCAAACACACCAATAGGCTCTGCTGGACACTCAGTTATAAAAGCAAAACTTAAGGAGGCCACTAACTGGACCTCATCCTCTCAGCCTCCCACAATGCCCCCAAGCCCTGGTGACCTCCCACTACCACAGCCTCTGCAGGATGCAGCCCCTCTCAACCCACACTGCCCTGGATGTGCATACCCATTGCAAGCCCCAGGCCCTGCCTGGCTCAATCCTTACCTCCCTGCAAACATGGCATCCTCTCTCCACCCTTCCCAGACCTGTCACCATGGCTTGATTTGTTTTGGGGTAAAAAAATTTAAGTGTGTCAGGTGTAGTGGATCATGACTGTAATCCCAGCATCTTGGGAGGCTGAGGTGGGAGGATTGCTTGGGCCCAGGAGTTTGAGACTAGCCTGGGTAACATGGTGAGACCTCATTGCTACAAAAAAAAAAAAAAAAAAAAACCTTAAAAAATTAGCAGGGTATGGTGGCATGCACCTGTAGTCCCAGCTACCTGGGAGTCTGAGGCAGGAGGATCCCTTGAACTTAAGAATTCCAGGCAGCAATGAGCTATGATCACACCACTGCACTCCAGCCTGGGCAACAGAGTAAGACCCCATCTCAAAAAAAGAAAGAAAAAGAAAAAAATAAAACCCAAATATCCTAGCATTGTAAAGTGTCACCACTGGAAGGGACCACGGAGATTATTCTGACCAACTCCTCCATTTAATAGATGAGGAAACTGAGGCCCAGGGATGTGAAGTGACCTGCCCAAAGTCCTATAACGAGTTTGCGGCAAACCACTTAGAAAGTATTCTTGTTTTATTTTGCTCTCTTCTGAAGTTAGAGAATGTCTTTGTATCACCTGTGCACTGTCTCCAGTCACATGTAACAGAAAACCAACTTGAAAAAGCTTGAGGAAAAGAAGAAATTAATTCATTGGCCCATCCGGAGAACTGGGGTTGGGCTGGGATGTCTAAGTCCACCTGAATCATGTGGCCTCAGAGTGGGCAAGGAGTGGTCTCTAGGGGAAAATGGAGGTCCTGTTATCAGATGGAAGAGGCTACCAGGCAGGGTAATGAGAGGTACACACTGCAGTCCCCGACTCGGCTGCTGCAGTTTCTCAGACTTCCCTTCCATCTGCACAACCGTGTCATGTCCAACCCTGAACACACCTGCAGAAGGGAGGCAGCTGAAGTCTCATCTAGCTATTGCATCCAGCCCTTCTGACAGCACCCATCATGTTCTCTACAGGGATCTTTCTCCACTGTCCCCTATTGATCCCTAACGTGGACACTGGGGACCAGTTCTCCTTTTGCTTCTTTGACAATCCATTTTCTAAGTTTCAGTTTGGGGGTTTCTGAGCATTGCCTTAGAGCCTCTGTCTACCATGTTTGGGGATGTTCTGGAAGCAGGGCTGTCATGGATAGTTGTCCAGTTTGTGCACTGCTCAAAGTCATACGGCCGAGAGAGAAAGGGACTATACCTGCCCAGACAAGGAGGGGTGCTGATATGGGCTGGCTGTGTCCCCACCCAAATCTCATCTTGAATTCCTGCATGTTATGGGATAGACCCGGTGGGAGGTAATTGAATTATGGGGGCAGGTCTTTCCCGTGCTGTTCTTGTGATAGTGAATAAGTCTCATGAGATCTGATGGTTTTTAAAAAGGGAAGTTTCCCTGCACAAGCTCTCTCTCTTTGCCTGCTGCCATCCATGTAAAATGTGACTTGCTCCTCTTTGCCTTCTGCCATGATTGTGAGGCTTCCCCAGCCATGTGGAACTGTAAGTCCAATTAAACCTCTTTCATTTGTAAATTGCCCAGTCTCAGGTATATCTTTATCAGCAGTGTGAACACGGACCAAAACAGGTGCCTTTCTGCATGTTACATAAAGGCTCTGATAGGCTAGAATTGGTCCCCTTTTCTGAAAATACAAACACTTTAAAAGCTTAATAGGTGCATCAGTTAGAATGCTTTTTTCAACAACAGAAACTTCAACTAACAAAAAAGAAATGTACATTCTTTCATATATATATGACCTATGTGTATATGTATATATATACATAGACCTAAACATATACATAAACATATATATATATATATATATATAGTCTGAAGGTGAGGCAACAGACCTGACAGTATCCAGAGAAAGTTGCCCTCTTTTTGGGAGTGGGGAAACCTTTCCTAGAAGCTTCCTCACGGGCCTCCTCTCATGTCTCATTGGCAAAGCTGGGTCATGTGCCCACCTTTAAACCAGTGACTTGCAAAAGCCAATGAGATTTCTTCAATTGTCTTAAACCAGTCAGAATTTGTCCCGAGCCGGCAATGACAGTGTTTCTGGGGGCGGATGCTGACACACAATCTGGTTTATTTAGCAAGGAAGAAACGGGGAGGGACGCTGTGGGCCACAGTCAGCGTGGCTGCTGCAGGCCTCCCACTGTTTGCGTTCTGGCACTTGCCCATGACTTATTCTTGTGTCTAGATCCCAGCCTGGTGGCTTCTTTCTCATGGCGATAGGTCCTGGTGCTCTATTTACCCAGCCCTCGGCCCAGTGGCCTCCATCTTTGCCCTTGCCTTGCTTGGACCAATGTGAAACTATCACATGGAGTGGGAGGGTAGAACCCTAGCCCTCTGACCTAGGTTACATTCTAGCAAATTGGCCTTTACCAAGAGGTGCATTTTTGGCTTCCTGAGGTGGCCGAGAGGGGCCCGAAGCATTAGGCTTAGCCCGCACCTGAGACCCAAATTCCTCTGGCATGATGCTGCCCACTTTCTGCTGGTGCTGGCCCTGATGAACTTGTAGCATCGAATTCATCCTTTCCAGCCTCGCAAAAAAATATATGACTCTTGGGCATCGTAAATTGCTGGCTGGAGGCTCCCTTGGTGAGTCTGCACCCTCTCCCCCAGGCCGCCCCTTTATTCAGAGGTGTCGTCTTTTCTGGAAGTAATTCACAGAAGGCCCAAGAACTAGCCAACATCCCCCAACATGTGTAGTGTGAGCAAAAGAGATTCAAAATTATAGGACAGCTTCATATTTAGGAATAGAAAAAGAAATATTGTTTTTAAAATGCAAACTAAATAAAGACTCTACAAAATCTTCCTTCCCCGTGGGGAGCAGGGTAGAGAAGCCCGAGGACCCTGTGGGGCACCAGGAGATAAGGAGTGGGGAAGACATGGCTCCTGGCCTGGGGTAATTTAATTTTTTTTTAATGTTTTAATTTCATTTTTAACTTTTTAGAGAGATGGGATCTCACTCTGTTGCCCAGCCTGGGGCAGTCACGGCTGACTGCAGCCTTGGACTCCCAGGCTCAAGAGATCCTCCCGTCCCAGCCTCCCAAGTAGCTGGGACTATCGGTGCCACCACGCCCAGCTAAGGAAGTTTACAGTCTCCGTGGAGAGACAAAAATAACATTCTAGGAGCAATGAAGAAGAAATCAATGTGAGTTTGTGTTCAAGCACTAAATAGTGTGATGAACACCCTTCCCCACCTGGCAAAATCCTGTCATAAGACCTAAGTTAAGCTGGGCACGGTGGCTCAAGCCTATAATCCCAACACTTTGGGAGGCCAAGGTGGGCGGGTTGCATGAGCCCAGGAGTTCGAGACTAGCCTGAGCAACATAGTGAGACTCCATCTCTACAATAAAAATTTTAAAATTATCCAAGTGTGGTGGTGCACACCTATAGTCTCAGCTACTCGGGAGGCTGAGATGGGAGGACTGCTTGAGCCCAGGAGGTTGAGCCTACAGTGAGCCATGATGGTGCCACTGCTCTCCAGCCTGGGTGACAGAGCAAGAACTTGTCTTAAAAAAAAAAAAGGCCTAGGTCAAATGTCACCTTCTTGGTAAAGTCTTCCCTGGACTTTGTGCCACAGTGTGTGTCCTTTTAGCCCTCATGGTACTTTCCATACCACATCACAGAAAATGTGCTGTTTAGGTCTCTTACAGGGAGGAGAACAGTCCCCAAAAGTCCTTTGCACATCTAATCCTGTATTGGTGACAGCTTCTTGGAGGACCTGTTAGAGAACCAACAAGTTAGTTGGTTACTTCTGTCTTCCCACCTAGACCGTGAGCTTCCTGAGGTCAGAGAACATCTGTATTGGGTGTCGTGTCCGTGTGGAGCACAGTACTTGGCCCAGAAGAATAAGTATTGATTGAATAAATCGACAAAGGGGTGAGCATTTAGAGAAGGAGCAGACAGGTGAGCCAGGAGGCAGCCGGAGGAAGCTCCAGGGAGCACTGGAGCCCTGCCAGGGGCCGGTGGGGCCAGCAAGGCTGTACAGGGGAGAGCAGGAGCCTCTGCGCAGGCTCCACATCTGTTAAAAGCGGGTTTAGGGCTTTCTCACCTTCCTAGAGTTAGGCTTGGGAGAAAGTTGTGGGTAAATATAAGAGGGTCATTCTGCCTTGGCATGGGAGGGTTGGCCAGCTAGGGGGTAGGGTAAGGAGGCAGTGGGAGTGGATAGAAACTAGAACGGGCACTATGGCTGTCACCAGTGCCCAAGGTCAAGGTCCTGACACAGAGCAGAGCCTCTAGATGGTGCCGGGGAAGCCCTGGGGAGCCTGTGAATGAGGGTGGATTTGTGGGAGACGTCTCTGGGGTGAGATCAGCATCCAGAACCCAGTGAATTCCCCTGTGTGGGTTCCGGTTTCTACTGGACACTGCAGTCCCCACAGGGGTCTGGCCCTGGCTCCCCCCGCCACACTTGCTATTCAGACGACATCTGGTTACTGTTCCCACCAAGGGCAACCCCGACCTCGGGGCCCTGTAGCGGTGGGGGTGGAGGGAAATGCTGGCAAGGGTTGGGCTCCTGACCCTGCTGCTGCTGCCCGGGCTGGACTCCCACAGGACCCTAAGGCCAGCAGGAGGGGGCTGGGAAGTCCCACAGAGGGGGATGTGCCCCGCACAGGGCCGGGGCAGCCTGGACAAAGCCGGTGTGGTGACAGGCCAAATGGATGCAAAAGGTTAGTCCACCGTGCTGGTCTCTCCAAGGCATCAGGGTCCGTGGGAGGAGGAGGTGTCCAGCACTCTGCAGGTATCTGTGCCTCACACAGTTCTAATGGGGGAAAGCTTGGGCCTGCCTGAAGCCGCCTTGGGGATGAGAGAGGGCAGAGGCCCCGCTTGCTCGATCACAGGAATGAAAGGCTGGTGCTCAGGAGCACGGAACAAGGAGACGCCTAGAATGAGGCCCCAGCGGGAGTGGCTGCTTGGAGTCCTGGCTCCTTCTCCGCTACCTAGTGGGCAAACACAACCGCAGCTTTAGGGTGTGGGCAGGCAGAGTCCTGGCTGGGACTCCAGGAGGCCTCGAGCCCCCGCTGACCCTCAGGCCCCGCTGGCCCCAGATGGTCGGGGGTGGAGCTCTGGCTTATCTCTCCAGCTGCCTAGTTCCCTGCCACTTTATCATGGAGGGTGAGAGGGTGTCAGAGCTCAGAACTCCCACCCCAGCCTCCCCGTGGGACAGGACCCAGGTGCTGGGGGAGAACAGACCTCGGGAGCAGCCAGGAGTCCTTGGTCCTGGGAGGGTTTAAAAGCCAGGGGGCCGTCTCGGCCTCAGTCTGACCTTCCCTCCCGGTGGCAGCATGCGGGAGTTGCTGGTGTTGAGTGTCCTGTTGGGGGCTGTCTTTGGCAAGGAGGACTTTGTGGGGTAGGGATGTGGAGAGGAAGGGGTGCCCTCTGAGGGTGATGGGGAGGACTCAGCCCCCAACCAGTAGAGGAGAGAGCCAGACACATGCCAACACAGCCAGAGAGGATGGCCTGGCACCACCTGGGACAGCCGGCAGATGAGGAACCAGGGTTGGGAAGAGGTTGTGTCTCCCAAGACAGTCTCCTGAGCCCTGGAGAAATCTGAGCTCTGAGGAGTTTTCAGGAGAGGAGAAAGGAGGAGGCCTGGCTGGCTTGGAACAGAGAAATAGTCCAAACTGGGATTGAGATAGTAACAGTGTCTAGAAGTTTCTAAAGATGGGGAGAGAAGGGGTGAGGGATCCCAGGCCTCTCCTTGCTGAGACCCTCAGTGCTGTCCCCTGCCCAGCCAGAGGACGAGGCCCAGTCTGGGGATTCCAGGCTGCTGCCTCCCTCCTGCACCTGGGGAGTGCTCGTGGCCAGGGCAGGTGCGGCTTGGGTGCTCACTCCCCACTCCCACTCTGCCCAGGCATCAGGTGCTCCGAATCTCTGTAGCCGATGAGGCCCAGGTACAGAAGGTGAAGGAGCTGGAGGACCTGGAGCACCTGCAGGTCAGAAGAGGGGAGAAGGGCTCTCTGAGGCCCCAGGGTATCAGCTGGGGCCACCCCAGGTCCCCACCAGCCCCAGCGGCTGACTGTGCCTGGGCTCTCTCCACCCAAAAAGGAGACATGGAATTGACCCTGTTAGGAAGCAACTTCAACCCTAGAAGTCGCTCCAGAGTCTTGCTGCCCTTGAGCACCTGGGCAATGTGCCGGGCCCCTTTCCGGTTCCTCCCTCTGCCTTGCTGTTTCAAAGGCCCCTCACTCTGCCCCTGACCTCCACCCAGTCCCCAGGGTTTCCCCGTCTTTCTCTGGCCCTATTACCCCTGACCCATTCCCCAATTATATGAGAACTACTGGCACCAACAGCCCCTCCCAGGCTGGCCCTGTCCCTGCCTACTGTCCTGGCTTGTGCCCCCAGCCCACTGTGACCGTGCCAGCTCTTGTCCTCCCCAGCTGGACTTCTGGCGCGGCCCTGCCCACCCTGGCTCCCCCATCGACGTCCGAGTGCCCTTCCCCAGCATCCAGGCGGTCAAGATCTTTCTGGAGTCCCACGGCATCAGCTATGAGACCATGATCGAGGACGTGCAGTCGCTGCTGGATGAGGAGCAGGAGCAGATGTTCGCCTTCCAGTCCCGGGCGCGCTCCACCGACACCTTTAACTACGCCACCTACCACACCCTGGAGGAGGTGAGGGCGCCCCTCGCGGCCTCTCCCTGCAGCCACCAGCTCTTCATCATGGCTGGTAGAACCAGGCAGTGCCAAGGCCAGGGCCAGCCTGGGTGTGCGCAGCGCCTGCTCTGTTTCCATGTGGCCTGTGTGGTCGTAGCTCCATTGCATTGCAGGGCTCGCAGCAGGCTGGGATGGTGGAGCTGCTAAGGGAAGCATCTGGGTGCCCAGAAGCTATTAAGGCCAGTGGTCTCTTCTTTCGCACCTCAGATCTATGACTTCCTGGACCTGCTGGTGGCGGAGAACCCGCACCTTGTCAGCAAGATCCAGATTGGCAACACTTATGAAGGGCGTCCCATTTACGTGCTGAAGGTAACATCCACATGTGGACATACACACGGGAGAATGGACCCACACGTGGCATCCGTGATGGGTGTGGGCTCTCACGAGGAAATCACGGTCCCAGGGAACACGCTGTTAAATGGACTCCCCATGCAGACATTTGGAAAGGCCTGAGTCTCCACCCTGGTCTTGGTGTGTACACTCCTGCCCATACACAAAGACAGGTGATCCACTGTTTCCAATCAAGTGTCCATTGTGGAAGGTATTGTAGAGTCTGGGTAGTCCAGATAAAGTATTTTCTTGAGACAGAGTCTCGCTCTGTCACCTAGGCTGGAGTGCAGTGGCATGATCTCGGCTTACTGCAACCTCCACCTCCTGGGTTCAAGCGATTCTCCTGCCTCAGCCTCCCGAGTAGCTGAGACTACAAGCACGCGTTACCATGCCCGGGTAATTTTTTTTTTTTTTTTTTTTTTGAGACAGTGTCTCACTCTGTCGCCCAGGCTGGAGTACAGTGGCACAGTAACGTGATCTCGGCTCGCTGCAACCTCCACCTCCTGGGTTCAAGCGATTCCCCTGCCTCAGCCTCCCAAGTAGCTGGGATTACAGGCACCTGCCACCACGCCCGGCTAATTTTTTGTATTTTTAGCAGAGACAGGGTTTCACCGTATTAGCCAGGATGGTCTCGATCTCCTGACCTTGTGATCTGCCCGCCTCAGCTTCCCAAAGTGCTGGGATTACAGGCATGAGCCACTGCGCCTGGCCAATAATTTTTATATTTTTAGTAGAGACAGGGTTTCACCATGTTGCCCTGGCTGGTCTCAAACTCCTGGGCTCAAGTGATCTACCCACCTCAGCCTCCCAAAGTGCTGGGATTACAGGCATGAGCCACCACGCCTGACCCAGATTAAGTGTTTTGTTTGTGATTTCCCCCAGAGAACTGTCCAAGCAGCAGAACGGGGGAAGGGCCAGGGGCCTGGTCAAGTCATATTCACCCCAAGCTTGGGCTGAGGGCAGGAGGCCAAGCTCTGTGGGATTGCTGTCCGGCCCCCAGCCCCACACCCACCTGAGTGATGGCCCCACAAGCAGAGCCTCTATCTGAGATACACAGAGAGCAGGTGGTCTCTGGCCCAGGTCGGGGTCTCCTTCAGGGCAGCAAGATGAGGTCTCAGCTGTGAAATTGCCTCTGATCACTCCCCTGTCTCCTGTCCAGTTCAGCACGGGGGGCAGTAAGCGTCCAGCCATCTGGATCGACACGGGCATCCATTCCCGGGAGTGGGTCACCCAGGCCAGTGGGGTCTGGTTTGCAAAGAAGGTAAGGCTGGGGAGGTAAGGAGGGCTCTCACCTGGTGGGGCATTGGTGTCCAACGCCCACGGAAGCCCGGGCCTCCCTTTGCCCATCCAGAAGCAGTGACCACAGAGGACATGGGGAAAGGTATCCATTGCTGTGGCTTGGCAGATGCCTGGTCCAGCCTGCGCTGCCCCTCTGCCCCTGTAACCCCCCAGATCACTCAAGACTACGGGCAGGATGCAGCTTTCACCGCCATTCTCGACACCTTGGACATCTTCCTGGAGATTGTCACCAACCCTGATGGCTTTGCCTTCACCCACAGCACGGTACCAGCCTTCTCCTGTCCTTGGGGGAAGCGGGATGGGCCTCTGGCTTCTAAGCCGCACAAGTAGTTCACCCCTAATCTCAACCCCCAGAAGTCAAGGGAGGGGCAATCAGACCTGTGCTCCTAGCCGAGGGTGTCTCAACAGTGGCGTGATTGGCATTTGGGGTGAATGATTCTTTGTCATGGGGGCTGTCCTGTGCATCCAAGGTGTTTCTAGCATCCTAACCTTACACCCATTCAATGCCAGTAGGAGCCCCTCTCTCCAGTGGTGACAACCACAATGTCTTCAGATATTGCAAAATGTCTCAGGGGAGGGTCAAGATTGTCCCCAGTGGAGGCCCACTGTCCCAGACCTTAATTCCTGGTCCTACTTCTATTTTTACGGCAAATAACACATCTGACCAATGACATGGGGCCACAGAGGTGGTGGAGGACACCTCGCGGCTTCTTCGCCATTTCGAACCCTCTAGCCAAATGCCATCCTACGGCCTTCCCCACTGTCTTCCACCCGACGCCCCCTCTGCTGATCTTCCTCCCCGACAACCAGCTGGGAGTGGATCCCATCCCAAGCTGTGCCTGCAGCTCAGCTTCCGATCAGGGCACTTGTGTTGAGGGCTTCCACCTCCAGGGAGCCCTCCCCCCAGTCCACTCTGCTCTCTCCAGCCTCTGAACCATCCCCCACCCAGCACTGTGACAAGCATCACACGTGCCTAGGGGTGGCTGATCCCATTTCCTTCCTCAGAATCGCATGTGGCGCAAGACTCGGTCCCACACAGCAGGCTCCCTCTGTATTGGCGTGGACCCCAACAGGAACTGGGACGCCGGCTTTGGATGTAAGGCCCAGAGCGTCTTGGGAGCAAGGATGGGACGGCCTGGAATGGCTCCTCACCACTGCTCTTGCTCCCCACCTCTCTCCTGCCCCTGCAGTGAGGGGAGGGTTGGGGGTGGCAGCTCTGCTTCTGAGGGCTCTTGGAGATGGAGGCTGTGCTCTGAGAGTTGGTTGTTACTCGCCTGCAAAAGGCAAGTTGCTTGCAAATGGGCTAAGGTCTGAAATCCTATCTAGGGGGCTTCTAGCTTAACCTCAAGTCCTGCCTCCTTGGCCACGTCTCTGTGAGAACTGGTCTCCACTGAGGAGCCCATCTTTCCTCCCTGGGTGTGTCCATCAGCTCTGCCCAAACCAGGCTGGGAGGGCAACTCCCCCAGGTTATAGAAGGCCTCTGGGCTTTCCCGAATCCAGGGGTGGGAGTGAGCCCTTCCGTACCCACCTCACCCCCAACTCCATGCAAATAACTGGATTCCAGAAGCCACAGAAGCTGGAGGAGCCACACCGCCATGCCCTCTGTCCCCCCACAGTGTCCGGAGCCAGCAGTAACCCCTGCTCGGAGACTTACCATGGCAAGTTTGCCAATTCCGAAGTGGAGGTCAAGTCCATTGTGGACTTTGTGAAGGACCACGGGAACATCAAGGCCTTCATCTCCATCCACAGCTACTCCCAGCTCCTCATGTATCCCTATGGCTACAAAACAGAACCAGTCCCTGACCAGGCTGAGCTGGTAGGCACTGACCTCGGCTTGCCCTCTCGTCCCCAAGGTGGCTTCAGACAGGTCCAGGCTTTCCCCCATCAGACCTGCTTAAGGCACAGAAACCTCCAGAGTGCCTGACACCCTTCCTTCCCTGATGGCTTGGGAAGACCAGCAGGGTGGACTAACCATTTTTTCTGGGAAACCGAGGCACAGGAGTGATGGAGTCACTTCTGTAATGTGACAGAGCAAGGGGCAGGGCTAGACTTCGATCTTAGGCACCACATGTGGAGGTGCATGTGACTGAAGGGCAGGGAAGGCCAGCCGGACACCCTGAAGGGCCAGAAAACTGTGCTGACAGGCTCCCGGGCTGAGCTTCCAGGCTAAGCAGGCTCTGTGCTCCCTGCTGGAGGCCCACTTCTGCAGGGTGCTTCTCCTAGGCTCGCCTGCCAGCCCCCAGACTACCCTGGACATGCTGTTCCAGGAGCCTGGCCATGACAGGTGGCTTTGCTTGGTGTTTTGTCCAGGATCAGCTTTCCAAGGCTGCTGTGACAGCCCTGGCCTCTCTCTATGGGACCAAGTTCAACTATGGCAGCATCATCAAGGCAATCTGTAAGTGGCTATATGGTCTCTTGGTGGGCCTGCGAGGAACATCTGCTGGCTCTTCCTGACCGAGGGAGTATCCCTCATGGAAGGAAGTAGCCAAGGGCGCCCAGATTTGCCAACTGCTGTTGAGGGCTGTTCTGAGGGGTGGGCAGTCCCTTTTCCTGACATGAACTCTGCTTCCTTTGATACTTTCAGACAAATGTGAATTCCTCTGACAGCTCTTGTCCTCTTGTGTTGGGGCCAAGTCTAGTTTCTTGGTTGGATGGGGTGGAGAGTCCTGCTGGGATTTGTAGATCACCAGGAAATTCAACTTAAAAAAACACTTCTCGGGGGCAGGGCACCGTGGCTCATGCCTGTAATCCCAGCACTTTGGGAGGCTGAGGTGGGTGGATCACGAGGTCAGGAGATAGAGACCATCCTGGCTAAGATGGTGAAACCCCATCTCTATTAAAAATACAAAAAATTAGCTGTGTGTGGTGGCGTGAGCCTGTAGTCCCAGCTACTCGGGAGGCTGAGGCACGAGAATCACTTGAACCCGGGAGGTGGAGGTTGCAGTGAGGCGATGGCGCGCCACTGTACTCCAGCCTGGGCGACACAGTGAGACTCCATCTCAAAAAAACAAACAAAAACAAAAACCACTTCTCCTCCAGTGCCCCTCAATTAGACAATAGGCCTGATTTATTCCTCGCTTACTTATTCATGCAGTGCCCATGAGAGGAGCATTACTGAATCAAAATGGAATTAACTCAACAAACGTTTATTGAACACCTACTATGCACCAGGCCCTGTTTCATGTACTTGGGATATAGCCATGAATGAAATAAGCAAAGATCAGGGAACTTTCTAGCCAGGGAGACCGACAATGAACATAGATAAGTAAATGATACAGTATGTGAGGTGACGAATGCTGGGGAGGAAAACTAAGACTAGACCAGGTGAGGTGAATCGGGAACACCTGGGGGTGGAGGTGGGGCAGGTGGGTTGAAGGGTGGGCCTCATTGACAGAGTGGCATTTGGGCAAGTATTGAAGGAAGTGGGTGGAGGAGGTGGCAGCCAGGAGGCTACCCAGCTAGGAAGAGCCTTCCAGGCAAAGGCTCTACAGTGTGGTCTGGCCGGGGATGTTGCTGGAACAACAAGACTGGTGTGGCTGCCTCCAAGTAAGTGAAGGTCAAACCTGGGTAGAGGGCTGAGGGGGCAGGGCTGCGTACACACCCCACACGCTTCCTGCCTGAGTGCCTAGGCCTTGGTGGGCAAGCGGGTCACAATCTTATCCAAGGTTGACCTCACTTTTGGACTCCAGGCCTTCTTTGGAAACTGATTCAACTCTGAGTCAAGGTTTTGCTTCATTCAACATTGTCAAGTTAAATTCTGATATGCAGCCTACTGCTCTCTCCTGGGCCAATTCAAAAGTGGCTTCATTACCCACTGTTAATTACAGTTTCCCAGGCAAAGTTTCCTCCTAAAAGAAAGACAAGGGGCTTTTGCTTTGACTCTGGCTCTTTGCACTTTCCCCCTCACAGACCAGAGCCCCAGGGGAACAAATCCTGGTTACCCAAGCAGGGAACTTGGTATATTTAGGGGCTTCACTGAAGGGGCTGTTGGACAGAGGCTGTTTTCAGAGGGGCTTGTGCAATTGCAGACTTCCTTGCATCCCCCAGTGAATAGGGGAACCATTGCTCGTCTCCTCTTTGGACCTCTTGGCTTAGACCTTTTAGTGGGAGTTTCTTGGAAGTGAGGCTGCTTGGTCAACAGCAGACCTTAGTAGACCCTGACTCCACTCAGCATTGCACAAGGCACAGAGCTTTGGACAGGGTTGGATCGTTAACCCAACCCATGTAAATATTCCCAAAGTGATTGACCCTTCCTCTCCTATTTTACTCCTGCCCCAGATCAAGCCAGTGGAAGCACTATTGACTGGACCTACAGCCAGGGCATCAAGTACTCCTTCACCTTTGAGCTCCGGGACACTGGGCGCTATGGCTTCCTGCTGCCAGCCTCCCAGATCATCCCCACGGCCAAGGAGACGTGGCTGGCGCTTCTGACCATCATGGAGCACACCCTGAATCACCCCTATTGAGATGACCCTTTGACACCCTTCTTGTCCTCCTCTCTGGCCCCAGCCAGGCAACCAAATAAAGTTTGAGTGTACCAGGAACAGAATCCTGGGGCTTGCATGTGGAGTGTCTGCCTCTTCAAGCTGGGGCAAAAGTGATTTAGTTCCTTCAGGCCTCACTGGAAATGTGTGGGTGGTTGGACTAGATGACCCCTACAGTCCCCTGCATTCCAACGTCCTGTGAAGTCGTATCCAAGTGGCGTCTGTTTTAATTAGACCACCCTGAGTTCAGCTTACCAGTGGGATGATTTGTTCATACCTTAGTAGCAAGCAGCAGCCACAGCTGCTAACCAAATGCCCGGCACCCCACAGTGGCGTGGAATTCAGCATGTACAAAGGTCTAGCTAGCTGTGTCCATTCATCTATAAAAGCAACAACCTGGAAGATGAAATATAATAATCCAGGTGGCCACTGCTGTCCAAAATAGATGTTGCAGCCAAGTAAAACAGATTACTAAAGAGCAAAATATCATCTTCCATTCCTGAATCAAATTGGAAGAAAACAATTGGGTTAAATAAAATCATTAACTGAAGATAAAGAACCAATCCAAAGGCAAATCCCAAGACATTTTTAATTTTTAAATTTTTTTGGTAGAGACAGGGTTTTGCCATGTTGCCCAGGCTGGTCTTGAACTCCTGGGCTCAAGCAATCCTCCTGCTTTGGCCTCCCAAAGTCCTGGGATTACAGGTGTGAGCCATCACATTTGGCCAAGATATTTTATTAACTGTATAAATTAATTATATATTCTGAAGATTTTGCCTTTAGGGATAGAAGTCACCCACTTTTCATTTGCCACATCCTTCCCAGCGTCTTCGGTACACGGTTCTGCTCCCTTGTGTTTCCAGCCACCCCACTCCTTCCCATTCTCCTGTTGAGACCACAGCTCCTAGGATTTAGCTTCCCTTCTTCAGCCTGGTGATCCTGATGAGTGTGATATTACAATTAGCAGCTAGTGTGACTACATAAGATATCCCAACTTGTTTCAAAGCAAGAATCTCCCTTTTGGCCTGGCCACGGTGGCTCACGCCTGTAATCCCAGCACTTTGCGAGGCTGAGGTGGGCAGATCACGAGGTCAGGAGTTCAAGACCAGCCTGGCCAACATGGTGAAACCCCATCTCTACTAAAAATGCAAAAAATTAGCCAGGCATGGTGGCACATGCCTGTAATCTCAACTACTCAGGAGACTGAGGCAGGAGAATCCCTTCAATCCAGGAGGTGGAGGCTGCAGTGAGCTGAGATCACACCACTGTAGTGCAGCCTGGGTGACAGAGAGAGACTCCGTCTCAAAAAAAAAAATTAAAATATATTTAAAAATAATAAATGCTTGTGAAATGGAGACATGAAAGTTGTTGCTCATCTCAAAAAAAAGAAAAAAAAGAAAGAAAGAAAAAAGAATCTCCCTTTGTTTCTTCCATATTGCTTCAGATGTGAATGTGGAGCAGGGGGTTTTCCCACAGACTCTGCTGGGGAAGTGAGTGGACTGGGGCTGGAGTGAGGATGGCAGCTTCTCCCTCTAGCAGCCAGGCCAGGTTTCAAGAAGCATCCAGCTCTGTTGACTTGAGTCTTTTCCACATAAAATGGCCTGAAGGTCAAAAATGCCTTTTTTTTTAAAAAAAGGAACATTGATGGAATTTTCATCTTGGACTTTTATTTTATTATTGTTTTTGCTATCAACATTCTAAAAATAAAAATAAAAAGAATGAGGGCTGGGCACAGTGGCTCACACCTGTAATCCCAGCATTTTGGGAGGCTGAGGCAGGGGGATTGCTTGACCCCAGGAGTTCGAGACCAGCCTGGGCAACATAGGGAGACCCCCCCACCTCTACAAAAAATAAAAAATTAGCTGGGTGTGGTGGCATGCACCTGTAGTCCCAGCTAATCGGGAGGCTGAGGTGGGAAGAACCCTTGAGCCCAGAAGTTTGCAGTTGCAGTGAGCCATGATGGCACCACTGCACTCACTCCAACAAAGTGAGACCCTGTCTCTTAAAAGAAAAAAAAGGATGAGGCTCTATGTATGTATTGTTACATTTTGTATGTATTTGTTACATTATTACATTATACTGTTTACATAAACTTATAAACATGTAAGTTTATGAGACAAGGTAAAATGTGTTTCAGTCTTTACAGAAAGATGACCTAAAAGATTTGATAACACCCTCTTCAAGTTATCTTTTAGAAAATGCTTCCTTCAATCTATATAACTAGATTATAACTCTCTTTTCCCAAAACCCATTTTAACTGCTTAGTTTGAGTGAGTAGGAAGCTGATCATCTTTTGTTTAATGAAGACTGATAAGAAGAAATACTAAGTTAGCATGACAATTTATCATTTTATAAAACTGGATCACTAGACTTTGATGGTAGAATTGCTTAATTTAAAATAAACTGCGCTTCCCGACAGCAGGAACCACCTTGTTTGGCATTCAATCCCCAATAGCATTAACAGTACCTGACACATAGATGCTTAATAAATACCTGTTGAGTGAATGTTCTCTACTTTTATTAGTGAATTCATAAATGTTAAGATCTGTATGTTGTAGGCTTGCTGAAAATACCCTGTGCAAGTTATTTTGAATTCCCAGAGTTGAGTAAGTCTTAAGAAAGCTGAAGTCAAAGAATGAATGCAAATTGCACAAGGGCAAGGATTGCTTTGTTTTGTTCACCATTTAACCCCCACTGCTTGGCCAAGTGCACAGCACATAGTAATAATATTGGTATTAATATCAATAATAATAAATGCTTGACCAGGTGCAGTGGCTCATACGTGTAATATCAATACTCTGGGAGGCTGAGGTGGGCGGATTGCTTGAGCTCAGGATTTCAAGACCAGCCTGGGCAACACAGTGAGACCCAGTCTCTACAAAAAAACAATTTTAGGCTGAGTGTGGTGGTTCATGCCTGTAATCCCAGCACTTTGGGAGGTCGAGGTGGGCAGATCGCTTGAAGTCAGGAATTTGAGATTAGCCTGGCCAATATGGCAAAACTCCATCTCTACTAAAAATACAGAAATTAGCCGGGCAGAGGTGCATGCCTGTAATCCCAGCTACTCGGGAGGCTGAGGCATGAGAATTGCTTGAAACCAGGAGGCGGAGGTTGCAGTGAGCCAAGATTGTGCCACTGCACTCCAGCCTGGGTGACAGAGGGAGACTCTGTCTCAAAAAAAAAAAAAAAGGAAATATATTAAAAAATAATAAATGCTTGTTAAATGGAGACAAGTTGTTGGGTTTTTTTTTGTACTTTCAAGTATGGGAAGAGATTTACATTTTGTCTGTAGATACATATTTTTACAAATTGATGGGTGAAAACACTTAAAATTCTTAAGTAAAAACATAAAGCTAAAAGACAATTTTGGAAAATATTGCAACTTAAAAATGAAAGTATTGATATGAAAATAAGTATGAATAACCTAAAAGACAATTTTGGAAAATATTGCAACTTAAAAATCAAAGTATTGATATGAAAATAAGTATTAATAACCTTGAGGGGTTAAAATAATAAAAAGGGTTAAAGAAAAAGACTAACATTTCAAAAGAAAAATAGGCAATTCCACTAAGAAGAAACACAAACAAATCAATACATGTATGAAAGATACTGATCCTCTAAGTGATTTCTTGTTCATTAAGGAGAAACGAAGATGTTTTTCTCTCATCAGATTGGCAAAGAATAAAAAGACTGATGACTCCAGTGTTAACGTGTAGTGCTGGTGGAGCAGAAACTGGCACCACCTTCCCAGAGGGCAAATTTGGCAATATAAATCAAAATTATAAATGTATTGTGTCTTTGATCCAGAAAACCCACATGGAAGAATTTACTTTATAAAAATATTTGGATGGATTCAAAAATATGTATGTACAAGATTGGAAAAGTAAAAAATAAAAAACCTAGATAATTACCAG
The DNA here is from genome assembly GCF_028885625.2 of Pongo pygmaeus. Lineage (NCBI taxonomy): Eukaryota > Metazoa > Chordata > Mammalia > Primates > Hominidae > Pongo > Pongo pygmaeus. The sequence continues at coordinate 129,282,088 of NC_072379.2, forward strand.
TCTTGATGCTGATCTGACACATCCACACACTGGAACAACACGAAACCATTAAGGGCTGTGTTGACGTGGAAAAATGTTCACAACATACTAAGTGAAAGAAACTGGCTATAAGATGGAAATGTTATAAAACTGGATTGTGGTGATGGTTGCACAATTCTGTAAACTTACTCAAAATCATTGAGTTGTACACTTAAAATGGGTGAATTTAATGGTATGTGACTTATACAATACAGTTGTTTTAAAAAAGAAGCTGGATACAAAATATTGAGTCTGGATCCCATCCTGTTTAAAAGACACACACACACACACACACACACACACACACACACACACGCGTTTTCTCTCTCTCTTCCTGGAAGGATATATCCCCCAATAATAATAATGATTAACCTGGGTAGTGGTGTTGGTAGTTTTCCTTTTTATGCTTCTCAGCATTTCTCGCAATGAGCTTTTATAATCAGCTTTTATAATGGGCAGGGAGTGAAGGGAGCTATTGCAAACACAGTAGATAACCTGTGTGTAAAGTTATCTAACATTGGTGTATTATCAACATCAAACAGCTAAATGGCCATCTTAGTTTTTGCTCAGATTCTTTTGATTTGTCTAAACTCATTTTTTTCTGCTCCAGTATTATGTTTCATCATCTTGCCCGGAACGCTGCAGTTTGTCTTATCTTCAGAAAAATTCACACTCCAGGATACAGCTGGAAGCAGCAGTGTTTCTACCAAAGGAAGAGATTACTCAGCTCATGCAGTTGGGGGCCATTCCCCATCCTACACCTTGTTGTAGCTTGATGAAAATTCCCAAAACCCCTTCCTGCTCACATTCAGTTCTTGTAGCAATCTTGGGAACTGATTATGCTAATACCTATTCCCCAGGGCCTTTGAAAATCTTTATTTTCAAATGAACTCATTTTACTTTTTAATCAGACCATTACATATGGTTCTCTAATGGCCTGTGGGCCCAATATTGGTGGTCTATGAGAATCCTTAGGGTAGCCTCTTGAATTAACACTCAAATATGCACAGCTAGCTTTCTGTCTTTGGCCTAAAGTTAAAATGGGAATGTCATTGAATACAATCCAGATATGACCTCACTGGTCCTTCATCCAGTGCAGGGCGATTCATCACCCTGGCAATTGTTTTGCAAGGGCGAGTGGGATGAGGTGGATTTGAAGACGCACAGGGACTCTTGCTTTAAGGACTACAGCAACATCATCCTGTGAACACACTAAGACCCAGATGCTACTCAGATGAAGCTGATATGACTAACCGTAACATTCAAATTGGCCAAATCAAGGAGAAGCTCTCAGAAAAGCACAGAGCATGCATCATCAAATCTAAAAAACTGTCAAAGGGTAATGAATTCTTCCCCAAAGCTTTCAGGATCTGCATTAATTTGGCAACTCAAACACTGAGCATCATCCAACAACCTCAGAGACTGGGATTGCCAAATGTTTATTGCCAAACTAAAAGGAGAAAATGGAAAGTCTTCTGCTTAACCACAGTAGTGGTATTGGCTACATTTTTAGAAGAGTGCAGTAGAACAAGGGCTCTGCTGACAAGGACTGGGGCAAGGAGGTTTGCCTCTGCTTCCCCCGGGAACTCAGGCCTATGGCCATCGCCAATTCATGCAACTTACGTTTCAGCCGAAATCAGAAACATCACCACAAAGGAAAGAAAAGATCAGGCACAAATCATATCAATATGGTTTACTGAATGAATGGCTCGACCTATCAGGAAAACAGCCTACTTTTTTCCCCCTACAATATAATTAAAAGTTTGTAATTCTCATTCCTTAAGTGGTACTTCGCAAGGTGTCCATTAACAGACAAAATAACCTCGGAAGCCCTGGAGCACCTGTGTTCAAGATAAGACACCAGACACAGGCGGTGGAAATGTGGAAATACGTATTCCCCAGAGCAGATGTTTCAGTTCCTGAATTGCCATCGCCTTTTGTGCAGGCAAGCGGAGGAAAGTTTTCAAAAGAATCTCGGCTGACTAGGAGGGAAGGGAAGCCAATAGCCAAGGGAAAGGTACATTTTCACGGTAAGTTAGAGGCATCACCAAAGGAGAACACGGCTGCGCCCACCCAGAGTGAGAAGCACAGACTGGGGTGGCTGAAAGAACACCCTCTGGAGCCACAGTTCTCAGGCTGGCTCCTGGCTTTTCAAACCCCTGGTCAGAGACTGAAGGCAAACCTGAGTCACTTAATTTCTACCCGAACCTCAGTCTCCTCATCTGAAAATGGGGGTGCCTGCCTCATCAGACTGTTGTGGAAATTAAATGAGTCAAAACATATAATGAAGAATCTAGGAGCAAAGTAAGCTCTCTACAAACGTTGGCTAATATTATTATTTTCTGGAAATCTTCAAGATTTGAAACAAAAGAGAAAACCCACTCTTAGATGGGGGTGGTGTGTGACCTGTGCGTGCTGAATTCTGGAGGATACTTTAAGCCTGGCAGAGACAGTTAGAGTAATAACACCCCCAACAGCTCTCTGGGTACTTCCTATAGGGGGAGATCTAAAAACCTCAGGGTTTTGAATTCCTCACCTACAAAGGCAGGATACACAAGGGGGACAGAAGATAACAAGCTTTCTGGGTCTCCGGAATGACAGACTAGCACTGAGTGACCGCCACAGTGGGCATCACATCCAAACTTCAATCTTGACAGGTTCAATTCATTTATTCATGAACACTTATTAAGGGTCACTGTCACAGGGTTGGTGATTTTCACTCTCTGGGAGCTTATAGTCAAAATAATTGCAACAGGAAGACATATTGATAACCTTTAAAAGATGCAGCCCATTCATCCACAGCATTTGAGAAGTGGCCTCTCTTTGCCTCACATTTTACCAGGTGCTTCCGGATGTTACACAGGTGAGAATTTGCTTCTGCACAGAACAAAGAGGATCAGCAACAGAGAGGGGGGCCATCAGGGGATCGCAATGTGACAGATACAGTTTCGAAAACACATAAAATCATGCACTGAATCCTGTTCTGCCTGAATTCAAGGCTGACAAATTTCCACCATTACATTTTTTATGTTGTAACTGACCTGTGTATCCATTTAAAGATGTCGTAATAATAATTTCAATAATTATTATAAATCTAGGAAAGTATTACTACCCAAATGTATTCTGAACATTTTGGAAGCACAATGTTATTTATTGCTTTTGCATGAAAAAATATTTGTTAGTGAGAAATTAATGGACCTGCATGTAAGTACTCAACATGCTCACATAATTAAACTGGTGAATTATATTCCACACGTTGTGGTGTTTCCTGGGGGAAAAAAAAGTATCGTGGGAGTTAAATCTTTGAAAGAATTGGGAAGAAAATAAACACACATTAAAGACACTGAGAACGTTCTGGAACTGGGGAAAGAAAGGTTCTTAATGATTATCTTCAGAGTAGAGCAAGAAGGTGGTCATGGATTTAAATCCAGGTGGACAGAAACTAATTATTCACTCTAAAAAAGTCAGATAACATAAAAGACAGAATCTATAGCCAATAAACAACATGACAGAAACCAAAACCAACACAGGAAAAATTACCTACATATTTCTTCCTAGCCTAGGACTCTGATTTCACTTACATTCCACAAGGGAATTAGAGAAAACACGGTTTTTGTTTTGTTCTGTTTTCTTGGTCGAGTAGCCTAAAGTCTTAAGAATTTTTGTGTAATTTAAATAGCACCACAGGAAAAATCCCTGAGCAACTAATGAATGTTATTTGTTCTCTTTTCATTCGGATTTATACCAAGCCCAATATGATTGTGCTGGTCCTGGCTAACAACTAAAGGTTAAAAAAAAAAAAAAAAAAAGATAAAATGAATGCAGGCCATTTAAATCATTCCATACTTTTCAAGAGATTGAGCCTGACGTTATTACAGCCCAGGGTGTTCCTTTTGTTTTCAAATAAGTAATGTAGCTTTCTCTTTTCTCTCTCGCTTTCTGCCTCTTTTCTTCTCTCTGCCCTCCCTTCTTCCCATTTCCTTGCTTCTTTCCTTCTTTTCTCCCTTCCTTAAACACAAACCCCTTTAAAGCATTTAAGGTATTATTTAAACTTTGGCCATCACGGCTGTTCAGGGCGCTGTAGACGTACATCGATGAAGCACCTTCCGTCTCAGGGTTCACAAACCCCAGACAAGGGCAGCTAGTCAACCCCTGAGACGCTGGCAGGAAGCCATGATCGAGTTGTTGAAGGTGGCTTCAGTCCCAGCCTGAGCAGGAAAAGAAATCCAGGCTTTCTGACTGGAGAGCTGAGGCCCCCTGCCCTAATTGGACTGATTTCCTGATTCATTTATTTTTTTTAAAAAATGCTTTCCTAGGAGATGCAGCAAAAATCACACCAGTCTCCTGTGGCTCCCCCAAATCATCTCGACAGAAAAGAAGAGAGAAGTTGGCAGTTTTCAGCATATTAATAGCAAACGACAAATTAGTAACTATGTACTTTAATTTTCAACATTCATAATTGCACAGAGCATCACTGGTCATTTAAATAATACATGTCAATTAATCTAATGAACAAAACTGGCAAAATAGAATGTTAAAAGCAATACCTCGAGCACGTAAAGAATGTTTGATAGTAACACTTAACATGCAAAACGCAGAATTAGAACAGCTCTTTTGAGCATGGTTATTTAAAATCCTTACCAACAGGGCAAAGCAAGCACTGTGGAGAAATACACATAAATATATTCAACCTGCCAGATCTCTCAGGTGAGTGCACGCCAATTCTAACAGGTCTGGCTGACCTGGCTTTCCACATATATACAGTGGTTTCTAACACTCCAAGTTGTCTGACAATGGGAATGCAGAATCGTAACAAGGAGGGAAGACCATTTACTTTCAAAATAGAATCCGGCAGGGAAGTCTAAACTCCTGACAAGTCACCTTTAAAACGGCATAACCAGAACTTTGTTACAGAGAAAAATATTTTTTCCTTAAAAATGTATATGTGGCAAAAATGGTCGAAAATCTTGTCCATGCTAGGGGAAAGCTGAGTGTGGAAAAATGTGCATTTTTCTATCTATGCTGTAAAGAAAATACAAAGCCAGAGCATTTTGGCATTAGCAAAGGCTGAACTAAGTTCTCAGGCAATAAATTTATGGGGAAACATGACAGGCTCCTCATTAAAGCTATGTGTACGTTGGCTGAATTTTATACAAGATTCTTGAATCTTGTGGAAAACTGGGCATGGCTTGACATCTGAACAATGTCCCTGGTTTGTTTGATTTCTAAAGCATCGGAAAATGTTGCACTTTGGAAATCGAGTAGAGAAGAATAAACACACTCTAAAACAGAACTGGGCTGAATCTGAAAGTTATTTTTCCATATGTCTCTATGAGATATTTATTACGTTTATTTCTCATACAAACACAGCCTCCATGCTAGAAATACTGTGGTGCATTTTTTTTTTTTTTTTTTGGTGGCGAGAAAATAGTACTGTTAAGGCAAATCTTACCCCGTAGCAGTTACCAGCAGGACAAGCAATTTTCAGTTGGCTGTTCAGAAGCTGGTTGCCATGACAAAGAGCACAATTTATTCCTCAGTCCCTTATCACAGCTATGATCACAGACCATAAAAATTAACACGGCTCTTTTCCATCTGATTTCAGAGTTCCTCATCCTTACCTGAGGCCTTTTGTTCCCCCAATTAAATGGAATGAATGTCAGTCATTTAGCAATTCAATTAATGCTGATTCAAAATTCCGGCCAAAACCAGAATCTATAATCACAACTTCCTAATCACAGTTCAGTCATGAAAATGAAAAGTAAGCAGGAAATTGCACTAATTACTCAATTAGACTAATACTGTATTTCTAAGCAAGGGCTTATGAGGTTGTCAGCCCTGACAAAGGACTTCGGAGTCCTCTTCACCTTGTGTGTCCACAGTTGTCCAACCGAAGCTGGTATTTTCAACTGGCCATAATTTCTATCCATCTAACATGGATGGACTGAAGCTGGGCAATGGGCGTCATAACTGATATACTGACCACAAGTGAGGGCCGCTTTGGTGGGCTTCAAGGGTCACAGGCCGGTGTGGTGGCCAGGGCTTTCCCAGGAGAGGCCCTCCTCCCCGGTGGGAAGACACCCACATGCACACCTTTCTGGCTCCAGGAAAATATCTAATAAGGGGGAGCATTCAGTGAGTGTACAGCTACTCTCCTCATCTTCAATTTGAGTGAGCACACAGGCACTGGCTTCCATACTCAAAATAGGGCCTGCAATATGCCGGGCAGAGAGCTCCTTGCTGAGTGAGCCTGCTGGGGTGGGGTCTGCAGGTGGCTGGAACATAAGGCTCATCTGCACCCTTGGAAACAGCTTCTCATACCAAGACTGCCCAGAGAAGCCTTCATGAAGTCAAGAACAGTGAACGAAAAGGCGGGTGGGACAGGCACACAGGCAGATGTGACTGAAGTATTTACAAAACAACGAAGAGAGACCCAAAAAGCTGGACCTTATTAAAAAAAAAAACAACTAAAATCTTAGATCCTTTTTTCCTATACAGTTTCACAAGACTTAAATATGCTGTAAACAACAGGGAGGACACTAGAGCCTGTCACACCTCTGGTTTTTGTGGTCACCTGTCAAAATCCTTCCCGAGGTGGCCTCCTGAGGGGAGAGGAACTGGAGACAGGGAGAGGGAAGAGGGCCTATCCCATACATATGTCATGGTCTTTCCTCTGCAGAAGTTTCTGGAAATGACCCAACTTGGGAAATGCTCAGGGGTTCCGAAAAGAGGAAAAACATTTATTCGCCTAAGTGAGACAAAGTCTTTACTTCCAGGGTTTGCCTTGCCGGTGGCCACTGCTGAGGGAGCGGGGGTTTGAGTGGCTGGCAGGGCCGCCACCAGGCAGATTCTGAGCGCTTCGGGCACCAGGCACCTTGGACTCTCTTCCAGAGGAGTTAGCTTGGTTCAGTCGGCCTGAAGGGAGCAAGAAAGAAGGAACAGAGCTGCAAGAATGATTCCAGGGACAATCTGCCAAGTACAGTTTTAAGCTAATGAAGTCCTAGCCTACAACCACTTTTAAGCTGATGAAGTCCTATGCAGTATCTACTTTAGGCCAATGATGACCTACTCCTCATCCTTGAGATCAGCCTGAAGGTGGGGAGGGGGACAGAAATGAAGGGAAACCCAGATAGGTTTTTTTCCCCTTCCTCTCCATCATCCCCAACAAACCTAGTCTGTCCTCCACTACTTCCTTGGTAGAGAGGATGCAGACAAGGAGTGATTTGGGGAAAGAAAAGAGAAAGCAGTATGGTGAAACTAAGGTAGCAAGACAAACCACGGAGGCTCTCAGAGTGGAGAAGCAAAAGCTGCAGAAGGAATCGAAAACTTTCCAAGAAGGAATCTGAAGGTCTGATGCTTAACTCCTCAGTTTTACCTGAGATATACTTTTTGACGAAGTCTCTACATTTTTGTCTGGGCGGTGGCTCATGCCTGTAATCCTAGTACTTTGGAAGGCTGAGGCGGGTGGATCACTTGTGGCCAGGAGTTCGAGACCAGCCTGGCCAACATGGTGAAACCCTGTCTCTACTAAAAATACAAAAAAAAATTAGCCTGGCATGGTGGCGGGCACCTGTAATCCCACCTACTCGGGAGGCTGATGTGGGAGAATTGCTTGAACCAGGGAGACGGAGGTTGCAGTGAGCCAAGATCATCCCATTGCATTCCAGCCTGGGTGACAGAGCAAGACTCTGTCTCAAAAAAAAAAAAAAAAAAAAAAAAAGAGTCTCTCTTCAATGCGTAATTCTTGCCACTATCTGGGGTCACCTCCACTGCCTCCCCTCCCCAGCACCTGTAACATACCTCCCTAGTATTTTAAGAATCTAAATATAAGAGATGAAGGTTTTCATATGATGAGGTGATATTCAAAGCTGCAAACCAAACATTATCTTTAAAGGTCAAAAGATCTTACTAGGATGATCTGCAGGCCCTTGCTCCTCTTCCAGATAATATTCTATCTTTTTTAAGTCTTCTGGGGTAAATCTCCATTTATTCTCAGCTGGTAGGGGTGGCCCTTTGGGGCTGGATCGTTTCCGGGCAGACCCAAGAGGAAGGGCCTGCTGGCAAGATGCTGGCAGGGAACCAGTAATCAGTCCTTCCGGGAATTTCTGAGCTAAGACTTTTAGACCTAGGTTTGGAAAAGCATCAGAAAAAGCTGCATTAATATGGCAAGGCCAGGCCAAAACCTGGAAAGAAGCCTGCATGTCTTCTAATCTCTGGTCATCAAGTTGAGGCTAGCACAAGGACATGAAATCTTTCTTAACTATTTCATCATTAAGCAAATTATACCAGAAAATATCTGTTGTTACATGGGATTCTGAGAATTCCACAAGAAATCCTTTTGCTCGAGTCTTCAGCATTAGGGCTTTGTGACAGAGCCCTGAAGCAACATCAGGAATTAAAAATATGTGCTGATGAAGCTAAGGGAAGTTTCACATAACTCCTGACTCCTTTCAGCCAGCATGGCTTTTTCTCTTTCCAGAACACTGAATTCTGAGCACCAAGAGAGAAAAGGGGATGCAGGTGGGACTGAAGGATGATCAGCCTTTGAAGTCCCAAGCAGAGTATCACCTTGCTCACCTCCGGAAAGCATGAAGAGGTTTTCAAATCCACGCTCGCACATGGTGGTGGCCGCCTGACTGGCCAGCCTTTCATCATCGTCATACAGAATGATGATCTTGCCATGAGCATTTTTCTGAGTCAGATGAGTTAAGGTTCCAAGGCACTGGGCTGATGTCCCAAGACTACGAGAAACCCCCAAGGAATAAAAGGTCAGGTCCACCTGTCTGAGTTCCTGGGAATGATGGACAAGCCCATTCCTACCGTCACACCAGCAGGGACTAGATGGTTTCCTGTCGTGGAAACCACACAAGGTGGTATTCGTTTCTTTTACAAACTGATGTTACCATGATCTAAAAGACAGCACTAGTTCCGGACTTTACATCCTTTAACTCTCTTATCCCTATGACCCTGGAAAGTAAATATTACAATCCCCATTTTACAGATGAAGAAATAGAACAACTTCTATGCCTAATGTGTCCACTGAAGCCTATTTATGATAGTAAAAATGCGGGAGCTGTCTAAAAAGTCCAAAATAAAGGAATAGTTTAGTAAATCATAGTAAATCTGAAGATATTACACAGCATCAAAAATGTGGTTTACAGAAGGCTTGCATCAGCATGGGGAAATACATCGGAATATGAACTGAAAAATAGCAGGATACTAAATTACATATATAGTAAGGTTTCAACTTTGTTAAAAAAAAAAAAACAAACACACAGAAGACAGTCTGGAATAAAATATACTAATAATGTAATAGAAGCCACTGCTCAACTGTGTGATTATAAGAGATTTCAATTTTCCTTTTAATAATTTTTGGTATTTAAATTATTTTCTGCTTGTATAATTTTTATCAATGAAAAAAATAAAATTTTAAAGGAAAAAATTAAAATAGAAAAAAACCCTAAGTTCTGCTATGGAAAGTTTTCTGGGAGGAAAAAAACTCTCTTAGGACTACCTCTCAATGGATCCTAACTCTTAACCTAGTGTTTTTTGGCCCAGGGCAAGACGGTTTGAAAGCATCCGCCTAAAGAGTCAGGATTCTCGGCAACAGCTAGGAATCCAAATTCTAAAATATGCTCAGCCGAATAATATCAAAGGTCCTTCACAGCATTCTTACCAGGAGCTTGGTTCATGATAACTTTGATTCTTACAATCCTCATACCACCCAATTCCTTAAAATGCAACAAAGGATACATATTCAAGAATATCATTTGAATAAGGGTTCATTGTTCTAGACAGAGTTGCAATTGGGTAACTGTAAGCTGCAAAGAGAAGAATAAGTTTAGGAAGTCTGTTGTTCTCTTAATACAACTTGGCCTCAATTCCCAGCTGGTTTAAAACCTAAGAGTTAAATACTTCTTCAAAATCCATGAGCTGCTGGGCATGGTGGCTAACACCTGTAATCCCAGCACTTTGGGAGGCCAAGGTGGGTGGACCACTTGAATCCAGGAGTTTGAGACCAGCCCGGGCAACATGGTGAGGCCTCATCTCTACAAAAAATACAAAAACATTAGCTGGGGGTCGTGGCATATGCCAGTAGTCCCAGGTATTCAAGAGGCTGAGGCAGGAGGATCACTTGAGCCCAGGAAGGCAAGGCTGCAGTGAGCTGTGATCGCAACACTACACTTCAGTCTTGGCAACAGAGCAAGGTATTGACCAAAAAAAAAAAAAAAAATCAACAAGCCATAAACCTAAACACTTCTGTGAAAGAAAACAAAGAGCACTATGAACGAAGTATGAAGCTTCACTTCCCTGCTTCTGACAGCCATCTGTGAAAATCAGCAGCCTCTCAGAGTATTTTATGGTGGAGCCAACCCTATAGGATTCCACAACGGATCCAGCTAACATACAATTTCCTTAACTGTCTACCATGGGCTGTGGTTCCAGCCTGCCTAGACTCAAGAGCAGGCTCTCTGTTCTTGAGAGTGAGGCACTTTAAAGCCTTCTCTCTCTTACCTCCAACAATGTGGCACTGCTGGTAAGAATCTCTATCACGCACATCTAGCAGCAGGAAGGGGCAGTCAGGATAAGGTTTGTCTTTGGTATGGGGCTCTGCTTTCTTCACTGGCCCTTTGTCTAGATCCAGTTCCCCAACACCACTGATGACACTGCAAGTGAAAAAGTAGGTCAGCAGAAACTAGTCAGAGGTTGGTGGCTTAAAGGTCGAACGTGTTTCTTCAGAATAGTGAGGTGAGTGCTCAATGTCTTTTCAAAGGATGCTTCAAAGGGAAAGGAAAATGGACGTGGTGTCTCAGTTCTGCCTCTGAATGCAGGATCCTATGGATTTCCTCTTCTACTACACTGGACCCCACAGAGGAGACCCACATGTCCACACTCACCTTCAGACAATGCGTGTCAGTGCATTACATGGCTGAGGGGTAGGGACTGAAGGGCACATGCTGCCTCTAGCTACAAGGGCAGCATCAGAGAGAGAAAGAGGGGAACTGTGAATCCAGTGGAGCGAAAAAGGGAAGAATATAGTTGGTAGGACAGGAAAAAGGAAAGACATTTCTTTCTACGTGTAAGTAATATAAAGTAACAATAATGCTTTACATATTTCATATACGTAGTCAGTGACCTATCTGCTATGGTATTGAGTCTTAATACTTACATAGCTCTCTGTGCTTACTTTAGTTTTGTAGGTTACAACATTGAGGTTGACGAGGCTTTAGATTTGGTGGCATTCATAGAATGAGGCGGAGGAACAGCTGGGATTAAAATGAGGAAGCTAACCACTACCACTAACAGTTCTAATTCTAAGGTCATTCAATCACTAAAACTGGTCACCATCTTAATATTATAGGGAAAATGTGCTAAAAACATGAATCAAAGTAACAACAAGACTAGGTGTTATGAACAAAATGGCCAGCGTGAAATATCCTTACTGGAATAAGAAGATGGTTACTTTCTTAGGAAATATTAAGACACATACGCTAAATCACAGATTAGTACGTAGCATAGCTCCTTTCCCATAACAGCAAATCAAATTCTGCATTTAAATCCAATAAACACTATAACTCTATGCTATATAGTGCATATTTTGTTGAACCAAAGGAGAAGAACATCTGTTTGATAAGAAACTGCATCCTCAGTGGAAGTCCTGTTGGCCTATCTCTTCTTGAGTGCAATTTTAGAGTCCTTTCACAAAAGTAACTATAATAATATAAAGCTAAAAGAAGAATAATAATAATAACTAATAAATAATTTCTCCAGAACTATTTTATCAGTCAAAGGGATGGATATCTGCTGAAAATCAGTACTGTCTTATAATCAACAGTTAATATTAGTGAGAAAGTACTACACGGACTAAAGTCCATGTAATCCATGGAATAAGGAGGCCCATGCTTTAGAAGAAGGAGCAGAAAAATAAAATAAAAAGAAGGAACAGCCACATTCAGCTTTAGAATAAACACCAAGTACTGCTTTTTCCTTTGCACCTACCCAGTATCAGAGCACTATGTGTGGCACTGTCACTTCCGGACAGGGTATTATAAGCTGCAGCAGTCGGAAAAGGGGGAAAAATCATACTCTCTGAATCAAAAGATAGTATTTGTAAAGCTAATTCCTCATAACAAACTTACATGTAGGAGGGAGAAGAATGGAACTGAGAAATGAAAATTAAACTCTCCTATTAATATATTCTCACATTAACTCAGTAAGAATGCAGTGAAAAAGATTCAGGAGGTAGCATTTATACAAAGAGAAAGTAGAAGGCTGGGATTAAAATGTGAGACTTTACTCCTGGCCAGTTCTGTTTCTAAGGCAAGAAAAAAAAAAAAATCCCTGAAATTGGCCTCTAGATTAATATAAAGGCAAAATGCAGTGAAAATATGAATCAGCTTCGAGTACCTCTGAAGAGTTGAGCGGCTGGAGTCCCCTGCTCCTGCGTTGTTTATGAACTGCTCAGGGCTCGGCGACTGCTCACCTGGATTTCCTTTCCCATTGGTCCTGGCAGTGGTTTCAGCATCAGGGTCTGAAGCTGCAGAATCATTGTCTAATATTTACAAATGAAGAAATAATTAGATTGAACCTCAGGATTTGTATTTACTTATTAGTTCCACTGACATTAAGTCAAGAAAAGGAAATCTTATCATCATTATTAAATTGCTGTGGAAGTGCTAATGTACAAGTTCCCAAAGTGTAGTGGACCCCAAACATCCCCAAGGCCCTTTCAGGGGATCTGCAAGGTAAAAACTATTTTCATAAGATGTTACTTGTCTTTTTTACTGTGTTTATATTTGCACTGATGGTACAAAAGAAATGGTGGCTAAAGCTGCTAGCACCTTAGTAAGAATCAGGGCTGTGGCACCAAACTTTATTAGCAATCATTGTATTATTCACCATCATGCATGCGTTCACAGTAAGTAAGTATGGCAGTCACACTAAAAGAAGGTCCCTGTTAAAGCAGTTAACAGTTACTATTCTTATTAAATCTCACCTTGAAGTAAGTACATGCTTTTTTTAATGTTCTGTGTGATGAAGTGAGGAGTCCACATACAATTAAGTTTGCTACATACCAAATTACCAGGGTTATCTCAAGGAAAAGTATTAGTGTGATTGCTGAGTTGCAGGCTGAACCAGTAATTTTTGCTATGCACACCATTTTTGCTTGGAAGAAAAACTGACAGAAAAACTATGGTTAGTTAGACTTGTATATTTGGCAGACATTTTCTCAAAAGTGAACTAAATAAGCCTGTTTGTTATTTCAGGGAACACTACTGATGGCATTGTTGCCAATGATTATATTTTAAGCAAAACTCAGAATTTTGGAAACTATATTTGCCATCAGGAACTGAAGTATGGGGAGCTGCTTCCCCATGCTTATAGACCTTTTTGGTAAGATAGATAGTGAGAATAACATATGTGATTTTTCTGACAGTTGTATAATAAAATGTATTAACCTTTGGGAAGAGCTTCATAACTCAGTGAACCAGTATTTTCTAAATGGCCAGTGCATGATGTTATACAATCATGCATGGGTAAAAGATTCAAAGTATAAGACAGTTACACTGAAAGTGCCTGATTTTAATCTAACAGTATGAAAGATTCATTGATATGATTTCAGATTCTACATTACAGCTAATCCTTAAGAAACCAGCAGTTGTCAAGTTTTATCTGAAAGGGCTATTAAAATACTTCTCCCTTTTCCACCTACAGGTTTGTGTGAGCTGGATTTTCTTCACACTCTTTAACACAAACAGCACATCACGACAGACACCGCAGAAGCAGAGAGGAAAATCAGCAATCCTTTCATTAAACCAGACACTAAAGAGATTTACAAAATATGTAAGACGACGTTCTCAGCAAAATTTTGTTTTGGAAATAATGCTATTTTTCATAAAAACATGTTATGCATGTTTCAATGGGTTTAGTATGGTTATTTTTAGGTGAAATAATAAATAAACACTGTTTCAGTTCCCAGTTTAAATTTTTAATATACTATTAATAGACATAAAGCACATAAACCAAAGCTCTTTGGGATCTTCAATAATTTTTAATAGAGTGGAGGAAGAGAACAAAATGTTTGAGAATTTGCTGTTCTAACCAATACAATAAAATTTTTTTAAAAATAATAATAACAGGGCGGGAGTGGTGGCTCACACCTGTAATCCCAGCACTTTGGGAGGCTGAGGCGGGTGGATCACTTGAGGTCAGGAGTTCGAGACCAGCCTGGCCAACATGGCAAAACCCCATCTCTACTAAAAATATAAAAATTAGCCAGGTGTGGTGGCAGACACCTGTAATCCCAGCTACTCAGGAAGCTGAGGCAGGAGAATCACTTGAACCTGTGAGGCGGAGGTTGCAGTGAGCTGAGATCGTGCCACTGCATGGCAGCCTGGGCAACAGAGCAGGACTCCATCTCAAAATAAATAAATAAATAAAAATAAAAATAACAAGTCTAATTATTAAAGAAGATATTAAATTTATTTTGCATATGATATGATAACATACCTAGAAATTTTAAGAGAATAATATGGGAATGAGTGCAATAAATATGTGGTTAGATAAAAGAAATGCTAAAATATTTGTCCTATACACCAATTAAAAAATAACAGGAAAAAAAATCTCATATACAGTAATAACTGCAGCTATAAAATATACTCTCCGGTGGGGGTCAGGGGGAGGGATAGCATTAGGGGATATACCTAATGTAAATGATGAGTTAACGGGTGCAGCACACCAACATGGCACATGTATACATATGTAACAAACCTGCACGTTGTGCACATGTACCCTAGAACTTAAAGTATAATAAAAAAAAAGTATATAAAAAATATATATATACTCTCCAAGAAATGATCCTAAACTGAATGTAAATAACCTATAAAAATGTATAAATCCTTTAAAGGACTTATAAAAATTTTACTTAGAGGCCTTAAAGAAGACCTCAATGATGAGAGTGACACACCCTGCATGTTCCTAATTGGGCAAGTAAAACTAAAATGTTAGTCCCTCCCAAATTTAACTTTTGTCCTTAATACTAATCCCAAAGGGATTTTTTTAAAACTTAAAAGGATTTAAAAAATAACAAGAGTAAACACACACACACACATACACACTCAGATCTTTTTTTCCTATTCAGTTTCACAAGACTTAAATACTCTGGAAGCAATATATACCCATGGGTTTTTGATGTGTTGGTTTTTGATATGTATGAGGAAATAGGAAAATATATATATACACATACATAATTAGGGGTGATTTGGAGACCTGCCTTATCAAATAGTAACATATGTTAAAAAGGTAAATGATCAAAATAGTACAGCACTACAACCAGAACAATGGAATATAATAGAGAACATGGAAAAGAATATAAATAAAAAGTCAATACATCCATATCACAAATCAGTGGGTAAAGGAAGAACTACTGAGTATATGGTGCTAGGAATATTTCTCAACTATCTGGAAAAATCTAATTCAGATAATCACCTCGTGTCATATATCAAAATACATAACAGATGGTTTAAATGCAAACAAACAAGCCAATAGATTGTTTGTTACAAAATGTAGGTAAATAGTTTACCAACACTGAATTTTATGAGTCTAAAGCAATAAAAGAAAACAACAGTACAGGCTAATAGATTTGATCATGTAAAAATGCAACCTCATATATATCAAAAACCAAGACAAAAAAAATTAAAAGGTGAATAACAAATTAGGAAAAAGATCTGTAACACATATGAATTAAGAAGGTTAATATACTTAATTTATAGATTTAAAAAATTAACCAGCTCTTTAATATAATGTGAAAAGAGTAAAAATGCAATAGGATCCTGCGCACGAGGTAAAAATGCAAGTAAGATTAAATTGTTAACATGGAAAGGAAGTCTTTCCCCCACCGAAGACATGCAGGCCCTCCTGCCTCCTTCCCCAAGGGAAGTATCAGTATATTAAACACTTTCACGTATTTATGTCTCATTCCAGAAATAAAACATTTACATGTGCTTGCATATATTTTACTTCTTCCACCTTTTACAAATCCAGGAGAATTCTATTCATAATATTTTATACTTTGGGTTTTTGTTTTATTGTTGTTTTATTTTTACTTAATATAGCCTGGAAATTGTTCCAACTAATCAAGATTTTTTCTCATCCATTGTCAAGTTAGTATTGTTCTCCATTGTATAAAGATATCATAATTATTCAGAACTCTCACAAACCAATAAGAAAAAGATGAACAGCCTATTAGAAAGAAAGGAAAAAGAGCATGTAAACTCCTTAAAAGAAGAAATATGTATTTATGACCAGTAAACACACACACAGAGCATAATCTTACTATCAAATAAATAAAAAACTATTAGATACTATTTTTCATCTATTGAACTGGAAAATATTTACAGAAATGATAATTATTCAGCTTTGGCTAGGATGAGGAAAAACAGGTCTTCTCATTCACTCTTGGTGGGAATGCAAACAGGTAGAACCATGCTGGAGAGAATGTGGCAGTCAGTACTGGGTGTCTAAAATGGTTCCACCCTTTGACCCTCTGCAGCAATTTATCTTCAGGGAATAATCAGAATCATACAAACATTTACATATATACATTGCAGCATTATTTTATAAAGGTGAAAAATCAGAAAAAACTGTAATGTCCAACAAGAGAATAATTAAATTATGGTATATCCAAAGGACAGACATTAGATGACAACACAATCTTTATAGTCATGCTTTTGAAGCCTATTTAGTGACATGGGAAAGTATGAAGGAAAAAGCCATAATTGAAAACAGCACAATACAAAATTATATACAAAGAATATAGATTTAATTGGGGTGAGGGGTTAGAGAGGAGGAAAGCGGACCAAAACATAAACAGTGATTATTCGTTATTTAATTTTCTTCTTTATATACTTTTTACTGTTTCCTAACTTACTAGAAATACACTTTTAAGTTAGGAAAAAGTGATAAACATTATAAAAGGAGATTTTTATTTATCCCTTCAAAGATAGCCAATATGCATACAGATACAATCTGTTCCCCAGGCACTCCTGAATGAGTTATTATCTGTGTAGAGCACTAGAAAAACACTAATATTACTCACACATTATGGTGTCCTACTTTACAAGAGCCTACTTTGCTGTGCAAATTTATCTCAGAAGAGAAAATTGCATGTGCCCATATGTTCTGGTGCTGCAATCTCAACAATGAATTAAAGGACCAAATCTAGGTGCTTATATAACCCAGTTAAAATTGGAGTACTTGTATGAGGAGACTCAATTATCTCTGTTACAAAGAGCTCTTATTTCTCTGCTTTGTGAGAGGCATCTGTCAAAGATAAATTCCTGTCGTTTTCAGATTCTCTTTATCCTCCCTAACAAAAACCAGTCCAGGGAAATGACAGTTGAGTTGCACAAACCCAGTGTTCAGACTTCCTGAGAAACTTGTCTTGAAATCAGAAGTCAAATTCCTGACCTACATCAACCTTAACAAAACACATTCCTCTTCAATAAACAGCCACACACTGATTGCTGGGTACTTCAGGATAAAATAAAGACCCTAACTCTCTGTATTCTTCTCATGAGAGTACAACTATTATTTTCAACTTGGTATTTAAGAAAGGAGATATGGAGCCTACCTGTCTTTCTAGCCTTATCTCCTACCCAGCGCCTACTCATCCCTTAGACCACAGCCAGATTGGATGACTCGATTCCCCAAACATGCCTTGTGTGCTGTCCTCTCCATGCCTTTCACAGGCTGCTCCTCAGCCTGCAACAGCCTCATCTTTAACTTGTACCTATTGATATTCTACCTCACTTCAAGGCCCAGTTCCAGTGCCTCGAGGAAGCCTACCTCAGTCTTCTTCCTTTTTTTTTTTGAGACGGAGTCTCTCTCTGTTGCCCAGGCTGGAGTGCAATGGCGCAGTCTCAGCTCACTGCAACCTCCGCCTCCTGGGTTCAAGCGATTCTCCTGCCTCAGCCTCCTGAGTAGCTGGGATTACAGGCGCACACCACCACGCCCGGCTAATTTTTGTATTTTTTTTTTAGTAGAGACAGGGTTTCACCATGTTGGTCAGGCTGGTCTTGAACTCCTGACCTCGTGATCTGCCCGCCTTGGCCTCCCAAAGTGCTGGGATTATGGGGATGAGGCACTGGGCATGAGGCACCGTGCCTGGCCGCCTACCTCGGTCTTCTAACTGCAAGTGTCTTTCCTTCCTTGGAACTCTCCCACAACATCCTGCATCTTTCCTAAAGGCACTTTTCAGTCCTTAAGGGTAGAATGAAGGCAGCAAGAAGACACTGGATGCTACTGGACACACTTAGATTTGTAACTCAGGTCCCTTCCTTACTAGCTGTATCACTTTGAGGAGGCAGCTTAACCTCTGCAGCTTGGGCCTCTCATCTGTAAAGTGTACCTTCCTTCCAGAGTTTTAAAGAAGCTTAAGTAAGAAAATTCATGTGAATTCACCTTGCAATATACAGCCAACAAACGATGGTTTCCTTCCATTCCTCCATTTTAAAATTCTGCCACCTTAGTAATTTTGTGGTACTGTTATCATTCAGCCCACCCAACACACATACAGGTGTGCACATGCACACATGTGACTGTCAATTTCATGTAAGCAGAGCTGTGCTTTGTTCATCTCTGCAGTCTCATAGCACTTAATGTGTAGGTACAGAGAATGCTAAAAATATTTGTTGAAAAAAGTAATTAGTATATTAAACACATCTAAAACATTTAAAACTGTAAGTGTTAGAGCCAGAAAACCAGATGGCTTTTTAAAATAAGAATTAACAACTAAAGTATCAGGTAGCATTTCCCTGAGAGTAACAATCTAATTACAAATAGACACATCAAAGTCCCAGTCCCTGGGAACAGACAGCAAATGTGTACAGGGTGAGTGTTTCAGTCAAATGGTCAGCCTGTTATTTTCCCCACACCCTCAATTCTCATTACCTTCCAGCCTTTGAATCTCCTCAGCTGTCACTTCCAGTGTTTGATCAGAGAGGGAAGCAACTTGGATGATCTGATAGAAAAAAGAATGAAATGTGTGGATGTTTGTTTGTTTTTAAACAGAGGCAATTTTGTCTTTTACAAAAGACGAGGGAACAACAAACATCAAAGATCTCTTGTTTTAAGAAGCTGTCAGTGTCCTCAACTGAACGCTGAATCTCAGGCCTCCTTCCTTTTGTGTTGGTAATATACTGCAGATGATCATTTCAGAAGAAAAGCACACTTAGAACACTACATAAACTTAGAATGCTAAGAGGAAAATTTAGGACAAGAAACATGAATAAGAGTTTAAAACCACATCTGTATATATCGTGGTCCAAGCACTACACGTTATTTCTTGAAAATGCAATACTGACCTAGCATAACATAGAATGGTATCAGCAATTATCCACACAATGAAGAAGTAAATGTAATAACAAATATAATGATTACAGCGTTTTATACTTCTATACAGTATTCATTTTTAAAGCACTTTTCACAACTTAGCTCACAAGACCCAAGATTCAACTTGAGTTATGCCAGTGGAACTCTTGCTTGGGAGGTGGAAAGACACCTTCTCCATAATTTTCAAATAAAAGAAGAAAGTGACTTGCCCAAAATAACAAAACAGCTCCGGTAGGATGATTTGGAAAAGATCAGTCCAAGAAAAGGGGAAATCACTTGGTTTCCAGAGAAAAACGTTGAAACAATCCAGGATCCAGAATTTTAGATTCTAAATATTAAGTTAAATGTATAAGGAAAAAAACCCCTAACCACAAGTTTAATGAATTAAAAGTAGGGCAAACATTTACTTTATAGAGTTCTTATCAAAGAAGAGAGAAAAATTTCTCACCATCCTCATGTGAACGAACACACATACCACATACCAATTAATCTTCCCATAGCTGAACGACATACAAAGAATCAGAAGAAACTCCTCTGCAAACATTCCGTAGAGTTGAATTTAGAAATACATAAAGTGGCACAAATTAGACAGTCTTTACTCCAGTGGAAAGATCATGAAACTTACCAGCTGGGCAAAAGTTGTAACTTTTAGTCTCTTGAAAAGCTCATCTTTTTTGTATCTATAATCTGAAAAATATGGTAAGACAAATATTTACCTATTTTGCTTTTTTAGAGCTATTCTTTCTAGTTGTCAAGTTACGTGGTCTTTCAAGTTATTTATATGCTTTTACATCTATTATCGCATTTGAGCCTCATGATATCATCAAAATTAGGTGTAGCAGGTAGTAGTATCATCTGTTCAATTTGTTTCCCTTTGCTTTGTCATTAGGAAGCTTAAAGTTGAATTTATAAGTTACCTTTGGTCTAGTGACTACCCCTTGCCTTTATTTTATTAGTCTACCATTTTCCTTTAACTAAGCTGTCTCTACTTCGACCACATTGTACTCCATGCATTTTTGTAAGCCGCCTCAAATCCTTTTCAGAGCAAAGCAGGGAAGAAATGTCCGTGTTTTACAAATGAGGACAGAGACTCAGAGAGGCTGAGCTGCCCCAGCTCAGACAGCTGGTGAGATGTTCATGCCCCACTATTCTGACTCCAGCTTAAAAAGAAGGCAATATTATTCCTGCCATTACACATTATGCTGGAGCCACAGGACATTTCTACGTGTATGCTGGGCACACAGCTGTGACTGGTTCTGATCATCTCTCAGCTTCTCTCCAACTTCACTCCAATAAAAATTAACCTACTTAGTTTCGCAAGATGAAAAAGTTCTGCAGTTCTATTGTACGACAGTATGAAAATACTTAATGCCACTGACCTGCACACTTAAAAAACATTATGATGGTAGGTGTTATGTGTTTTTGTTTTTGTTGTTTACTACCATTTTATTTTATTTATTTATTTTTATTTCTCTGTTGCCCAGGCTGGAGTGCAGTGGTGTGATCTCGGCTCTCTGCAACCTCCGCCTCTCAGGTTTGAGGGATTCTCCTGCCTCAGCCTCCCGCGTAGCTGGGATTACAGTCGCCCGCCACCACGCCTGGCTAATTTTTATATTTTAGTAGGGACGGGGTTTCACCATGTTGGCCAGGCTGGTTTCGAACTCCTGGCCTCAAGTGATCCACCCACCTCAACCTCCCAAAGTGCTGGGATTACAGGCGTGAGCCAAAGCGTCCGGCCCCACCATTTAAAAAAACAAAATAAAACCAACTTAGGCCAGGTTTAGTGGCTCACGTGAGCCAAGAGTGCACTACCACATTCCAGCCTGGGTGAGAGTGAAACTGTGTCTCAAAAAAAAAACAAAAAACAAAAAACAACTTAAAACTTCAATATTTATTCAGTGCTGTCTTTACAATTCTGAGCTGTAACTCAAATATAGGTACCCCTGCACTTGTGTTAATAATTCTCGTCACATTAAACAGTTATTAAAAACTAAGCCAGTTGCACTTTATCTAGTATCTGTTCCATAGATATGTGTTAAAGGTTAGCTTCCTTAAACTGTTTTAAAGATGACAGTGAAATTCTGAAGGGTTTTCAGTGTTGAACTCTGCCCACACTCATGCTTTCCTCCTCACCTAGGTTTTTATATTGGTACCCACGACTCTTTAAATGCTGCCTCATTATTTCAGAATTATTAAAGGTTAGCTGGTTAATTGCTATGGCCTTCACAGCATAAATGTCTCATAAACCAAGACTCCTAGCAACAAAGGAAAGGATTAAAAGTATCTAAGATTATTTACCTGGTGTAACTAATCACTTTCATGAATTTTCCAAAAACCAGCACAGACCTTAAGACTCAGAGTCGGGAAATGATATTACTTTAAAAACTAGCCTTCTGTAAATATATCAAGGCTTTTTAAAAATAGGGAATTAAACTTCTCTGTTCTAAAATGTCTTAAAGAGAGCAATTTGGCTAATAACAGATCATTACTTCTAGGAAATGCTTAGAGATGCTGCTTCTGGATACAACAAAGTAACAAACCTATATGCAGTGGAACTTCTAAAACCTGCCGGGATGCAGACCCAAGTAGGCCGAGGTAAGGCTTTACAAAGTACAACCGAATAACTACAGCGTTCCTTTCGATTGCCACCAACTTGCCCACCAAAAGTCATTTATGCAAATCAAAACAACAATAAATCAGCAAATGGAAACAGCCAACAGCTTTCAAGTAGTTTGCACTGTGACATTTACCCACTGATATTCTTTTGGTATGGTTACGTGGTTTAAAATGCTTCTAAGCATAAAATGTATACTTTAAAATCTCCTTTAACTAAACAGAGATTAATTTAAACAAACAAAAAAAGACTGCTTTATTCTAAAGATTGGGATTTCTACTGTCTTCTGCACAAGCACTAGCAGCCCCCTACATATTTTAACCTGAACTCGACGTACCTGGTTCTGGTTTAGAAGGACAGCCGTCAGTAGGACTTTCTGACATGATTACTCAGAGATAAAAGATCAAACTAGATGTTTTACAGTAAGTTTAAATTTTTATAAAAAGGATGACTTGGAAGGCTCTGTCAGTCTGTCCTTGCAAGAGCGAACAGAGCTTTAAGAATGGAGCTTCTGCTATGTGTCTTCTCCCAAACTCTGTGTTGAAGACAATCCTAGTTTCAGATATGTTATCAAGGTGTGCTTCTCCAGTAAGTCTAGGTTCTAAGTCTGTCTCTCTCGAGTTACTGGAAGGACAGAGACCTGACTATCTAGGATGTTTCACACTGGGTCCAACTAGTGTCATCTAACCACCAGAAACCAAGAATGGGCTTTGTAAATTGTCAATAGACATAGAGTGTCTATTTTCCCCAGGTAGAGTTGAAAGAATATTCAGATTACAAAGGATTTCTGCATTTTCAGAGTTCTGCTGAAATGCATTATTAGCAAAGGGAAGTTGGGTTCACAGTGGAAGACAAATCAAAGGAAGTAACAGAACAAGGTTTGTGGTTTCACAGAAAGAAATGGTATCTAAGGTAATCTGAGTAAAGTGATGGGTCTAGGGTATCATGAAACAAGGGAATATTCTCCTCCCTTTCAACCCCAAATAATACTTACAAAAGAAAATGGGGAAAGAGAAGGAAATATCTTCTAAGATGTAGATGCCAAACCAGAATCTAAAGCAATTCTGTTAGGGAATCAGCACAAAATGTGTGAAATGGGGTAACAGGAATCTCCTGCTCTACTAAAAGGAAGCCCTCCACTCCTACAGAGGGAAAGTGAAGCAAGCATTTTTCAAGGCTCTGTTCCAAGGGTATTTCTTCTGGGAGATCACCTCCACGTAAGGTTTAGATACTAAAGAAACCACATCGTACTTTGAAGAAATGTTTTAAGTGAGGTTCTGGCAACCTGGGCAGAATGGGACATTTTTATGGCACAAATTTCTAGTGAGGACATGTGAACTCACACTCAGCTGCAAATGGATGAGAGGTGACAGAGACGACAAACCCAAAAAGAAGCAGGCCAGCTGGATTCTGCCTGCCTTGGATGAGTTAAGGATGGCAACAATGAAGTGTAGGTGAGTAAATGCGATCTTTCTCCAGAGTTTAAAAGTATATATTTTATGGAGATATTTAAAATACATATACTTATGTAATACAAAATGTTTAGGAAGAAAAGAGAATGATACTGTGGCATTACATATTTTTAAGAAGTTTGTAGCATTAGCCCTTATAGCTGAACATGGCAAATGAAAACACAGCATAAAGCAGCTCCTGAGTCCACATCTATTGGTTGGGGTTTCCCAATATTGCAGCAATTCAAATGGAACTTTGATTTCAAATAAAAGGTCTGCTGTGTAAAAGAAGAAAATGTTCTGATGTATTCTGGATGTGCAATTTTCTCTTCCAAGAAGATGTACATTACCAGAGCCAAGTCTTGAACTATGATCAATCAGAGTACCTCTTTACCACCATTAACTAAATATCCCCTAGCACTGGGTTCTCTTATTCAAGATACGAGCAAATCCATCTTAGAAAATAGATGTTTCTACTTCTTCCTTAATTCTGGCCTTGAAGTATACACTTTACATCAGTTTTGGATGCAGACTGAAAAATTATGATTTTGTGCAAGGGCAATGCACTCAATGACTGGTAACATATCTTTGCAGATTAGTTTTTTAAAAGGATGTAGATGGAATATGATTTTTAATTAAAAGAAAACAGACGGCAATGAATTGATAATGCATAACACTAAGTTCTCACGTCCCTGTCTTCCATGAATACTCTCATTTATACAGACAAGAATGTTCTGAAGGAAGATATTATTACCCCTATCTCAAATAGAGACAAAATAAGACAGAAAAGATGAAATATCTTGAAGAAGGGCATGAAGACTGCAGTACAATGACACTAGAAGCTTAACCAGAGCTCATTCCACCAGCTCTGACTCCGCAGGCCAACAATAATGTCTCCTATGGGATGGAAATAGGGCAGAATTTAGGCCTACAGGCCACGATCTGAGGAGCAGCCCAGTACAGCACCCAGGATCTCCCACAGCCCTTGAGGCACCTGCCAGGCTTATCGGACCATCCATAGCTCTCTGTGCCTGTCAGCTGTGAAACACAACTGTTAGTTAAGAACCAACTTATAGAACAACTACAGACTTCCATTTTCCCAAACCATCAAGAGTGTTACTTACTTTTCTTAATCTCTTCGAGCTTCTCAGTATATTTAGTCATACTGTTACCTAAAAAGAAAATAAGGGTTTTAGATATACTTTAAATGGAAGCAAATGGGTACCACTGCAGAAACAGAATGGAGGAAAAGTATGCCCTAAGCTTTCCTATCCTGTTCTTAGGGGATTCTGGACAGCAGCAAACAGGCCACACACAGTAAAATCTTTTGGATAATACAGCGTTATTAAAAGTTGCAGAGCCGAGGGAAATGTTTCAGTAGAATGTGTTTAAGCTGGGATGCATACCCCCAAAACATTGAAAAGTTCCAGGAGATACAGATGGTCATTTTCTATCAATTTGTTTTTCGAGTCTAGGCTTTCCTCCTCCTTTTATCTCCCCTGCCCCCGCTGACGATCTTTTTGTGGGGAAGATATACAGAAGAGGAGCAAAAAGGAGGCAGTGTTCTTTGAGTGTCTAAAATGTGCCTTTGTGGTTACCCAAGCAACTCTCTCCTCTCGGCTTTGTCTTCACAGTTTCCTTCTCTTTCCTGAACTTACTCTTCTACTGTTCATGCTCACGTTGCAGTCTGAACTAGACTACACAGTCTACACACTAGTATTCACCATAGATTTGATGTGCTGAGAAATAACAGCAGATTCTCGAAACTGCGGAGAGGCCCCAGCCCTCATGTTTTATAGTATGTTTCTATAATACTAGGTACTGGCCAAGGTGGTTTGGAGGTTTTCAGACTTAAAAAACTCAGCCAGGAAACTTCTGGTTTCCAACTCAATTCTAGCTGTCAAGCCAGGGGCTATGATATTTTACTGGGTATGCTTCAATTTGATTCAATTCAACGCAGGAAGCTCTTTCTGTCACCTAAAAGGTATGGCAAAAGGAAAACATTCAAAATAATTTCTCATTTCTAAAACTGTGCTCCTAACTTTTTAAGTCTGGAGAGGATCTAGTCAGATGCAGCCCCTTCTAGTCAGATGCAGCCCCAACATCAGATAAAAGAAATGCTTTCAATTAATAGTAGCATGAACTGACATTTTCAAGGACTATTCTGAACTTTTCTTCATGTTTGGGTCAGAGGCAGAAAAAGAAAATCCTTGCTCTGAAACCCAAAATACATTTTCAAAAAAACAACTTATTTCATTGGCTATTATTAAATCTTTACCATGAATTCATCACGGAATAAAAATCCACCATTGTTTTCTTTTCTTTTTTTCTTTTTTTTTGGTCTTAAGACATACACTGTCTGTATCCAGGACCAGAAAGGAGGATTCAGAGTAGGCCTGGACCTGGAAGTTCCAAGAGAAATGAAGGCAGTCAGGGCTGCTGGGAAGGCCTAAGCCTTCTCAAGAGAGACACTGAATACCTCTTAGAAGAGGCCCAAATATCACCAAGATTAGAACCAAATACAGTCTTTCCTAGGTTCTTCAGACTGCAATTGACCTGAGATGTGACCAGATCTTCAGAGCAGAAGCCACGATTTCTTCCTGGACACACATCTCTCCTGCCCACTGCAACTCTGAATTCAGGCGTGGACTTGCCTGGTCAACACAATGGAGGAAGAAGACGGCAAATCAGTATGCTGTTCAGCTTCCCAAGTCTCATTCTTAAAATATTTTACCCAGTAGCTTTAGGTTATATGTCCCTGAGTCACCCACAGTTGAGTGTTATTGACGTGGCAGGTAGTTTCTTTTGGCGAGGGAAGCTTTAGGCAATCTAGTCAGAAAATGAGGGATAAAAAGCAACACCTGATTTGTCTGGTGGCATGGCAAGTTAGTAACTAAGCCAGGATTCGCATTTCCAACCTCCTGAAAAACACGTCTTTTTTTTGTTGTGTTGTAAAAAAACACAATTAATCATGAGGTAAATTTGTAGGAAATGCTACTTCCTTAATAGTGAGAGGTGAGGATCATCTTGTGTTGTAAATTCCCTGAAGAATGGAAAACACTAGCCAACCTTATTTATCCAGTCTTTATTATTGAAACACTGCATTTCCAAACCACAACCTTATTTATCCAGTCTTTATTATTGAAACACTGCATTTCCAAACCACAGTGGTTTCTACTAACAAAGTGTCTACACTTCACTTCTCCATTATTTACAAACATTTCAGGTTAATTACACTTTAACACTTTATCTTGTATCAGCTGACCCTCACCACAATGCAGGAAGGTAGGCCATCATGCCCACTATTTGTTTTCCCCCTAAAGGAGAAGGCTGAGAAACAAAAGTTTTTTGCAATTATACAAATATTTGGGGAAATTCAGAACAAATCTGAGAGGACTACTGATGAGTTCTTTTCACTATAGACATTCACTGTATCCAAGAATGGGGAAAAAAGGAGAATGGAGGATTTCTTCCTTGCTTTAATTGGACAAATCAGATAGCAGGATGGCTGACACAAAAATATCCCTAAAAATGGTTTGAGAAAGTATGAAAAGTAGCATTTTTATCCCACTTTGTAAACTGCTTATATCTTAACTACGCAGCCTATCTTACTGTATCTAATTGCATCTGAAAATAGTTTCTGACTACCTTTTAAAAAGATTGGAAATGAATCCATTTCATAATTCACTTATTTATAAACATGGCTTTGTTTCATACAAAAGAAGCCTAAAAAACTATCCAAGAACCAATTTAAAAAAAAAAAATTGAAATTACACATTACTGCCAGATACATTTTCCTAGATAAGACTTTTTGATCAAAAAGAAAAAAAAAAAGTCAGTGGCTCCCCATTGCTTCCTAACTAAAGCTGAAACTCCTTGCTCTAGCACTGGACACCAACTCACTACCTCTTAATGCTGCCTTAATTACTTAACTTGACAAACTCTTAGTCTTCCATTCTCTAACGTATCACCTTGCCACATACTCTTAATAGCTAACTGAGGGAAGTGACCTTTCCCTCCTCTGAGCCTCTATAGCACTCGGCTTACAACTCACAAGGCATTTATCACTGTATTGTCTTACCTACCTTACTAGACAGAAAGCCAAGAACTATTTATGGGCATGTACACACATACACACACACACGCACGCACACACACACACATATGCACAATCTTTATCCCTTCCATTGTCTAGCATAGGAGACACTCAAAAATACTTGCTGAATGATGGTCAGGTGCACTGGATCATGCCTGTAATCCCAGCACGTTGGGAGGCTGAGGAGGCAAGATTGCTTGAGTCCAGGAGTTCCGGACCAGCCTGGGCAATATAGTGAGACCTCGTCTCTACAAAACACACACATACACACAAACTAGCCAGGCATGGTGGCACATCCCTGTAGTCCCAGCTACTTGAGAGGCTGAGGTAGGAGGATCCCCTGAGCCCAGGAAGGGGAGGTTGCAGTGAGCAAGAATGTGCCACTGCACTACAATGAGGATGACAGAGTGAGACTCTATCTCAAAAAAAAAAAAAAAAAAAAAGGCCAGGTGTGATAGCTCACACCTGTAATCCCAGCACTTTGGGAGACTGAGGTGGAAGGATTGCTCAAGGCCAGGAGTTCAAGACCACCCTGGCCAACACAGTGAGAGCCCACCTCTACAATAAATAAATAAATAAATAAATAGGCCTGGCACGGTGGCTCACGCCTGTAATCCCAGCACTTTGGGAGGCTGAGGCGGGAGGATCACGAGGTCAGGAGTTCAAGACCAGCCTGACCAACATAGTAAAACCCCGTCTCTACTAAAAATATAAAAATTAGCCAGGCATGGTGGTGCGCACCTGTAGTCCCAGCTACTCAGGAGGCTGAGGCAGAAGAATCGCTTGAACCTGGGAGGCACAGGTTGCAGTGAACCGAGATCATGCCACTGCACTCCAGCTTGGGCAACAGAGCGAGACTTCGTCTCAATAAATAAATAAATAAATAAATAAATAAAAAGGAAAAATATACATTTGCTGAATGAAATTTACTATGGAGATCTACTGAAAAATCCTTATAATGAGTTATTTTATAATGCAAATATTTCCCAATTTGGTTTGAGTTTCTGCACACCTGATTTTCTTTAAACTATGTACAACTTGACTTATATACAGTATGTTATGTGCTACATATATGACTCATATTGCTTCACGACTTAAGCAACCTAGAAATGTATAAGGTAGAATTTAGCTTCTACTTTGTTTACTTACAACTAAAGTTGTGATAAAAGATATATAACAAAACTTTACAATTAGAATCAAGAGGAAGAAACAACCCGACTATAGCAACAGTGCAGTGCAAAGACAGAGTGCAACTGATTCAGTGAATGAGTCATTCATTAGATTTTTTCCATTGTTTTCCTATAATTTAATAACATTATTTATACTGAGCCAATAAGAAAAGCAAGTGATTTTGTGCAGCAGTAATCTAAAGTAGATGAGATTTATAAGGCACGAACTCAGTTGCTAAGAGACAACTCCATGGCTTTATTTTTCTTCAATATTTCCCTCCTCTATGGAGAAGTTCTCTTGGCTCGGAAGAGCAGAAAGCATGAAAAGAGGCACAGTGGTCCTTTGTTAACCTCAATAAGTGATATGTGTGTATAGTGCTTTCTGGTTTATAAAAGCCTTTCACATATATTTCTTCCTTTGATGGAAGAAACAGAATTAAACAACAAATAAAAATGAAGAGTACCTAGTCTATAATGAGTTTGATGCTTACAGTCAAGGCTATTAGCAAATATTCAGGAAAAGTAAAGCCTAAAGAAGAAAAGAGGGAATGAATAGTTTGTCTAGAGATAATAAAAGGAAGGTGAATTTTTAAAAAGACAAAAATAAGGCTAGAAAAGACTGAGTGGAGAAAGCCTACAGAATTTCAGAAAGCTAAAGAAATTAGAAATTAAATTGAATATAGATAGAAATGAGAGGACAATGCAGCCAATGAAAGACTGTGGGGACTAATAAAGGGAGAGCCCTGTGGTTTGGAAAGTGTCCCTTAATCAGCCTGCAGTGCTGCAAAACAGAAACCCAGAGAGGGTGCTTGAGAATATACAAGAACCCTGCGGTGGTGACTGAACAAAACGCAGCCAGGGATTTCATCAGAAGCATAATCCATTCATGGCACAGTCTGGCAGTGCTGGGGAGCTGGTAAGATACACACAGGCACCTATGGAACAAAAGAAATATTTGAAGTTCAAAATAATTCTGAGATTTCTAGCCATGGCTGCACTCAGTGTTTGAGTTCATATGAGAAGCAGAGCCAGAGGTATAAAAACAAAAAATAATCTTTACCCAGGAGGAAGATAGCAGTCTTTGAAGAACTCAGTAGAACGTGATTTGAGTGAAGACAGGAGATATCACGAAATTCTTGATTTCTTGTGATTACTCTGAATTGCTTGCTGTTTGGTAAGAAAAGATGAAAGACCCATCTATTCAGCCTAAAAATGAGAAATGCTCACTCATTCCTGTGCCTATTTCCAATGCTCTGACTGCAGAGCTTAAAAACAAACCACAGGTAGAAACTCTGTACTCTTACTTGGGCTATAAGGTCCCTTTTCTGTTTTCTTAACTCCTCACCCTTTTCACCTCATGATAAAATGTGGATACAATGCTGGGTTTGGGTTGATCCAGGCCCTGTTGGCTAAAGGGCTGCAGGGATCTGTACTTTGGCACATAATGTACCTTGGCACATGGCTGCTGCACACCATGTAGAAAACTTTTTCTGAATACACAGGGAGGTAAGTCACAAAAATGCACAGAAATATAAGCATTAAAATAAAAGTCTCTCCTCTAAATTGACTTTAGAATAATTTCTAAATTTGAAACAACAAAAAAAATCGAACACTAGAATAAGATTTCTCTCCCACACTGACTTTAAAATACTGTGAGTTTTAAGCAATGAAACACACTTTGGCCCTTCCAAAAGCTTTACAAACTAGTTTGGGAGACTTCTGCTTCCAGAAAG
This sequence comes from Pongo pygmaeus, assembly GCF_028885625.2. NCBI lineage: Eukaryota > Metazoa > Chordata > Mammalia > Primates > Hominidae > Pongo > Pongo pygmaeus. Next base: position 129,312,561 of record NC_072379.2, read on the forward strand.
ATGAGGTAGATGTACTTAGCTACTCCTCCAGCTAAGAAAAAGAAAACCCTCGACAATCCACAGAATGGGAGAAAATATTTGCAAATCATATTTCTGACAAGACACTAGTATCCAGAATATATAAAACAACTCTTTTTTTATTTTTAGTTTTTGGAGATGGAGTCTCGCTCTGTCGCCCAGGCTGGAGTGCAGTGGCGCAATCTTGGCTCACTGCAACCCCCGCCTCCTGGGTTCAAGCGATTCTCCTGCCTCGGCTTCCCGAGTAGCTGGGACTACAGGTGCACGCTGCCACGTCTGGCTAATTTTTTTGTATTTTAGTAGAGACAGGATTTCACCGTGTTGCCCAGGCTAGTCTCGAACTCCTGAGCTAAGGCAATCCACCCGCCTCGGCCTCCCAAAGTGCTGGGATTACAGGTGTGAGCCACTGTGCCTGGCCAAAAGAACTCTTATAACTCAACAAATAAGAAGAAAAATAACCCAACATAAATACAGGCAAATGATTTGAACAGACATTTCTCCATAGGAGATATACAAATGCCAAAAGGCACATAAAAAGGTGCTCAAACATTATCAGTCATTAGGAACATGCAAATCAAAGCCATAATAATATACCACTTCATGCCCACAAAGATGGTAATCAAAACGATGAACAATAACAAGCACTGGTGATGATGTGGAGAAAACAGAGCCCTCCTACATTGCTGCTGGGAATGTGAAGTGGTGTGGCTGCTGTGGAAAACAGTTTGGCAGTTCCTCAAAAAATTAGACATAGAGTTATCATATGAAAAGCAATTCAAGTCCTAGGTATATGCCCAAGAGAATTAAAAACACATGTTTACACATAAATTTGTACACTGATGTTCTTAGCAGCACTATGTCCAGTAAGTGTAAACAACCCAAATGTCCATCAACTGATGAGTGGGTGAACAAAATGTGGAATAGCTATACAACAGAAGATTATTTGGCAATAAAAAGGAATGAAGAACTGACACATACTACAACATAGATGAATCTTGAAAACATTTCACTAAGTGAAAGAAGCCAGACATAAAAGGCTACATACTGTATGACTGCATCTACATGAAATGTTCAGAATAGCCAAATCCATAGATAGAGAAAGTAGATTAGTGGTTACTCAACATAGTAAATATGTCAATTCTCCTCATGTTGACAAACAGGCTTAATGCAACTCCTATCAAAATCACAGCATTTAAGAAGTAAATATAAATATGATTATTCTAAAATTTATATGGAAAGGCAAGGGAATTAAAATAGCTAAAATAACTGTATAAAGAAAAAGGCTGGGCACTGTAGCTCATGCCTGTAATTTCAGCACTTTGGGAGGCTGAGGCAGGTGGATCACTTGAGGTCAGGCGTTCATGACCAGCCTGGCCAACATGGTAGAACCTCATCTCTACCAAAAAATACAAAAATATTAGCTGGGCATGGTGGCGCCCGCCTGTGGTCCCAGCTACTTGGGAGGCTGAGGTGGGAGAATTGCTTGAGCCCGGGAAGTGGAGGTTACAGTGGGCCGAGATCACACCACTGCACTCCAGCCTGGACTACAGAGTAAGACCCTGTCTCAAAAAAAAAAAAAAAAAAGAAAGTGGCCATAGTCAGTCTCACCAATTTTAAGTATCCAATTTACTATACAGCTATAGTAATCAATATTATGGTATTGGCAGAAGGCAGACACATGGGTCATGTGATCAGAATACAGAACCCAGAAACAGACCCACATAAATATGCCCAACTGATTTTTGACAAGGGTGAACACGAAATTAAATGGAGAAAAGGTAACCTTTTTAACAAATGGCACCAGACCAATTGAATATCCGTAAGCAAAAACTTAGTCTTGATGTGAGTCACATCTCTTATATAAAAATTACCTCAAAGTTTATCATGAACTTATATAAAAAACTTTTAGAAAAAAAATCATGGTAGAAAAAAAAATCGTTGGGATCGAGGCCAGGCAAAGACTTTTTAGACTAGACAACAAAATCATGATCCATAAAAGGAAAAGCTGATAAAATGAACCTCATCAAAATTAAAAACTTTTGTTCTTCCGAAGACCCTGTTAGGAGGATGAAAAGACAAGTTATGAACTAGGAAAAAATATTTGCAAACCATATATCTGACAAAGGACCAGTAGCTAGAATGTATAAGGAGCTCTCAAAATTCAACAGTAAAAAAGCAAACAAACTAATTAGGACATAGGCAAAAGATATGAACAGGTATTTCACCAAGGAAGGTACACAGAAAACAAACAAGCATGTGAAAAGATGTTCACCATTACCATGGGAAAATGCAAATTAAAACTGCAATGGGCTGGGCACGGTGGCTCATGCCTGTAATCCCAGCCAAGGCAGGTGGATCACTTGAGGCAGGAGTTTGAGACAAGCCTAGCCAACATGACAAAACCCCATCTCTACTAAAAATACAAAAATTAGCCAGGCATGGTGGTGCGTACCTATAATTCCAGCTACTTGCAAGGCTAAGGCAGGAGAATCGCTTGGACCCAGGAGGCAGAGGTTGCAGCAAGCCAAGATCATGCCACTGCACTCCAGCCTGGGTGATGGGGTAAGACTCTGTCTCAAAAAACAAAACAAACCAAAACAAAACTGCAATGATATATGCCACCACACAGCTATCAGAATGGCCAAAATAAAAGCTGGTGACAACACCAAATGCTGACAAGGATGTGGAGAAAATGAATCATTCATCCATTGCTGGTGGGAATGTAAAATGGTACAATCACTTTAAAAAACAGCTTGGCATTTTCTTTAAAAACTACATGGGCAACTACATTGTGACCAGCAGTTGTACTCCTGAGCACTTATCCCAGAGAAATGAAGATTTAGGTTCAAACAAAAATACGTGCATAAGTGTTTATAGCACTTTTACTTTAATAGCCAAAAAGTGAAAACAACCCCGATGTCCTTCAACAGGTGAATGGTTAAACTTGGTACATTCATATCACGGAATACCAGCCATTAATAAAATGGAACAAATTACTGATACATGCAACAACCTGGATGAATATCCAGAAAATTATGCTAAGTGAAAAAGCCAATCCAAAAGGTTGCATACTGTATGATTCCATTTATACAGCATTTGTGAAATGACAAAATTACAGCAATGTAGAACAGACTGGTGATTGCAGGGGCTAAGAAAGGGGTGGGAGTAGAAAGTGGATGTGGCTATAAAAAGGCAACATAAGGAATCCGTGTGGTGATGGAAATGTTCTGTATCTTCACTGCATGTATCAAATGTCAATATCACAGTTGTGATAGTGCATTATAGTTTTGCAAAATGTTACCTCTATGGGAAACTGGGTAAAGCGTACATGGAATCTCTCTGCATTATTGTCTACAAAATATATATGTATCTAAAATTATGTTAAAATTAAAAGTTTAACAAAAAAGCCAGTTTAAAAATCTCAGGATATAAAAGGACATATGTATTTAATATGTATTATAAAAAGCAGATATACTTTTATCTCAATATCAAAAAAATGAAATTAATCTTAGGCACCATTATTGAGTCAAATTTTGGTTATGAATTGAGAAATTAAAGAGGAAGAAGGGAGCTGTCCTTCACAAATCCCAGTTTAATTTCCAGGAGGAAAAAAAAAAAACAAACTATGAAGGCATAGACAAATCTATATATTTGAAATAAACCTCAACTCTTAAAGTTTTAATTATAAGAAAGTATACAGATTCCAAAAGAAATTCCTTCCTTTATAGTAGTCTGTAAAATAATATCTAGCCTCCTCAGAAAAAATACAGCATTTTAAATCTAGGTGCTTACCTCACAGAATCACTTACTTCAGAAGGGTGGATCACAGTTGCAATTAGGGGTTAGATGGGTAGAGATGAAAGAGCTGAGGGTTTTTGTGGCAGAAGAAACAAGGCTTGGGGGAAATACAGGAACAGTACGGCCTAAGAAACAGTACACCAGACTTGGCACCAGATCTCCAATATTGACTTCCTCATCCTGTATATAATCCTAGTTCTCTCTCCTTTATTGAACTCGGAATAAATCACAAAATCCCCGTGCCACAATTTCCTCTTCTAAGACAGAGATAATATTTTCACCTGCCCATCAAGCAGGATTTTGCAAGGATAAATATCTGTACGGCATGGAAATGTCTGAATGAAGGGTACCAAGAAATAGCATCTGCAAATGAGGTGAATTTAAAACACTGAATTTAAGTCTATTTTATATGAAGAAACATGCATAATGGAAGATAATGATTTTTTGAAGGAGACTGGAGAAAGAGAAACAAAATAAGCAAAATGATTTAAACAAAGTCAACATTGTCATTTACTTTTCTCAATTGTCTTGAGGTTACTGGTGGGAAATTCGGTATTGCTAAAGGCATACAGTACCCCAATCCACTAGCGAAACCATTTTAATCGCATGAATTTACCACAGCAGGCTTTAAAAGGTTGAAAAAAACACAAAAACAAACAACCAAAACCTCACAAGACTGAAAATCCACTAGGGTCTGGGCAGCAGTCTTTACCACAACACTGAAAAATGGTAACAGCGTGGAAATAAGAAGTTCATTTTACCTGCACTGCAGCACTAATTAAATTCTGACTGGTATTTCGGTTACTCATGCAAGTCTGTCTGCCTCCACTTGAATCTAAACTCTTTAACTAAAAAAAACACAATTCATACTCAGCTTTACATCTCTCATGGTCCATAACTTGCCATATGGTCAGCACTTTGCAAACACTGCATTGAACAAATATGCATGTGTCTAATCCATTACTGCCAGTTTAAAGGAATATACTTAAGGTATTCCAAAATGGAGGCTGATCTCCTGATATTTATTTAGCTTCAGCCCTGAAACTTACTGAACAATAGTTTTGATTTCTGGAATTTCATTTTCTCAGTTTATATTATTTCTTATGTGGTAAGGAATAATAAGCTAAATTATGTAAATATAAATTTTTACTGATAATCTGAAAAACATCTTTTAAGGATAAATCCTGAACCCAGAAAAACATCAGGCAAAACAGTGAGAAACTTTTAGCTGTGATTTATACCAGATATGTGGGGTTGCTTTCTGTCAATAATTAGCTATTGGATTTTTTTTAAGTTCTAATTTTCTAATCTTTACTTACCAGTGTCCAGTCTTGATTTGACATGCTGGTATCTCGGGTTCTGTGGTATCCTTTTCATCAGATACTAAAAAATAAGGAAATTCACAATTAATTGGGTTAATGTAAGGATAAGGGTGGTAAAGTCAGGAGTCAGATACTTTAAAAATGGAAAAAAAATGCTAAAATTTCTTAGAAATTAAAGATGGGGCCGGGCATGGTGGCTCATGCCTGTAATCCTAGCACTTTAGGAGGCCGAGGTGGGCGGATCACCTAAGGTCAGGAGTTCGAGGTCAGCCTGACCAACATGGTGAAACCCCATCTCTACTAAAAATACAAAAATTAGCCAGGCATGGTGATGGGCGCCTGTAATCCCAGCTACTTGGGAGGCCGAGGCAGGAGAATCGCTTGAACCCGGGAGGCAGAGGCTCCAGTGAGGTGAGGTGAGATTATAACACTGCACTCCAGCCTGGGTGATAGAGACAGACTCTGACTCAAAAAAAAAACAACAAAAGATGAAATGAGCTCCAGAGGTCCAATTGTCTTTTCAATATAGGATTCTTTTCAATAGCATTTCCATAGCTAAATATATTTATCTTGTTTCTGTCAGAACACTTCCATATTTCATCAAACTCATCTCAGCACACTACATGATAAGAAAAAAAAAAAAAAAGCTGCCTAAAAAATTACTTCTTGGCCAGGCGCGGTGGCTCACACCTGTAATCCCAGCACTTTGGGAGGCCGAGGCAGGTGGATCACAAGGTCAGGAGATAGAGACCATTCTGGCCAACATGGTGAAACCCCTTCTCCACTAAAAATACAAAAATTAGCTGGGCATGGTGATGCGCACCTATACTCCCAGCTACTTGGGAGGCTGAGGCAGAAGAATCACTTGAACCCAGGAGGCGGAGGTTGCGGTGAGCCGAGATCGTGCCACTGCACTCCAGCCTGGTTGACAGAGCGAGACTCTGTCTCAAAAAAAAAATAATAATAAAATAAAAATAAATAAATAAAAATATTTCTTACATTGAGCCCAAATCAGTCTTTCTAATTTTCATTCAGTCCACTGTTGCAACCCACTGTAAGTCATCTGCCTCTGCCTCAAGAAATCTGTTAAGATGACCAAAGGCAGTTGTCCTGACCCTCTTCCATTTCACTTTCTTTATGATGGTTTCTAGGGCATTTCCTCTGGACACCCCTGAGATTTTATCCATCTCCCCTGCAGGGATCCAGCCCTAAGCACAGCGCTCTAGATGTGGGCAGGCCAGGCCCCAGGTGGGCAGGCTCCCGCTGCTCCCCAGAGTCTGTAGCTCCAGGGATGTCGACCATGGCATCTGCTCTCATGGCAGCTGAGGCTCACCTGGGGCTCAGCTCAAGTTTAGAGTCAGCAAAAATACATATGTCAGGTCTCCTTTGTGCTGCTGTCTGGTAGTTAACTCTTTGAATCCAAGCATAAGACATTAACCCACATTAAATTAGAGTGGTGATTGTGAAAGCCATTAAGTGAGGAGAAGCTAATGAATAAAGATATTATGAAATAGCACTTTCTTGCTCAGGCCTTTTTCTGGCCTGCAGGTATGAAAGTCCTTTCTTCAATAACAGGTAGCTGTGGAACATGAAATTACCGCAATGTCTTTCCGGCTTTATCTTCTGCCACCCTTCCTCATGTTCCCATGTTGAAGTTGCTGGGAATGTTTCTTTAATGCAGCACACTGATTCAGGTTGCCAGTCTTTGCATATGTCTGCCTAGAATGCCTTTCCTTCACTACTCCTTGGGCAAAATGTATTTCCTCTGTAAAGCTGTCCCCTACGGAACTAGGCACTTTCTTCTCCCTGGCTCCCAGAGTACTCACAGCCCGCTCCATTGTTTAAACCTCAATCTTCTTCCCTAGTCTAGGATTTCCCTGAAGGCAGGGACAATGACTTACCATATCTGTATTCGCCTAGGACCTAGTGCATGGTAAGTACATTTATTGATATTCAGTCAATAAGTGAATACCGAAAATGAAGATCGTATTACAGCAACTATCTGGTTCCTTAGAAGAGAACATTGGACCTATAAAAACTGCATCCTTTGCCTTTGAAAACAGTTAACTACAGCATACTCTGTCAGGAAGATTGCAAAATAAACATTTGCCTATAAAGTAATGGTTCAAATGACCCACAAAGCATACAAACAATATGGGATACTTTAGTGTCTTACAGAATATCTGTCGGCCAGAGTTTTGGATTTCAGGACCAGGGAGAATTTTTTAAAATTAGAGGCACCTTTTAATATTGCCAAGGACATAAAAAACAAAACCAAAGCAAAAGCCTCACAACAACTATCTGCTATTTTAGCATCTAAAAGGAAAAAAAAAATCCCAGAGTGGAAAGGGTCAGTCCTTCAGTGTCATTAAAAACCATTCAGGACATTGTGATTTTCACTTCACCCCAGGCAAGTCACATCTTTATCATCAACTCTTAGCATCGGTCCTCAGATTGTGTTTGGAACCACTGAGCTATTTTATCCTTAGAAGAAGGTCGGAAAGCTTGTTTCTCCAAATGATCAGTAACTTGTCTTATGAGAAAGTAACTATAATGCCAATTTCAATTCCTTCCCTAGAGAAAGACAGAGCAGATTCTTGAGTAAAAGAAGGAAAACATACAAAGACTGAAAAGCCAGACTTCAGTATAAATTCTCCAGAGACAGACAATATCATGGCAAAATGAAACAAACAAACAAACAAACAAAAAAACAGGGAAAGTATGTGCTTGGTAAATTGAGTCAAGTAACGCTAATACTACATTGCAGTTATCTTGGGCTAAGGGAGGATTTTTTTTCTGCACTCTGTATTTTTTTTTATCGTTTCTATACTCTATTTCCTGTTTTTACTTTTGTTTTGTTTTTCCCACTAGTTTCCTAGCAAAGTTTCTTTTAAAAATTCCAGGCTAGTCTCTGCTGAACCAAGGGGATTTGTCCATACCTAAGCCAAAATAGCTAAGAAGTGAGGGTGTCTCTGGGGACCAGGTGTGGTGGCAGCAGAATGATGAGGGGAGAGAGTGTGGACAGCTGCAGTGGCTGAGCCCTTCCCGCCCCCGCTTTTCCCTTACATAGACTAATGAGAAATCCATATGCTGCAGGAGAAAAAAATGTAGTTTCTTTTCTGTGTTCCCATTGCAGTCCAATTTCTTGCTCCTGACTTTCTAGTACCAACCGCAATGTAAAACTATTTGTGCTCCGCTGCAAGCCGAGCACCATAGATTTTATGGGACTGACATACTTTGTTTAATTTAAAAATCTTGCTTTGTAGGGTGACTGCTTTTTGACCTACTGACCAACTGGCTTTCTTTCAATTACATAAACAGGATGGAATGGTGCAAAGTGAAGAAGCTGAAAAAAGAAGCTGTTTTCAAGGAAGACTGTTCATTCCACAAAGACTTATTGAGCACCAACCATTCATTTGGTGGACGTTTACTGAGTGCCTACTAGGGGTAAGCCTCTGTGCTGAGGACAGAGAGGTGAAAAACACAGTCTTTGCCATCCAGCTTTCACTGACTGCTGGGAAGACAGACAAGTGGATAAACAGATGCCAGGCTGCATGAGGAACAAGGAAAGGGAAGGAGGGGGTGTGACAAAAGCACATCAGATTGGCACCTAATCCAGGTTAAAAGAGTCAAGAACTGTTTCTTGAAGGGTCACTTCTGAGCTGAATTCTGAGGGTTGAGGAGGTTAGTCAAGCTAAAGGAGTAGTGGGTGGGAGCTACGGGGTTTCTGGCGAGGGAAAAGCATGGCAAAAGAGTGGAGACTAGAGGGAGTACCAAGAGTTTTCAGCAATCTAACAGTAACTGGCCGGCCTGGAGCATAGCGGGAAATACGGGGACAAACGATGCTGGAGAGGCAGCAGGGGCAGATCACAAAGAGCCTTGCATACATGTTTAAAAAAACTTGGGTTTCATCCTGTAGATCAGTGGATCTCGAACGGTACCATTTTGCTCCTTGTACCCCCAGGACATTTGTCAATGTCTAGAGGCATTTTTAGTTGTCCCAACTGGGTGGTAGGAGGTGCTACTGGCATCTTAGTGGGTAGAGGCCAGGGGTGCTGCTAAATACCCTACAATTACAGGACAGCTCCACCACAAAGAATTAGCCAGCCCAAACACCAATAGTGCCTAGGTTGGTGAAGACGATGAGGGGTCACTGAGGAAGTTTGAAGGAGGAGTGACAAGATTATAGTTCTGTCTTAGAAAGGTGACCCTGGCAGCAATATGGAGAATATGAGTCAAGAAAGGAGGCATGAAAATCAGTTGAAAGGCTATCGTGCTAAGAGGATCTGTAGTCTTAAGGAAGTAAGGAAGTGGCAATAAAGATGAAGAGGAAGAGACCGTTTCAAGAAATCTTTAAAATGTTAAATCAATATAATTTAAAATTGACTCATGTAGTAACAGGACAGTGATACCATTCTCCAAAAAAGGGAGTTAAGGAGGAAGCACATATTAAAAACATAATATGGTCAGTTGGAGCATGCTGAGTATGAGATATCTGTGAGTTGTCCAAAATGGAACCATCGGCCGGGCACAGTGGCTTACACCTGTAATCCCATTAATTTGGGAGGCCGAGGTGGGAGGATCGCTTGAGCCTAGGAGTTCAAGACTAGCCTGGGCAACACAGGAAGACTTTGTTTCCACACACACACACACACACACACACACACACACACACACACACAAAATTAGCTGGGCATGGTGGCATGTGCCTGTGGTCCCAGCTGCTCGGGAGGCTGGGGTGGGAAGATCCCTTGAGCCCAGGTCAAGGCTGCAGTGAGCCATGTTCCTGCCATTGCAATCCAGCCTGTGTGACCGAATGACACTCTTGCTAAAAAAAAAACCCGAAAAACAAAATGGAAGTACCTAGTTGGCTATTTGCGTCTAGAAATCAGGAGAGAGACCTGGGCTAGAAAAAAACAAGATTTGGGAGTTGTCAGCATACAGGCAGCAGAGGAAGCCATGGAAATGAACAAAATCATCCTAGGGAGAGTGCAGACTGAAAAACCCCAACATTTAAGGTCAGGTGGAGGAGAGGCACCTTGGATGAAACTCAGAAGAGGCCATACAAAAGTGGGTCATGAAAATTAAATCAGGAAGAAGGGAGTGGCCAACGGTGAACAATGCTGTCAAGTCAGAGAACAAGAGGTCAAGTATGAACAAGTGAACAAGAATGCTGTTCAAGTAAGAGACCAAGAGAAAAGCGAATTTGAATTTAGCACACCAGGACATTGTTGACGGCCCTGGTGGAAGCAGCTATGGGAAACTGATGGGGCAGATGCAAAAAACAGCAGGTCAAGTATATGAGAGGCGAAGGAGGAAAGAGGACAGTAGCTGGATGATCTTTTCTTTTTCCCTTAAGAGAGTTGCTAAGGAATAATCTTTGTTGTTATTTTGTTTTGAAAAAAAAAGGAGAGATTTGAGGATGTATACAGGCTAATGGGCAAGATAAGAGAGGTTGAAAATGGTATGGAGAGAGTGGGAGAGGATGAGGTCCAGAGCCCAGACAGCAGGGTCAACTTTAGATCTATTTAAGATAAAGATATAAGATAGGTAGGTGATCAGAATGAAGTTCATCTGGAAGAGGCAGGAATTTGAGAAAGTTCATGTTTGTGGTATCATTACAGGCTCTTTGAAAACAACCAAAAATGTCAAAGACCCTTTGAGGGTTTACATAAAAGAAAATGTCCTCCCTGTCTACCCACCACACCCCAGCTATTTCACTTCTACATGACTTCCAAGACTCAGGGCAAACTTATCTTCTGGGAGGATTCCTCTGAAGGCCTTAGTCAAATGGAAATTTCTTCCTTGACTGAATATTCACAGTTCTTTGTACCACTCACACTTCTTACTCCTGCACTTGGGACGGGGCTCTATCTTGTAGATCTCTGTACCTACTACAAGACCCTCTACTAATGAGAGAGCAACAAGTACCTGCCAAATGAAGACCTGAGCAACATGTAGTGTGCATGCTGGTGCCACGTGGGCAGCACAGACATGGAGGGCTCTAGGGAGGAATGTCAAAGGAGATTGCTCATCCACTGGGGGTGATAAGAAAGACTTCATGGAAGAATAGACACTGGAGCTATGTTTTAAGGGTTGATCTTCTGTGGATAAAAAAGATGGGAAGGAGGAATGGAAAAAGTATTCCAAGTGGAGAAATTTTTAATAGCAAAGCCACTTTAAAAGCAAGTTTAAAGAACAAATTGTTCTATTTGCTGGAGATGATTTAACAACAATAAGAAACATGGTAATGCTGCTAACATTTATTGAGTACTTACTATATCATCAGGCACTAAGCATTTTACCTACATTATCTCATTCCCCACAACCACTGTAACCAATGTTACATATGCTATGTGAATTACATCTCAAAAAAGCTCTTACAGAAAAAAATGTAAAAAGTAAATACATTTAAAAAAATTGCTTTTTGCTCTACAAAAGACCCTGTTAAGAAGATGAAAAGATAAGCTACATACTGGGAGGAAATATTTGCAAAGCACATATCTGACAAAGGACTACTATCTCAAATATATAAAGAGCTCTCAAAACTCAACAGTAAAACTATTCATTGCATCAGTGTTTGTAACTGCAGGTAGTCAAAAACAACCTAAATGACCACCATGGGGAAATTGATAGATAAAATGTGGTCTAGTCACATGCTAGATTACTATACAATAGCTAAAGTAATAAACTGGACATATTTATCAACATAGATGGATCTGAAGCATAATTTGCATGATAAAAGCAAATTGTATACAAATAGCATAACACTATTTTTGTAAAATTTTTAAGCTCACAAAATAATGTCTGTTTTATATGAAAAATATGGCTGCTGAATTAGAAAGATATACATTAAATATATGGGAGCAGATGTCTATAGTCAAAGGAGAAGAGTGGGAATAAAAGCAATAAGAACCAAAATTGGCTATAACTGAAGTATATGGATAATCAAATCATATCAGTCCATTTGTACAACTGAGGTCTTATAGAACTAGAAAAACAAAAAAACAAATAAACAAACAAAACTGTGATACAACCACACCAAATACTTAGGTAAGAGTTAAAAGGAAATCATTACACTGAGGTATATTTTCTGACGTGGAAAGATCTCCAGGATATATTGTTAAGTGAAAAAAATCAAGTCAAAGAACTATATATACAATGTTATAACATTTATGTAAAACAAAACTACAAAATAAAACTCATATTTCTCTCCTTTCCCCTATCACACACATGTTCAAATGTATAAAGAAGGTTTTGGAAAAGATAACTATGAAAACATAGTAAGTAGTGATATAAGAAAATGTCCTGAATTATTCATTAAAAGTATAGAATTAAAAATAAAGGCAAACAGAAACTCCAGGAAAAAACAAAAAGCAGTAAGAAAGGAAATGTAGGATTACATTTTTTTGCAATAATATTTACAGTCATCACCAACAACACAAAAGGAAACAAAAAACTCAACAGTTAAGAAAAATAGAAAATAGGCAAAAGACACAAAGAGATATTTTACTGAAGAGGATATATGGATGACAGATAAGCACATGAAAAGATGTGCTTGGTATCCATTAGGGAAATGCAACTTAAAACCACAATGAGATGGCACTACACATCTATTATAACCATTAAAATAAAAAATATTGACAGTATTGAACATTGCCAAGAGTATGCAAAACCTGAATCTCTCATACACCGTTGGCAGGAATATAAAATGGTACAGCCTCTCTGGAAAAGTTTGGCAGTATCTAATAAAACTAAACATATGTTTACCATACAACCCAGCAATTGTACTCCTGGGCGTTTATCCCAGATAAATGAAAATTAACATCCACACAAAGAGTTATACCCAAATGTTATCTTTATTTGTAATAGCCCCAAACTGATGACAACCAAAATGTCTTATACTAGTTGAATGGTTAAAAAACTGCTGTACAGGCCAGGCACGGTAGCTCACGCTTGTAATCCCAGCACTTTGGGAGGCCAAGGCTGGTGGATCACAAGGTCAGGAGTTCAAGACCAGCCTGGCCAAGATGGTGAAACGTTGTCTCTACTAAACATACAAAAAATTGGCCGGGCGCAGTGGTAGGAAGTTGTAATCCCACCTACTGAGGAGGCTGAGGCGGGAGAATTGCTTGAACCCAGGCGGCAGAGAGTGCAGTGAGCCAAGATGGTGCCACTGCACTCCAGCCTGGGTGATAGAGTGAGACTCCATCTCAAAAAACAAAACAAAACAAAACAAAACAAAACAAACTGCTGTACATTCATACCACAGAATACTGATCAGGCACCAGAAAGAATGAACTACTGCTACATGCAACAACTTGTATGCGACTCAAGGACATTATCTTGAGTGAAAAAAAAATGCCAATCTCAAAAGGTCACATACTGTATGATTCCATTTATGTAACATTGTCAAAATGACAAAATTATGGAGATGGTTACCCAGGGTTAGGAGGATGAGAGGGGAGAAAGTAGGTGTGACCAGAAGAGTAGCTTGGAGGTATTTCTAGTGATGCAATAGTTATTTATCGTGATTGCAAATCTACATATGTGTAAATCTTGATTAAATCTATACAAGTGATAAAATGGCCTAGAACTCTACATACATTGTACAAATTTCAATTTTCTAGTTTGATATTGTACTGTACTCATGTAAAATATAATCATTGGGGGAAAATGGGTGAAGGATACATAGGACCTCTTTGTACTATTTTTTTTTTTGCAACTTCCTGTGAATCTATACTTATTTTGAAATAAAACGTTTTTTAAAAGTACAACAGAGCAAAAAACAGAGCTCTTAAAAATTAAAAACATGTGCTGGGCACAGTGGCTCACGCTGTAATCCCATAACTTTGGAAGGCCAAGGCAGGTGGATGGCTTGAGGTCAGGAGTTCAAGACCAGCCTGACGACCATGGTAAAACCCCGTCTCTACTAAAAATACAAAAAAATTAGCTGGGTGTGGTGGCGGGTGCCTGTAATCCCAGCTACTTGGGAAGCTGAGGCAGGAGAATCACTTGAACCTGGGAGGCGGAGGTTGTAGTGAGCCGAAATCGCAGCACTGCATTCCAACCTGGGCAACAGAGTGAGAGTTTATCTCAAAACAAACAAACAAAAAAATTAAAAACATGATGGCGGAAATTAAAAACTAAAATGAAGGATTGGAAGATAAAAATTAAATATCCCAAAGGGAGCAGAAAGACAAAGATGAGGGAAACAGGAGATAAAAGTTAGGAAAATCAGAGAACCAATCATATAGGTTATTTATATGAATACAGAATAATGAATTCAAGAAAAAGAGGATGGAGAAAGTAGGAGAGAGAAAATTAAGAAAATTTTCAGACTAAAAAGACATAAATTTCTGGTGCCTATCAAAATGAGTGAAAATAGAAATATCTTTGTAAAGTCACACTGGGGACAAAAAAAAAAAAAGGTTCCACAAGCTTCCTGAGAGGAAAATTCAGTCACGAAGCAACAGAATGGCTTTGGACTTCACAACAACAAAAGACACTAGACCACTAAGCAATGTTTTCCAAGATGCTGATGATGGCCAGGTGCGGTGGCTCACACCTGTAATCCTAGCACTTTGGGAGCCCAAGGCAGGATTGCTTGAGCCCAGGAGTTCAAGACCCTCTTGGGCAACAAAGGGAGACCCCATCTCTATAAAAAATACAAAAAAAATGAGCTGGGCACGATGACACACACCTGTGGTCCCAGCTACTCAGGAAGTGGGAGGATCATTTGAGCCCAGGAGGTCAAGGATATAGTGAGCCATGTTTGTACCACTGCACTCCAGCCTGGGTGACAGAGCAAGACTGTCTCAAAAAAAAAAAAAGAAAAGAAAAAAAAAGATGATGATTTTCAACCAATAATTCTATACTCAGCCAAACTCACTGGCAAATAAATGTTAAGGTAGAATAAGAACATTTTTAGACATGCCTGACATTTTAGACATAAATTTTTAAAACCATTTCTGATGAATTCTTTCTTAAGAAACTACTAGAAGTTGTGCTCTATTCAAACAAGAGAGTAAACTGGGCATCTTTGTCTCGGGCACAAACATAACCACACAGAACATCCCTGCTCCTCTTTCCCCACACTGCTAAAACTATTCCTCCTTTTCCTTCTCCCATATTCTTGATCTCATTCATGGTGCCAGCACCAATGAATAGTCTAAGCTGAGACTTAAGTCACCCATCACACATCTCTCAAAGCTAATCAGGAAGTATTGATGATTTTGCCTCCCTAAATATTTATCCTCGATTCCATCCCTAGTTCAATGGCCTTAGTTTAGATCTCTATCAAAATAGTAACTACTGGCAGGGCGCGGTGGCTCATGCCTGTAATACCAGCACTTTGGGAGGACAAGGCAGGCGGGTGGCTTTGAGCTCAAAAGTTCGAGACCAGACTGGGCAACATGGTAAAACCCCATCTTTACAAAATACACAAAAATTAGCCAGGCTTTGATGGTGTGCGCCATAGTCTCAGCTACTCAGGAAGCTGAGGCTGGATAATCACTTGAGCCCGGGAGGTGGAGGTTGCAGTGAGCTGAGATCTCGCCACTGTACTCCAGCCTGGGTGACAGAGTGAGACTCTGTCTCAAAAATAAATAAATAAATAAAAAATAGTAACAACTTAACCAATCTCATTGCCAGTCCTGGAGCCTCCTCAAACCCATCTTCCACAATGTAGCTACAGCCATCCGCCTAAAATGCAAATCTGACCATGTCACTCCTTTAATAACTCAAAAAATTTCTCAAATTCTTACCAGCAGACAAGATAAATATGTGGCAAACTGCCACCTTCCTCACCTATCTCTCCCACCCCCATGATAGACAATATTAACATTTTTATTAATATTTTGATAGACAAATCATAACTTTATACATTTATGGGGTACAATTTGATGTTTTGGTATATACACACACACACAATGTGGAATGATTAAATCAGATTAATTGACATATCCATCAACCCACTTATCATTTTTTTCCGGTGAGATATTTGAAATTTACTCTCATAAAATGTACAATTTACTCTATTTTGAAATCTACAATATAATTGAACTTTGGACAACATGGGCTTGAACTGTGCAGGTCCACTTACACCCAGATTTTCTTCTGCCTCTGTCACCCCTAAGGCAGCAAGACCAACCCCTACTATTCCTTGCCCCTTAGCATGAAGACAATTAGGATGAAGATGTTTATGATGATACATTGCCACTTAATGAAGAGTAAATATATTTTCTCTTCCTTATGATTTTAATAATAATCTTTCCTCCAGCTTACTTTAAGAATTCAGTATATAATACATATAAGATACAAAATATGTTAATCAACTGTTTCTGTTATCAGTAAGCCTTCCAGTCAATAGTAGGCTATTAGTAGTTAAGTTTTTGTTACAGGGGGTGGGGAGTAAAAAGTTATACATGGATTTTCTACTGGGGATGATGAGTCTGCTGTAATTATTATTAACTATAGTCACCGTGCTGTGCCAGAGATCTCAAAAACTATTCCTCCAGTTTAACTGTAACTTTGTGCCCTTGGATCAACATCTTCCCATTTGTGCCCTCCTTCCCCCCACCCTCCAGGTTCTGGTAACCACCATTTTATTCTCTACTTCTATGAGCTGGACTTTTTAAGATGCCACGTATAAGTGAGATCATGCGGCATTTAGACATTACTAATTGACCATGGCTCTCTCGCAGGGCTTAGACTCAGCCTTACAACTTTCTCAGCCTAGTACCAGGCAGTCACCAAGAGATGAAACAGTTACAACTCCTATTTGGGATAAAGGCTAAGAACCTCAGCAAGGCAAAGAAAGCCTGGACTCCTACAGGGGCCTGTTCTGACTTCACACACTCCTTACCTTCACTTGGGCTGTTCTACCCGGGATGATGCTTCACCTGGCTAATGAATGGCCTTGCCACCCCTTCCATCTCCACAACCCTTCTCTCACTCCCTCAGTTGAGTCCTATTTTCTCGTAACATCTTGCTCCCCGACCACACTGTACTCAAATTCTGTTCACAGGCTCCTTCACTAGACGCAATTTATTTATTGTTTATTTTTATTTTTTATTTTTTTGAGACAGAGTCTTGTTCTTTTCACCCAGGCTGGAGTGCAATGGCACGATCTCGGCTCACTGGAACCTCCAACTCCCGGGTTCAAGCGATTCTCCTGCCTCAGCCTACCGAGTAGCTGGGATTACAGGCGCCCCACAACCACGCCCGGCTAATTTTGGTATTTTTAGTAGAGACGGGATTTCGCCATGTTGGCCAGGCTGGTCTCAAACTTCTGACCTCGTGATCCGCCCGCCTCGGCCTCCCAAAGTGCTGGGATTACAGGCTGAGCCACCGCGCCCGGTCCACTATACGCAATTTATTAAAGGGCAGAGGCCTTTGTACGTCTAGCACCTACTGCATCATAGAAGTCCAATAACGTTTGTTGAAACTGTCACAAATGCAGCAGGGGACTAGGGGTGAAACAGATGAACAAACTGAAGGGTCCTATTATGGAGAGAGGGGTAAGCTTAATGTCCTATTTTGCCCGTTTTCCAAAGGTTTGGTCAGCTTACTCCTGCTCTTCCTGTATCCCCACAATCAGAGATGCTGGCTGGCTTTCAACACGTGCCATTAGTGTGCAGCGCTTCCTTTGTCTTTTCTGTTTTGTAACTGTCACTCCGAGACTGTAAGCCATTTGAGGGCAAGGGCTGTGTCTTTGTGTACTTCGCTCCTCACAGCCACAAGTACTGGCGTGCGTACGCGGGGAGAGATCGCCCCTCACCACGGGGTCCTGAACGCTGCCCTGCGGCCCCCAGGCCCGCCCGGCCCCGCCCCTGCACCCCGACCCCTCCTCACGCCGGCCCCTTCCCGCCTTCCGGGCGGCGGAAGTCGCTGGCTGCTCTTCCCTGCCCACATGAAGCCTTTTCCGGTGCGCCCGCCCCCTCCGGCTCTCCGGCCGGGACCTGGCCCTCACCTCAGGGTTCCCAATGTGCCTCCGGAGGGACATATTTGCTCCAACCGACCACGTTCGGGGTTCTAGCCTCACGGGTTGCCTCTAACCCTAGCTTCCTACCCCCACAACCTTGTTCAGCCGCCTCCCTATACCCTCTTCTCCGATTGGCCCGTCTTCCCCGGCCGGCCAATGGGGGCCCCGTTTACTCTCTCATCTCAGGGTCGCAGGAGGGCAAGACGCCGCTCAATGGTTGCCAAGGGCAACGCGGGACGCCCGCTAGGGAGGCCTTTTGTGCTCCGGACCGGGGCTCGCCGGCTCCAGCCTTAGGGCGGGAAGAGGGGCGCGGGGGGAGGGGAAGGCTGGCGCCTGCGCAAAGGCGGGGGCGGGGGCAGTGGCTTGAGAGCGGGGACAAAACACGAGTTTTAGCTAATGTGGAACCATAAATACAACACAAGACTCCCCATCCCCCAGCTCCGTTTTATGGCCGTTTCAACCAAACATCTGGGCTACTGATTCCACAATAGGGAATATGATATGGGCCAGGGTTGTTCAGCAGAAATAGGAGAGTATGGTTTATTATTTTCTGGTTAAGTTAATATGCAAATTATGCAAAATACATGGGTAAATACAATAATTATCGGTGCTTTAAAAGCTTTTAGGCTAGCTATAGAGCGACATCCTTAATTGCAAAGCACACGCGCCATTCTGTGGTTCATCGTTCATTTAACAAATACTTAATAAGCACCTTACGAGAAAAGCTGCAGTAGGTTTTGTGGAGGATGGGAGGATGACTAGGACCCAATCCCGTCGTCATGGAAACCATTGTGACTCCTGCCACCAGCCACCACCTGTTCCCATTCCGGATCTGAAAATGAAGTCCTAGCACCTTTACAAAACAATTACACACACAGTTTGACTTGGCTCCTAAATGTCCCACCAAATCCATCAAAATTATTATTTCCTTTTACATGAAAGGAACAACACAGTAACCCTTTGTCCTTTGCTCTAAGTTGTTTTTCCAGGAATGGAGAAATGTTACTCTGAGCAGTTCATACTCGCCAGTTGTCTGTTAGTGAATAATAGCACACATTTGAGCTACTTCAGGGTCTGTGAGATGACCCATTCAACAACAGGGCCTCACATGCCGTTGTTCTCTAGGCACTTCAGCAACTCAACCTTAGGGCTACACCTTGGATCATGTTGCCAGTCAGTGCTGCTTGACCAGAATCTTGAATTCTGGCCACAGCTGCTTCTTGGACTTTTCATGTCACTCTTTCATGTTTATTAAGTTTTGTCTTAATTTCCATAATGTTTGCCAGTTCTTTAACCCCTCTAAAATTCTTAGTCTCTCACTCCTCTACCAAGGAAGGGTTTGAAGGCTGCAAAAAATTGGAAGGAGGCAGAGGGAAGTATGTTAATCTAGAAGCTTTTGCATAGCAAGCAGAAACTTCTAGATTCATTACTATTTAGAATGTATGCTTACTTGGTGCACCCTGTGGGTAACCATAGAGATTATGGATAGAATAACGGGAAAGGAGAGAGGGAGATGATAAGGGACTACACTTAGAGGTGGTGAGAAAGAGAGGAAAGGAGAGATTTAAAGACGTGTAGGTAAAATCAATAGTATACATGAGAAGAGATAAAGGGTGCAAGGAAGAGAAATTCATCAAAGATGGCTATAGTTTCTCTAACTTGAGGAACTGAGTAGATGGGCGATAATGCATTAATCAAGTTAAAGAACAACAGTCAAAAAGCCAAAACAGCAGAAAGTACAAGTAGGTCCACCAGTCCATTCAACTTCCATTCTTCAGTGTTTTGGCTCACTTCTTTGTATGGTTGTCTCTCTTTTGTTCCAGAGGGTATAGGAACATCTAGTTTACTTGCCTCGCTAGTCATTGTGGTTGTCACATTTGGACTGCACAGGAAGCATTATAGAGAGATTATAGAATCCAGCTGGTCCTTGAATCCAGCTGACTGTGTGTCTGTGTGTCTGGGTGGGGTAATTTAAATACGTGTTCCCTCCCCAATCCCTCAATTCTGATTCTGGCCGGGGGGTGGGGGTTGTGGTCCAAGGAGACTCTCCTTTAAAAGAGTCACCCCTTTCCTTCACATTTGGCCTCAGTGGAATCCTTGGAAAGCTTAAAGCTGTAAATCAAAAGACTTTTAACATCATGAATTTCTCTTTAGGATTCCTTTTGGATCCTGCTATGCCAAAACTGGATCAAAACGAACACCAAGTGCTTACTTTGAAAAAACAGGCAAATGGTGGTTGCAATGGCTCACGCCTGTAATTCCAGCACTTTGAGAGACCAAGGCAGGAGGATAACTTGAGGCCAGAAATTCAAGACCAACCTGGACAACACAGTGAGACTCTGTCTCTATTTGTAAAAAATAGGCAAATGGTACAAAATGCTAATTGATAAAAGAAAAACATCCAATAAACATATTAAAAAAACATAGAGCGCCGGGCGCGGTGGCTCACACCTGTAATCCCAGCACTTTGGGAGGCTGGCGGATCACGAGGTCAGGAGATTGAGACCATCCTGGCTAACACGGTGAAACCCCGTCTCTACTAAAAATACAAAAAATTAGCCGGGCGTGGTGGCGGGTGCTTGTAGTCCCAGCTACCCGGGAGGCTGAGGCAGGAGAATGGCATGAACCTGGGAGGCGGAGCTTGCAGTGAGCCAAGATCAAGCCACTGCACTCCAGCCTGGGCGACAGAGCGAGATTCCGTCTCAAAAAAAAAAAAAAAAAACACAGAGCAAGATAGCTAGATCCCATTTTTCAACTGTCAAATGTACAAAAGTTTTTTTCTTTTTTTTATTTAACGATAATGCTTAGTGCTGGCTAATGATCCATGAAACAACATGATCACATATTGTTAGTGTGAATATAAAGGAGCATGACCATTTTGAAGAATAATTTGAGAGTAGGTATTGAGAAGTCCTCAAATCTTAATATGCTAAGAATTCCTCCTAAGGAAATAATTGACAAATATGCAGACATTACATCCATAGATGTTTACTGGAAGTATATTTAAAATTAAAAATTGAAACAATGTAATTGATCATCAATTTAAAAATGATTAAAATAAATGCTGGCATATCTATAAAAAGTAATCTTATGGAATCATTTAAAAGTATGTTTCAAGGCATAATTAAGGCAGTGGAGAACTGTTCCTGATACAGTAAATGAAAAGAGCAAGAAACAATTTTTATTTAATATAATCCTGATTTGCATGGAGAAAAATACAGGTATCTGCAGAGAAAAATTGAAAGCAAAATCAAAAATATAAACCATCTTTGGGTTATGGAATGCAGATATTTGTTTTATTCTTTATACTTTTGTGTATTTCACAAATTTTCTTCATTGACTGTGAATTAATTTTATAATTTAAAAATTACATTCTCCCTCTAAGAAACAAAAAACCTGATGTTGACTTCAGCCTGGAAACTGTCTATGGCTTTTGTGTGGGCTGATTTAGACTGAAGCTGAATTCTGAGTAATTCCTCTATCTTAAGTGCCGCAGTTCTTGGCAGTAAAAGACTCTCCAGGCACTTTAGTAAGAGTCTTGCAATCAAAGTCGTGATTGCTAAGAGGTTCAAGCTTTGTTTGTAAGAGAAAAAATTCTGATTCTTTTCTTTAAAAGTTCCTACTTCCACTGATTAATCTTATTTTTCTCAAAGTTAGAAGTGCTCTTGCGAACTTCCATTTGTTTGATGTCTTCTTTTTAACCCTGTATGTGTTCCAAAAAGCTTTTATTCTCTGCAGAGCTGGTGGAAGCTCTAGATAGCTAAGTGTGGCTGGTTTAGGGCTATTTTGTATTTTAGGTGCTCATTTCCCTTCCCCTGGAAATAAATGGACATTTTGGTGTCCAGAAGGCTGGCCCTCTCCTGAACCGAAAGCCCTCTGGACCTTCTGGCATTCTGAATCCCTCTCCTCCAGCCTCACAGCCCCCAAAGAGCTCTCTACTCCCACCCTCAGTGCTCAAGCCTGCGCCCAACACCCTCCCCTCAGACCTGTCTCATGATGTTACTTCTCTGATGTGGGCCTTGGCTCCTTCCCTTGGCTTCATTTACCCTCATTCCCTAAATGACGTGCACTTCCAGATGCTTCTGGAACAATTCTGCCTAATCCAGTCCAGACCCGGGGTTCTTCCCCTGGCCTCCAGAAATGGAACTACACCTGAGGCAGTGAACCCACAGATCTGCATGTCCCACTCTGCAATGAAGTCCCTGCAATTGTGGTAGCAATTTGATTTCATTCCACCTAGTGGCAGAATGTGTCCGAGGGAGGGACATACCAGCCTCTGAGTGGAGGCCTGGCCCTTGTCTGCCTCCAGCTTAGGCTAGAGTTGAAGTACTTGGCCTGAGCCCAAAGGGCTCAACCATCCCTATGGCCCCTTGCAGAGGAATAATAACTACCTCCCAGAATTTATTTGGGACCATCATAGGCTGTGTTACTTTCTGATGAAACGAGGAAATTGGCATCCTGGTTGCTTGACGGGGTTGGCATTCTCACCTATGTAGTTCTGGAGCTACCTCTGTGGGCCACATGGAACTCCTGGCTGTGGCAGAAGAGATGCATGATGGCCCTTCCAGCGAGATTCAAGACCTCCTTTACTATCTGTGAGCAAACCCAGTACCTTTGGTCGTTACATGCCATGATCTGGTTTCTGGCGTGGGATTTGCATAGAACAATGCTCTGCCACAGACTTAGTTCCAAGGGGGCTCTTGAGCTGACCTGGGTCTCAGAACGGTCTGCCCCAAGGGGTTGAAGGAGGAGTCAGTGTTGAGAGGTACCTGTCTCGCTCTGGCACAATGGACAACTGGCGAGCCTGTACCCTGTGAAGAGGCCAGTAAATGTGGATCAACTATGTCAGATATTCACATTTCTCAAAATAATCTAGAAACCTAGGTTTTCATGTGAAACCTATGGGCCATTAACTTGCAGTCCCTGTGCTAGATGCTGCAAATGTAATTCCTGTCCTTCCTGGTTCTTAAATAATCCACATCATACCCATAGTAAAAACAAAACAAAAACCACATTAATGGAGTTCTGCTTTGATTTAGGATGTAAAAAGTTGCAAGGGAGCATCACTCCCATCCTAAAATAAGAAAAATGAATAGCCTACAAAATCATAAGTTTCCTTTTTTTTTTTTTTTGAAACAGAGTCTCGCTCTGTCACCCAGGCTGCAGAGTACAGTGGCATGATCTTGGCTTACTGCGACCTCTGCCTCCCGGGTTCAAGTGATTCTCCTGCCTCAGCCTCCCAAGTAGCTGGGACTACAGCTGCCCACCACCATGCCTGGCTATTTTTTGTATTTTTAGTAGAGACGGGCTTTCATCAAGTTGGCCAGGCTGGTCTCAAACTCCTGACCTCAGGCGATCCACCCGCCTCGGCCTCCCAAAGTGCTGAGATTACAGGCCTGAGCCACTGCACCCAGCCAAAATCGTAAGTTTTCTTGTATTCTTCAGAGTTGAGGTCACAAAGCAACCACATAACGTAATTCCAAAAGTAACAAGCCCCACTGAGAACAGAAGAGATACACAAACAGTTTCACATTTGGCAGAGCACTAGGCGAAAAGGTAACCATCACGGAAGTGGAGAAGAGGAAATCAGCTCAAATTTGCACTAATCCTAAAGGCTGAGTTTGAGCTAGTGGATCAGGTTAGAATGACTGGAAGCCTGTGACAGCTAATTTTATGTGTCAGCTTGGCTAGGCCGTGGTACCCATGTATCTGATCAAACACTATTCTAGATATTTCTGTGAAGGTATTTCAAAAGACGAGATAACATTTAACTCGGTTGATTTTGAGTAAAGCAGATTACCCTCTATATGTGGGTGGGCCTCATGAAATCAGTAGAAGTCCTCAGGAGAAAAGAGACTGATCTCCTCCAAGGGAGAGGGAGTTCTGCCAGCAGACCGCCTTTGAACCCTTCCCTGGTTCTCCAGCCTGCCAGACTACCTACCCTGCAGATTTTGGACTTGTCAGCTTCTATAATTGTGTGAGCCAATGAACCAGTTCTTTGAAATAAATCTTCCTCTCTCTGCATACACACACACACACACACACACACACACACACACACACACACACGCATGCACTTACCCTATTGTTTCTGTTTCTCTGGAGAACCCTAATACAGAGCCCCAGACACAAGGGGAATTTATGTTTACTTGTTGCAATGTCTTCTCCAGCAGTGTCCACTGAGTACTCAAAAGAAAGATGGGGGCAAGATAGGAGACCAGAGAGAGACCCCCTTGGTGGTGTACATTTGCAGGACGTGACTTGCTGCTGCTTCTGAAGACAGTCACAAACCACCACCCCTATTCTATGACCCTTCTCTTATTAAAGGGCTTTAGGGGAGGGGCAGCAGACTCCCAGGATCACCAGGGGAGGGGTAGAAGCTAAACATGGGAAAGGAAAAGAAATCATCCTTTGTGCTCTCATGATATCAGTAAATATCTAATGCTTCAGTGGGAGGGCAGAAGTAAAAGCTATTTGCTTCTAGGGTGGGGGTGGGAGGGTCAAAAAAACCTCTTGGGTCCAAGAACCTGAACCAATATAAAGTAGAGATAGACTACCTATGGGAGAGATACAGGTAAAAGTCTTCTGCCTAAGATCCACCAAAGATACAAGGCAGAGTTTGGCTACCGTGGGGCAGGTGAGGGGAGGAGGATAGGAATTTGAGACGGTCCCATCCCCCAAGCCCAGGTGCATAGGCCTTGCCTAAGACTAAGGCTGGACTAGGAGATACAAGAATGACCACCTGGCTAAGCAACAACCCTAGCAACAAGTAGCAAGCAACAAGAGTCTATTGCTGAAGGGGAGGCAATACTATGGAGAGAAACCCCCGCTCAACAGTACAGGTATACAGGTACTGCTGAAAGCTGATGACAGAACAGGTGAGAAAAACTCTCCACTCACCACACTAAGCACAAGATAATGGCACTTTCTGGTGTGCTAAGGTTAGTGATAGCAAAAACATAACCCAGACATAGCTCAACTGCTAACTAGATTAACTCAACCCTCCACAATACTAACTTAACAAAAGAAAGAGCATGGCCATTTCCAGGTATAACTATTTACCTCATCTCTCCTGGCTTGTACACATGATGTCCAGCATTCAATAACAAATTATAATACAAAAAAAGAAAATAAAAACAAGACAGAGAGAGAAAGAGAGAAGAGAAGAGAGAGAGAAAAAGCTTATTGTCAAGAGATAAAACAATCAACAGGACCAGGCTCAACAGAACCAGGCTCACCAATAAGGATACATAAGACAGGGATTTTAAAATAATTATCACTAATATATTAAAAGATCTAGCAGAATAGAAAATACATAGGAACATATGGGTAATTTGGAGAATAGATAGAAACTATAAAAAAAGTAAATGTGAGAAATAAAAAAACACAACATCAAAAATGAAGAATCCTTGTAATAGGATCATCAGCAGGCTGGACATAGCTGATGAAGAAATCAATGAACTTGAAGATAGTATGATAGAAATGATCACAAATGAAACACAAAGAGGAAAAAGTTGAGAAGGAAAGTACAGAACTCATCATTTAAAAACTGGAGAACAATATGAAGGAGAGGACAGAGAGGCAATAGGGAAGAGGAAATATTTAAAGATATAATGGCCAAGAATTTTCTAAAATTGATGAAAGATAAGGAACTACAGATCTGAGAAACTCAACAGCATAAATACAATAGAATGGAACAAAATCAAAATAAAATTTACCTATACACTCATTATAGTCACAGTGACAAAAACCCAAGATACAGAAAAAATCTCAATGGCAGCTAGAGAAAAAAAGAAGTATTATATACAGAAGAACAAAGATAAAATTACAGCAAACTTCTAGAACCTTAGTTGTACAAAACAGAAAACAATGGAGGGACATTTGTAAGTGCAGAAAGAAGAAAAAGAGTCAATCTTTAATTCCATACCCAAGGCAAATGTCTTTTAAAAATGAAGATGAAATAAATTTTTTAGATAAAAATTGAGAGAATTCATTGCCAATAGACTTGTATTACACAAAATGTTGAAGGAAGTTCTTAGACTGGGCAACATGGTGAAACCCCATCTCTACAAAAAAATACAAAAATTAATAAGGTGTGGTGGCGTGCACCTGTAGTCTCAGCTGCTTGGGAGGCTGAGAGGTGGGAGGATTGCTTGAGCACCAGAGGTGTATGTTGCAGTGAGCCAAGATCGAGCCACTGCACTCCAGCCTCAGCAACAGAACGACACCCTGTCTCAAAAACAAAACAAAACAAAAACAAAGGAAGTTCTTTGGCAGAAATAGTATGATACTAGTGGAAATTTTGGTATACACAAAGAAATGGCTTGGGCACAGTGGCTCATGCCTATAATCCCAGCACTCTGGGAGGCCAAGGCAGGCAGATCACCTGACGTCAGGAGTTCAAGACCAGCCTGGTCAACATGGTGAAAGCCTGTCTCTACTAAAAATACAAAAACTAGCCAGGCGTGGTGCTGCATGCCTGTAATCCCAGCTACTTGGGAGGCTGAGACAGGAAAATCACTTGAACCTGGGGAATGGAGGTTGCAGTGAGCCGAGATTGCGCCACTGCACTCCAGGCTGGGTGACAGAGCAAGACTGTGTCTCAAAAAAACAAACAAAACAAAACAAAAAAACAAAGAAATGAAAAATAATGAAAATGATAAAAAGCAGTATAAATTTAAAAGACAATTAACTTTAAGTTTTTATTCTCTTTAAAAGAAAATGTACTGAGTACAATAGTAACAACGTATTATGGGATTTATAGCACATATAATTAAAATAAATGACTACAATAACACAAAGGTTAGCAGACGAATTGGCAGTGTACTGTTGGGACATTCTTAGGC
Organism: Pongo pygmaeus; assembly: GCF_028885625.2. NCBI lineage: Eukaryota > Metazoa > Chordata > Mammalia > Primates > Hominidae > Pongo > Pongo pygmaeus. The sequence goes on from NC_072379.2 coordinate 129,339,530, forward strand.
TATATGTGAAGTGGTATTTATTTCAAGGTAGACTCTAATAAGTTTAATATACATATTATAAACCCTAGAGCAACCAGTTCTTAAAAAAGAGGCATGACTTGGCCGGGCAGGGTGGCTCAAGCCTGTAATCTCTGCACTTTAGGAGGCAGAGGCGGGTGGATCACTTGAGGTCAGGAGTTCGAGACCAGCCTGGCCAACATAGTAAAACCCCATCTCTACTAAAAATACAAAAACTAGCCAGATGTGGTGGCGGGCATCTGTAGCCCCAGTTACTTGGGAGGCTGAGGCAGGAGAATCACTTGAACCTGGGAGGTGGAGGTTACAGTGAGCCAAGATCCCACCATTGCACTCCAGCCTGGGCAACAGAGCGAGACTCTGTCTCAAAAAAATAAATAAATAAATAACTCAAAATGGATAAAAAACCTAAATGTAAGAACTAAAACTAGAAAACATAAGGAGAAATCTTTACAACACTGAATTTTGCAATGAATTCTTAAATATGACACCAGAAACACAGGCAAGAAAGAAAAAAATAGATGAATGGGACATAATAAAAATTTAAAATGCTTATGCTTTGAAGAACGCCCTCAAGAGAGTGAAAAGATAACCCACAGAATATGAGAAAATATTTGCAAATCATTTATCTGATAAGCAATTAATATCCAGAATATATAAAGCACTTCTAAAACTCAACAAGAACAAAACCCAAATAAGAAATCAGCAAAGGACTTGAATAGACATGTCTCCACAGAAGATATAAATATGACCAATAAGCACATGAAAAGATACTCATCATAGTTATTCAAGAAATGCAAATGAGGCCAGGCACGGTGGCTCACCCCTGTAATCCCAGAACTTTGGGAGGCCAAGGCAGGTGGATCACCTGAGGTCAGGAGTTTGAGACCAGCCTGGGCAACATGGTGAAACCCCATCTCTATTAAAAATACAAAAATTAGCCCGGCATGGTGGCGGGTGCCTGTAATCCCAGCTACTCATGAGGCTGAGACAGGAGAATCGCTTGAATCTGGGAGTTGGAGGTTGCAGTGAGTCGAGATTGCATCATTGCACTCCAGCCTTGGCGACAAGAGCGAGACTCTGTCTCAAAAAAAAAAAAAAAAAAAAAAAAGAAAAAGAAATGCAAATGAAAACCGCAATGAGCTACCACTTCATATCCGGTAGGATGGTTATTATGTTATTATTTAAAAGAAAGAAAGAAAGAAAGAAAACCAGTGTTGGTTAGAATGTGGAGAAGTTGGAACCCATCGGCATTGCTGGTGGGAATATAAAATGGTGGGATGCTGTGGAAAACAGTTTGGTGGTTCCTCAAAAACTTAAATATAGACTTACTAGATGACCCAGCAATTTCATTCCTCAATGGTATATACTCAAAATACTTGAAAACAGAGACTCAAACAGAAACTTGTCCACCAATGTTCATAGCAGCATTATTCATACTAGTTAAAGGTGGAACCAACCCGTGTCTATCAACTGATGAATGGATAAGCAAAATATAGTATATATGTATAATGAACATTATTCAGACATAAAAAGGAATGAAGCTCTGAAACATGCTGTAACTTGCATGAACCTTAAAAACATGCTACATTACATAAGCCAAACGGAAAAGGGAAAATGTGTGATTTTACTTATGCGAGTTATCTAGAATAGGCAAAGTCATTCAGAGATAGAAAGTAGAGTAGAAGTTACCAGGGGCTGAGGGGAGGGGAGAGTGGAGAGTGGGGAGTTATTGCTTTAAAGTTACAGAGTTTCGGCCAGGTGCGGTGGCTCATGCCTGTAATCCCAGCACTTTGGGAGGCTGAGGCGGGCGAATCATCTGAGGTCAGGAGTTCTAGACCAGCCTGGCAACATGGCGAAACTCTGTCTCTACTAAAAATACAAAAATTAGCCAGGCGGGGTGGCAGGTGCCTGTAATCCCAGCTACTTGGGAGGCTGAGGCGAGAGAATTGCTTGAACCCGGGAGGCAGAGGTTGCAGTGAGCCAAGATCGTGCCACTGCACTCCAGCCTGGGTGACAGAGCAAGACTCCCTCTCAAAAAACAAAAACTTAAAAACAACAACAACAACAAAAACAAAAAAACAAAGTTACAGAGTTTTAAAGTTACAGAGTTAAAGTTTTGGAAATAGATGGTTATGCAATATTATGAATGTACTTAATGCCACTCAATTGCAGATCTAAATGTTTAAAGTGGTAAACTTCATGTTATACACGTTTTACTACAATAAAAACAGACAGCACACAACCAAAGCTATACCAGCTATATTAATTTCAGAGTAGGCTTTAGAACCCTGCAGTGAACCTCCACAATGAGGCCTTTGAAATCCTGTCCTCTACCAATCACTTCCACTCAGTCTTTTACCATACCAAGAGTTCTTGCCATTCTAAGGACAGCTCTTCAAATGTGCCGTGTTGTCTCTGCCCCGAGTCTTTGCGCCTGCTTGTCCTTCTGTTTGATAAGTTCTCCCACTCGTCATCTGGTTACCTTCTACTTGTGCTTTAGGATAAAGATGGAAATCACCTCCTTCTGGAAGGCTTCCTGGGCGACCACCAACCCTCATCCCAGACTTTGGGAGGCGCTCTTTTTAAATGCATCTGTGGGCTGCCATGCTGTACTGTGATAGGCGACTTTCTTGTCTGCCTTCTTCACTACCCTATCAGCTCCTTGAAGGCAGGGATATCATGTCTCATTCTTTATATTCCTAGTACCTGGTATGGTGTCTGGTGTATGGCAGGCACTCAATCAATAGTTGTCAAATTAATATAATTATGGGACAATGCTCGTGAAGGGACATGGAAGACCAGGACATGGGAAGCTTCCCCCTTTAGCATACTGGTCATTCACCACCTTTTTTTCTACTATCTAGTGAATCAGTATATAGGGCATAATGTGAAGTATCTCCCAATCTGATAAATAGTATCTTTTGATTGTTAAACTGGTGAAATCCACACACGATGGATGTGAATAAATGTCTGCAAATATCATCCTAAGAAACAGGATGCAACAGTGCCTGGAAACCTAATCAAAGCATGACGGAATGTGAAGGAAAGCTGTAACCTAATCAATGGCCTTAACAGCTGAAGAAAGAATATGTGAGCAGAAGGGGGGTGGTCTATAGGGAGTGCTGAAAAGTGGAGCCAAGGAACAAACATTTGTCATGATGTCTCTAGCCCTGTCAAGGGAAAGAGTTGTTTTTTGACCATTAGGCACAAGTATGCAGTCCACCCTATATCCCTATGGATGCCACAGAGCTCATCCAATTCCCTCCCTTTGTTCTGATTTCATGCTCACAAACAACCTCCTGATTATAATTTGGCTTCCCATGTAGATTTTCCAACAGGAGAGAATGCGCTGACCAGTCAACATGAACATCTGGTCCATTTGGCAAGGAGCGTTCTCTTTGTATACGAATGCATTGGTGTTCTGGTTTCTATATCAGTCAGTTTATATACCCCAGGGTCTGCAGAGGTGCTCCTTCTTCCAGCTCTTGCTAGGACTGCCAGCAAGGTCCTGCTCCCCTTTGTTTGCACCCTTACCCAGCCAGTGTGGGCTGAGGACAAAGTATGAGGAATCAGCCACAGCTCCTCCAGGTATAAACCCATTTTGCTTTGGGCTTACCTCTTCCTCATAGAGGTAAAGGGCGTTGGACCCACAGTCAGTGTTGATGGGCAGGACCTTCCCGCAGGGTTTTTCCTCTTCAGAAGCCTGGTCTCTGCTCATGATATAGTGTTTTGTTTTTAAGATTCAGGGGGTACATGTGCAGGTTTGTTATATTGATATATTTCGTGATGCCGAGACTTGAGCTTCTATGGAAATTGTCATCCAAATGGTGAACATAGTACCCAATAGGTAGTTTTCAACCCTTGCCCCCTCCTTCCCTCCTTCCTTTTAGAGTGCTCAGTGTCTGTTGTTTCCATCTTTATGTCTGTGTGTACCGAATGTTTAGCTCCCACTTATAAGTGGGGACATGTGATATTTGATTTTCTGTTTCTGTGTTAATTCACTTAGGGTAATGGCCCCCAGCTGCATCCACATTGCTGCAAAGGACATGATTTCATTTTTTTTTAATGGCTGTGTAGTATTCCAGGGTGTATATGTACATTTTCTTTATCATGATACAGTTCTATCTTCCTGTGCCAATACATTCATGCACCTTAGCAATAATTTTTAAAGGTCAGGGATTAGGAAAAAACACTTCCAGAGAACACAGCTGATGTTGAGATGAGTCTGGCTGTGGTTCACCCTGTCAAGGACTCAGGCACAAGTGGAATGGAGGAAGGAGAAGGAGATGGCCAGCCTCTACCCTGGTTGAGTTAATCCTGTTGGGATGGATGCTTGGATAATTTCTGTTGGTCCTAAGGCCTCCACCAACGTTTTGGTAGTGCTGTGGCTATTCTGGGGTGCTATATCTTGATGGGCTGCTTTGAGTTCTGGAAAAATTTAGGAGCTAAGTTAATGGAATTACTGAGAGGAAATGCCAAATGGATTGTTGTTGGGCTGGAGAGAGGTCTTGTATACATTTTCAGGTTGAAAGGAAGATCTGTAGAAAGTAGAGAGAAGGAAGATGGGGTTGGTGAACCCTATTCTAAGAAAAGAAAAAAAACCCTGAAAATTTGTAGTTAACTGGAGGAAATTAAGCATTTATTCTTCCTTTCTAGCAGGAACTGATTTCAGGGTAAGCGAATAGTCCCCAATTGGTGAGGAAAAGCTCTGTTAGAAGAATGCCATCAAATAAATGCAGAAGGAATTATAAAATAAGAAAAGCAAAATTTTGGAAGCCCAAATAAAATTACTGATTCAGGCAAAAAGCTTCAATTGTTGTTAAAAAAAAATGCTGGGGAGCTAGATATTTGTATAGTACCAAACAAACACATCCCAGACAGCTTCTCAGTGGCAAGGAGGAAAAAACATACAATGAAGGAGTCAGGTTGTCGGCATCCTCATATCTGGGGGCGGGGGTCAATCTTAGTTTTACTAATGGGTAGTGTATTAGTCTATTTTCATGCTGCTGATAAAGACATATCCAAGACTGGGCAATTTACAGACGAAAGAGGTTTGATGGACTTACAGTTCCACGTGGCTGGGGAAGCCTCACAATCATGGCAGAAGGCAAGGAGGAACAAATCACATCTTACATGAATGGCAACAGGCAAACAGACAGAGAGTTTGTACAGGGGAACTCTACCTTATAAAGCCATCAGATCTCTTGAGATTTACTCACTTTCACTAGAACAGCACGGGAAAGATCCACCCCAATGATTCAATTACCTCCCACTGGGTCCCTCCCACAACATGTGGGAATTGTGGGAGTTACAATTCAAGATGAGATTTGGGTGGGGACACAGCCAAACCATATCAGATAGTCAGCTAGATATTATGTGTACCCTGATGTAACTTGATGGAGCATACAATATAATTTATAGTATGTTCTAGCAAAATGTATTGAACTGAAACATATAGTTCAGATATAACTTTTATGGGAAAACAAGAGATGGAGGAACAAGCAGAATGGTGTCATGAAGAAGCAATCAGAAAAATCAGAAGGACATTCTGCAAGATAACTGACCTGGCCTCTTCAGCAGGCCAAACTCATGGAAAAGGTACTGTGCTAGGTTCAAAGAGATTAAAGGGACATCAAAACAAGATGCAATACATGGTCCTAGATTGGCCATCCATTAGGGCAAACTAACTGTAAAGAAAAATTTTTAAGCAAATGGAGAAATTTGAATATGATTGAGGGTTAGTTGAAATAGAAACTTACAGAAATGGAAAGGCAACTGAAGTTTCCAAAGAGTATATTTAGTAATATGTCATTTGGTTAAAACGTTACATATAAACATAAAGAAAGAGGCAAAAAGATATTAATGTGGGGCTTAGCAATTGTATATTCCCTTTTTTATTGAGATAAAATTTACATACTGTAAACTCACCCATACATACCATATATTTACATACCATATTTTACAAGGTTGTGGCACCATCTCCACTATATAATTCCAAATTATTTTTATCACCCCAAAAAGAAGCCACATATATATTGGTACCCCATCTCCCCTTTCTCCACCCCAGGAAACAATAATTTACTTTGTCTCTATGGATTTTCCTATTATGGACAGTGCATGTACATGGAATCATATAATATGTGGCCTTTTGTAGCTGGCTTCTTTCATTTAATATAATGTTTTTAAACTTCATCCATGTTATGGTATGTATGATTACCTCATTCCTTTTTGTGGTTGAATAATATCGCATTGTATGGATATACTAAATTTTGTTGATCCATTTATTAGTTGATGAACACTGGGTTGGTTTGACCTTTTTTTTTCTTTTCAGACAGAATTTTGCTCTTGTTGCCCAGACTGTAGTGCAATGGCGCAGTCTTGGCTCACTGCGACCTCTGCCTTCTGGATTCAAGGGATTCTCCTGCCTCAGCCTCCCAAGTAGCTGGGATTACAGGCATGTGCCAACCACCACACCCAGCTAATTTTTGTATTTTTAGTAGAGACAGGGTTTCACCATGTTGGTCAGGCTGGTCTTGAACTCCTGACTTCAAGTGATCCACCCGTCTCTGCCTCCCAAAGTGCTGGGATTATAGGCGTGAGCCACTGCTTTTTGACTATTTTGAATAATGCTGCTATGAACATCCATTTACAGGTTTTTGTGTGAACACATGTTTTCAGTTCTCTTGGGTATATGCCTAAGAGTGGAATTTTGCCGCATGGTAACTTTATGTTTAACTTTCTGAGGAAAAGCCAAACTGCAAGGCTGGGCATGATGGCTCATGCCTGTAATCCCAGCACTTTTGGGAGGCTGAGACAGGAGGATTGCTTGAGCCCAGGAGTTCCAGACAACTCTGGGTAACATGGCAAGACTCTATATCTACAAAAGATATAAAAAATTAGCCAGGTGTGGTGGCGCATGCCTGTGGTCCCAGCTACCCAGGAGGTTGAGGTGGGAGAATCACTTGAACCCAGGAGATTGAGGCTGCAGTGAGCCGTGATTGTGCCACCACACTCTGACCTGGGGGACAGAGCGAGACCCTGTCTCTAAAAAAAAAAAAAAGAAAAGCCAAACTGTTTTCCAAAGCAGCTGCACCAGTTTACATTTCCACCAGCAATGTATGAGGGTTCCAATTTCTCCAATCCTCTCCAACACTTGCTATTGTCCATTTAAAAAATAATAACCTTCCTGGCCAGGCGCGGTGGCTCATGCCTGTAATCTCAGCACTTTGGGAGGCAGAGGTGGCTGGATCACCTGAGGTCAGGAGTTCAAGGCCAGCCTGGCCAACATGGCGAAACCCTGTCTCTACTAAAAATACGAAAAAGTTAGCCACGTACAGTGGTGCATACCTGTAATCCCAGGTACTTGGGAGGCTGAGGCAGGAGAATCACTTGAACTCAGGAGATGGAGGTTGCGGTGAGCTGAGATCGAACCATTGCACTCTAGCCTGGGTGACAGACTGAGACTCCGTCTCAAAAAATAATAATAATAATTAAAACCTTCCTACTGTGTATGAAGTGGTATCTTACTGTGGTTTTGGTTTTCCTTACCTGTTGGCTAATGATGTTGAGCATCTTTTCATGTGCTTATTGGTCATTTTTATATCTTCTTTGAAAATAATTTTTTGTTTGTTTTATTTTGTTTTGGGATAGGGACCTGCTCTGTTACCCAGGTTGGAGTGCAGTGGCATGACCATGGCTCATTGCAGCCTCCACTTCTCACGCTCAAGCAATTCTCTCACCTTAGCCTCCCAAGTACTTGGGACTACAGGCACATGGCACTACACCCGGCTAATTTAAAAATTTTTGTAGAGATGAAGTCCTGCTATTTTGCCCAGGCTCGTCTCAAACACCTGGGCTCAAGTAATCTTCCCTTCTCAGCCTTCCAAAGTGTTGGAGTTACAAGCATAAGCCACTGAGCCCAGCCTTGAAGAAATGTTTATTCAAGTCCTTTGCCAACATTAAAATTAATTCATTCTTGTTTTCTAATTGTTAAGCTAAAAGAATTCTTTTATATTTTCTGGACACTAGACTCTTATCAGACATGTGATTTGCCAATATTTTCTCCCATTTTGTGGGTCGTTTTCTCACTTTATGGGTCATGTCCTTTGAAGTACAAGAGTATTTAATTTTGATGAAGTCCAGTTTATCTATATTTGCTTGGTTTCTTTTGTTTCTTGTGTCATATCTAAGAAACAATGCTTAACCTAAATTTATGAAGATTTACCCCTATATTTTATTCTAAGAGTTTTATAGTTTTACCTCCTACAGTTAGGTCTTTGATCCACTTTGGGTTAATTTTTGTATTTAGTATGAGGTAGGAGTCCAACTTCTTTCTTTTGTATGGGGGTAACTGCTTGCCCCAGAAACATTTGTTGAAAGGACTGTTTTCTCCCTACTGAATTGTCTTGGCACCCTTGTCAAAAATCAGTTGACCATAAATGTATGGGCTTATTTCTGAACTCTCAAGTCTATTCCATTTATCTATATGTCTACCCTTCTGGCAGAATCATACAGTCTTGAATATAGTAGTCCTCCCTTATTTGAGGTTTCACTTTCCATTCGTGGTTTCAGTTACCCACAGTCAACCGTGGTCTAAACTATTAAGAAATTTTGAGAGAGTGAGAGCACACATTCACATAACTTTTATTACAGTTTATTATTATAATTCTTCTATTTTATTGCCTATTGTTGTTAATTGCTTATTTTGCCTAATTCACAAATTAAACTTTATCATAGGTCTGTATGCATAGAAAAAAACATAGTGTGTGTGTGTATATATACATATATATATATATAGAGAGAGAGAGCTATATATATGGTTCAGTATCCACTGGGGGGGCTGGGAACGTACTCCCCATGGTTAAAGGGGGACGACTGTATTGTAGCTTTAGTAAGTTTTGATATTGGAAAGTGGAAGTGTGAGTCTTTCAACTTTATTATTTTCCAAGGTTGCTGGGCTCTTGTGTGTCCCTACCATTTCCGTTTGATTTTTAGAATCAGCTTGTCAATTTCTGCAGAAAAAAAAAAAAGGCATTTGAGATTTTGATAAGGATTGCATTGATTCTGTAGATCAATCTGCAGAGTATTGCCATCTTAACCATTATAAATCTTCCAACCTATGAGCTATATATCTTCCCATTTATTTAGGTCTTCTTTCACTTATTTCAACAATGTTCTATAATTTTCACCATACAAATCTTGAATTTCTTTTGTGTCAGTAGAAGTAAGCTCTTATGGTCTTTGCACAGCCCTGGGCACAAATATGTCCTATGTATGCATGTAGACTTCTAGAGTTTAAGGAATATGCAGATTTTTTAAAAGTTCCTGTGGACATTCCATTCCCATATTTTTCTGTTAAGCTTTTTGCTTGTCTATTATTTGCTCCAACTGTTATTCATGAACTCAAGCAGCCATGAAGTTAAACAATTACCTTTAATTGTTTTTGACAAACATCCTAGGGAAAAGGTTTTTTTGCACTGATGAACTTTAATCAAATAAAGCCAGCCTTGCAAGTAGGGTTCCCAGGAAACACCAGATAGGTAAAATAATGACAATTTCTTTTGAATGAGGCTTTGAAGGAGCTCCAGCTCCTTCAAAGTGGTGGGAGGTTGCGGGACTCTGTCCTCTCTGGTGGCTGCCGGGCTGCTGCTTTTTACTGCAATTGTGAGCTCTTTGTTTTCAAGGCTTCTGTGGATCTAGAAAGAGGAGCATGGGAATAGGGAAAGTTAAATTATCACAAAACTCATTATTTTACTGAGATTCAGCTGTTTTTCTTTTTTTTTTAAGAGATGGGGTCTTGTTCTATCACCAGTCTGGAGTGTAGTGATGCAATTATAGTTCACTGCAGCCTTGAACTCCTGGGCCCAAGCCATCCTCTCACCTCAGCCTCCCACGTAGCTGGAACTACAGGTATGCACCACCATGCCCAGCTAATTTTTAATCCTTTATTTTTTTTTTGTAGAGACAGAGTCTTACTATGTTGCCCAGAATGGCCTCAAACTCCTGGCCTCAAGCAATCTTCCTGCCTTGGAGCCACTGCACTCCTGGCCTTAGGTGTTTTTCTTGAATAAATGCTCTCTGAATGCTGTAAGCCTTTGGTTAATTTCCAGAGTTCTGAAAGGGTTGATTCTGGCCATTTTTCCAGTTTTCCCATTGCTTTCATGGAGGAGAAGATTTTGAGGTTCTTAGTCTACTATTCTTGCTAATATCATTCAGCAGTAATAATTTCTTGGTGATGGTCATGTAGCAATTTATTTTGTAATACTGGTTGGTCTCAATGTTCTAATTTTCCACAATATCCATGTGATATGTCTGCAATAATACATGGTCATCTACATAAAGTAAAAGAAATAAAATCTAAAACTAAAGTCCATGAAACTTTAGTTGCCATTTCAGAGTAAATCTGGCTGGTCAGACCAGGGACCATACACTAGAAACATTCATTTAACTTTCCCTGATTGGTTACTTCAGTGATCACTGTCAATTTACCTGTAACAACTAGAAGTAAAGCCTTTCAAGTGAGAAGTTTATCTGCATGTTTGTGGGGACAGCAAACAGAACAGTGTAGTGACTGTGACACTCCAGTTAGTTTTGAGAGAGAGAGCTCCTTGGGATGGAGGGGTAATTGTTAGGGTGACCATATGCTGGTTTCCTGGGACAATCCCAATTTATACCTGTTGTCACAGTGTAATAATTAAAAGCATCCACTTTGCATTCTCAAAAGGGTCCCAATTTGGACAATGAATTTTATGGCCACCTTAGTTATTGACAGCAGCAGCAGATGACTCAGGAACTACTGCAAGAATGGAAAACTTGGGGAGCCAGTCTAGGATTAAGAGTGGATGTAGGGATGACAGTCGAAAGGACTGAGCATGGCTCCTCAACAAATGCGTAGAGGTTTCCCCCAACAGTGTCTCAGGTATCGCTTGGATTCTTGTCTCAGGGGAGTTCTTAGTTCAAGCTGATTCCTCTTGTGTTACTATAAGGCAATCACTAGATCCTCTTCCCACCTGCTCTGGCTAGCAGAGGAATTAAGGCCCACCTCCAGGCTCTTGCAGATATTTTCCATTTATCATTGGTAAGAGCAGCCACATGACAATCCCTTTCTGGGCTCCTTGGGCCAAGATATGGCTTGGAATTTGTGGTACTGAGTTCTCTGGTTGAAGAAGATGCTCTGTGATGGTCTTCCTGGTGTCTGCATCTTGGCTGAAACTGCTTTGGAGGTTCGGGGGAAAAGACTCATCAACTTCAAGGATTTAGGTGAGTGATCAGAGAGAGACAAACAGGTAAGTCTTGCTGCCTAGAGATTAGGAAGATGAGGTTCTAAGGATTCAGGGTGACTGTTAAATGCAAGGTTTGGCATGATCAAGAGCCTTCTTTGGATTCTTTTGGGTAGGCTGAAGACAGGAAGCACGTTTCACTAGCTTTCCTTAAGTTTTTGGAGGAGGGGAACACCAGGCAAGCATTCTCCACATGTGGGGCAAATATGTAGATGTTGCTCACTGAGAAAATAAAACACAACAAATCCCAGAATCCAGTATGATCACCATAGCAATGTAAACCCTTTCTATGAAAGGAATGTTTCAACAAAGTAGTCACGAAGCAAGGGCGATGTTTTCCTCTGAATGCCTGTTCTCGCCCTCACATGCAATTATGCAGGCATAGGCCAATGATAGGCAGGAAATTTGTTGATGAGTGCACAGCTCTTTCAAAAAAAAAGCTGTGATTAGGTGTGGGACAAATCAGCAGGTAGGGTCAAGCTACTCATCATAAGCCTGTGTTGAACTAGATTCACCTGGAGGGAGACTTGTTTAAAAGGTATTTTCAGAGTACCTACAAAATTGCCTCATTTATGTTTTTTTCTCTCTTATTTCATTGATGTATTGAATTACATCAACTGACTTTAAAATGTTAAGCCAATCTTCCATTTTTGGGATAATCCCACTTGGTCAGTTTTATTTATTGTTGCATTCAATTTATTAATATTTTGTCTATGTTTATATATGTATGTTCATAAGGGATATTGGCCTGGAGTTTTATTTTCTTGTAATGTTCTTGGTTTCAGTATCACTGTATTATTGGTCTCATAAAATGAATGTTTTCCCACCTCTGTTTTCTGAAACAATTTGTGTAAGCTTGGTATTATTTTTTCCTTGAATATTTAATAGAAATCAGGGAAACTTCTCTCCTGTCTGGAGTTTCTCTTATAGGAATATTGTTTACACTTGACTTTATTGAGAATTTACACCCTTAAATTGTACCCATTTTAAGCATATCATCCAATGAATGTTGATAAATGTATATACCTGTGTAACCACAACTACAATCAATTCTGTCATCCTTATAAGTTCCCCTATGCTCTGGTCCAGGCAATATACATTACCCTGGTCCTAGGCTACCACTGATCTGCTTATGTCACCGTGGATTAGACTTGCATTTTCTAGAATTTCATTTATATGAAATCATATGGTATGGTTATTGTGGTTCATCATACTGTTTTTAAGACTTATCCATGTTGTTGTAGGTATTAGTACTTAGTTACTTTTTATTGCTAAGTGTGGACATACTACAATCTGTGTATCTATTACCTATTAATTGACCATTGGGCTGACTTCAGATTTTAGCTATTAATAAAGCTACTATGAATATATATGTACAAGCCTTTGTGTGGACATATGTTTTTATTTCTCTAGTGTAAATAGGAATGGAACTGTTGGGTTGTATGGTAAATATACATTTAGCTTTGTAAGAAATTGCCAAACTGTTTTCTAAAGTGGCTGTACTATTTTATATTCCCATCCACAATATATTGGAGCCAGTTTCTCAACACCTTCTCCAACACTCAGTATTCTCATTTTTAAAAATTGTAGTCATTCTAGTGGGTGTGTAGTAGTAAATTATTGTGGCTTCAGTTTGCATTTCTCTGATGACTTATGATATCGTACATCTTTTTGTGTGTTTGTTGGCTGTGCATCCTATTTTGTGAAGATCTCTTCAAACCCTTTGGCCATTTTTAGTTGAGCAGTTTGTTTTTTAATTCATGAGGTTTAAGAGTTCCACATATATTCTGAATACAAGTCGTTTGTTTGATACATGTTGTGAATACTTGCTTTTTTGGGGTATCAGTTATTATAAGTTGTATTTTTCAAGGACTTTCTCCATTTCATCTAGGTTTTCAAATTTACCAGCATAAAATTATTCATAATGTCTTTTTTTTTTTTTTTTTGAGACAGCATCTCACTCTGTCACCAGGCTGGAGTGCAGTGGCGTGATCTTAGTTCACCACAACCTCTGCCTCCTGCTTTCAAGCATTTCTCCTACCTCAGCCTCCCAAGTAGCTGGGATTACAGGCACATGCCACCACACCTGACTAATTTTTATATTTTTAGTAGAGATGGGGTTTCTCCATGTTGGCCAGGCTGGTCTCGAACTCCTGGCCTCAAGTGATCCACCCGCCTCAGCCTCCCAAAGTGCTGGGATTACAGGCGTGAGCCACTGCGCCTGGCCTCATAATGTCTTTTTATTATCCTTTTAATGTCTGTGGGATCTGTGGTGGTAACTCTTCTTCACTCCTGTTATTAGTGATACGTGTTCTTTTTCCCTTGATCAATCTAGTTAAGGGTTTGTTGGGTTTTTTGATGCTTTCAACGAAGTATCTTTTTACTTTATTGTTTTCATTATCTGTCTCTTTTCTCCTTTGTTAATTTCTGCTCTTTGTTATCTCTTTACTTTTATGGATTATGAGCTTATTTGCCCTTCTCTCTCCAGTTTTTGAAGGTGGAAGCTTAGGTTAATGATTTCAGATCTTTTTCCCTTGGATGAGGTATAAGCTTCCCTATGAGCACTTCGTTGGCTGCATCCCAGAAATTTTCCTATGCAGTATTGTATTTTCCTTGTCATTTAATTCAAAATATGTTTTCATTCTCCTCATGATTTTATCCTTGATCCTGAATTATTTATGTTTGTTTAATTTCCTTTTATATGGTGTTATGAAGATTATACAAAAGAAACTTGAACTCCAGTTGGCATTTGATTCAGTGCTAGATAGCTTTAAGTCTTCGTTCCTGCCTGTGTTTATTGCCTCCTGCAGTACCCTGATAAAGCTCACTCACCCTCAGGTCTCATAAGCACATGTGCCCTCTTGCTGCCTCTTTAAAATTTCATGCTAGGTGGAACCTCTTTTAAATCTCATGGTAGCAGGACTTTCTTTTTATAAACCATTACACATTTGCTATTCACTCTGTCTGTATTCTGGACTATGTCCCAGAGAGAGCCATCCTCTCCACCACTCACTTTGGGACTTCTACTCCTATGTGAGTAATTCATATTTATTTGATCATACCACAGAATTACTGTCATGTTGACATCCAAGCATAAAATTGGAGTGTCTCTATGCCATGTGGAATTGCTATAACAAGTTTTGTGAGTTCTATTTTAATGTCTTTGTGGTCAGAGAATACACTCTGTATGATTTCCATCCTTTTACATTTATCAAAACTTGTTCTGTGGCCCAACATAGAGTTTGTAGTGATGAATGTACCATGTGAACTTGAAAAAAAAAAAAAAGGGCATTCTAAAGTAATTGGGAATATTCTCTACAAATGTCAATTAGGTCAATTTGGTTAATAACGTTGTTCAAGTATTTTATATCTTAACTTCTTTTCTGTCTATATGTTCTATTAATTCCTGAGAAAGGCTGAGATCTCCAACTATAATCATGAATTTCTCTAATTCTTTTAGTTCCATTAATATTTGCTTCATATATCTTGAAGCTCTGTTATTAGGTGCAAATACATCAGTTTTGCTGTGTCTAGATGAACTGATTATTTTATCATTTTGAAACATCCTTTCAGCAGGATGAATTCTAGAATGACCCACAAAATGTCCTTCGTCTCTAGGGTACATGAACTGAATAATCTCCAGGACTTTCAATATGATGGAGTTTATTTCCAGGATTAGGTTACGTTATATGGGCACTAGTGATCTTAAGATTGAAATAATTGGCCGGGAACAGTGGCTCATGCCTGTAATCCCAGCACTTTGGGAGGCCGAGGTGGGCGGATCACGAGGTCAGGAGATCGAGACCATCCTGGCTAACATGGTGAAACCCCATCTCTACTAAAAATACAAACAAATTAGCCGGGCATGGTTGTGTGTGCCTGTAATCCCAGCTACTTGGGAGGCTGAGGAAGGAGAATGGTGTGAACCCAGGACGCGGAGCTTGCAGTGAGCTGAGATCGTGCCACTGCACTCCAGCCTGGGCGACAGAGTGAGACTCCGTCTCAAAAAAAAAAAAAAAAAAAAATTGAAATAATTATCTGGATAGGTCTGTCCTAAGTATATCAAAGCAGAGTTTTCTGCAGCTGGTCACAAAACAAGAGTCAAAACTTTGGAGCTTGAGGATTCAATGCCCTGTTGATGGCTTGAAGATGGAAGGGACCACGTGTGGAGGACTGTTGGTAGCCTCTAGGAACTGAGAGCTACTCCTCCTTGACAGCCAGCAAAGAAATGAACTACTTGGCTGGGGGCGGTGGCTCATGCCTGTAATCCCAGCACTTTGGCAGGCCGAGGCAGGCAGACTGCATTAGCCCAGGAGTTTGAGACCAGCCTGAGCAACATGGCAAATCCCCATCTCTACTAAAAGTACAAAAAATTAGCCAGGCATGGTGGCACATGCCTGTAGTTGGAGCTACTCAAGAGGCTGAAGCAGGAGAATCACCTGAGCCCAGGAAGTCGAGACTGAGTGAGCCATGATTGTATTCCTGCACTCCAGCCTGAGAAACGGGATTGAGACCCTGTTCAAAAAAAAAAAAAAAAAAGAGAGAGAGAGGAACTCAGTCCTACTACCACAAGGAATTGAATTCTTTCAAGAACAAGAGTTAACTTGGAAGCAGATGTTCCCCCAGAACTTCCAGGTGAGAATTCAACCTGGCTGATACATGCCATACTGGACTTGCAATATACAAAACTACAAATTAATACATGGGATTGTTTTAAGCTGCTAGGCTTTGGTAATTTGTTATGCAGCAATAGAAAATTGATACAATCCTTCTTTATCTCTGTCAATACTCCTCATTCTGAAGTATACTTAATTTGATATATAGTCACCCTAGATTTCTTATAATTAGTTTTTGCATGTTATTTCTCTTTCCATCTTTCTATTTTAGTCTCTTTCTGTCTATGTCAAGTGTGTTTCTTGCAGCCATCACAGAGTTGGGTCTGGTATTTTTATTCACTGTGATAATTTCTGCCTTATAATTGAATATTTTTATTTCTTTATATTTTATTACATATATGGTTTAGCTTGTGTCTACCACTTTGCTATTACTATTTGTTTATCTTATTTTTGTTCTTTTTCTCCTTTTTCACCCTTTTTTGTTTTAATTGCTTTTTTTTAGTGTTTCATTTTATCTCCTCTATTGCATTACTAGCTATGGCTCTTTGATTTTTCTGTGGCTGTTCTATGTATAATAATATCCATCTTTACCTTATTACACCATGATATAAATCATATTCTGTCCCATTAAGTATGCCACTGTATCTGTCTATATTCCCCTCCTGACCTTTGTGCTCTTGCCATTTTCCTTCTACATATTAAATCCCACAATGCATTGTTATTATTGGTATTTAAACAATTATACTTTCAAGGGATTACAAAAATAAGAAAAATTTATTTATTTTAACCCACATATTTACCATTTCTGATTTGTGTGTGTGGGGGGGTGGAGATCTAAGTTTCCTTTCTTCAAGAAGGAATAATTTTCCTTCAGGTATCATTTTCCTTCAGACTGAAAAATTTCATTAACATTTCTTATAGTATAATAGTGCCAGACACAAATGATTTCAGTTTTGTGTTTATCTGAAAGTCTTTTTTTTTTTTTTCCCCTGAGACAGCGTCTTGCTTTGTCATGCAGGCTGGAGTGCAGTAGCATGAATATGGCTCACTGCAGCCTCCACCTCCCGGGCTCAAGCAATCCTCTTCCCCCAAGCAACTGGGACTACAAGCGCATACCACCATGCCTGGCTAATTTTTTGGGGGTATTTTTGGTAGAAACAGGGTTTCACCATGTTGCCTAGGCTGGCCTTGAACTCGTGAGCTCGAGTGATCTGCCCGCATTGGCCTCTCAAAGTGCTGGGGTTACAGGTGTGAGCCACTGCACACATCCTGAAAATGTCTTCATATCACCTTTATTTTTAAAAAATACAGGTTTAATTTTGAAATAAATTTAGATTTACAGAAAAGTTACAAAGATAACAGAATTCTCATAAGTCCTTCACCATTTTCTCTATTTTTTATTTATTTATTTTTTGAGATGGAGTCTCGCTCTGTTGCCCAGGCTGGAGTGCAGTGGAGCCATCTCCACTAACCGCAACCTCTGCCTCCCGTGTTCAAGTGATTCTCCCACCTCAGCCTCCTGAGTAGCTGGGATTATAGTCACACGCCACTGTGCCCAGCTAATTTTTGTATTTTTAGTAGAGACAGGGTTTCACCATGTTGCCAGGCT
Source organism: Pongo pygmaeus (assembly GCF_028885625.2). Lineage (NCBI taxonomy): Eukaryota > Metazoa > Chordata > Mammalia > Primates > Hominidae > Pongo > Pongo pygmaeus. The sequence continues at coordinate 129,357,052 of NC_072379.2, forward strand.
GGTCTTGAACTCCTGACCTCAGGTGATCTGTCTGCCTTGGCTTCCCAAAGTGCTGGGATTACTAGGTGTGAGCCACCATGCCCAGCATATTCCCTATTATTAACATCTTACATTACCATGGGGCATCTGTCAAAACTAAGAAACCTACGTTGGTACATTTCTATTAACTGAACTTCAGATTTTATTTGGGTTTCAGCAGTTTTTCCATTAATGTTTTCTTTCTGTTCCCAGATCCTATCCAGGGTACAACATTGCTTTTTTTTTTTTTTTTTTAAATCATGTATCCTTAGTCTTCTTTGATGTATGATACTGTCTCAGTCTTTGCATGACCTTGAGAGTTTTGAGGGATGCTGGTCGGGTATTTTATAAAACATTCTTCAATGTGAGTTTTTTTTATGTTGTTCTCATGATTAGATTAGGGGTATGGGGTTTTGGAAGGAAGGCCACAGAGGTAAAATGCCCTTCTCATCACATCATATAAGGAAGTACATCATGGCTATATGGCATCATTGGTGACATTTACCTTGACCATTTGGTTAAAGTAGGATTTGCCAGGTTTCTTCATGGTATAGTTAATATTTCTCCCTTTCCACACTTTATTCTTTAGAAGTGAGTCACTAAGTAAAGGAAGAAGGAATTAAATTCTGTCTGATAGAGTGGAGAGTATCTACCTATATTATTTGGTTCTTATGTAAAGATTTGTCTCCCCGCTTTTATTTATTTACTTGTTAAATTGTTTATTCAATCACTTATTTATATCAGTAGGGACTCATGTATATTTACTTTGTAATTTGGATTATAATCCAATAATGTTATTTATTTTGTTGCTCAAATTGTCCTAGATTTTGGCAGAACCCGAAATCTAGGCACTGGTTTTGTTCATTACTACCAGGATGTCATTGCTTAGTTCCTCTCAGCAGACAGAGCTAGGTAATACATGTAAGTATACTAACTCAAAGATTGTTTCTCCATGTAAGTGTGTGTGCATAGTACACACACACACACACGCATACATTCATACTGATGCCTCTGACTCCAATTCAGTCCCACAGAGCTCATTCTAGCCCACGTTTCTTGCTTTTCTGTCACTTTCCTCCCCAACAGTGGGAACCTGGCTCCCACCATTCACCCTTCACCTACTTAATTGCCCATCTCCCATATACATGTAAAGCAATTTCAGAATTGTTCACCTATACGCCAATGAGAAGCAAATTTACGAAATAGAATACAGTGTTGATATACAGTTTCTTTTGCCTTTAGCCTTAAAGCTTCCACTTATGCACTTTCCAAAGTTACTTAGTTCAGTTCCTTTTCTTCCACACCCTTAAGTGTGATTATAATTTTAGTACAAAATAAAGTTAGATTTATTTGTCATAGTTTACATTCCATCCTGGGATTTCCCCTGACATCCTGCTTGATCTATATCAATAATCACTGTCATGTTTACTGTAGTGTTATAGTAATAGTATATCTTGAAATCAGGTAATGTTCTTTTTCAGAATTATTTGGCAATTCTAATTCCTTTGCCTTTCCATGTGAATTTTAGAATAAGCTTGGAAATGTCTACAAAAAAGTTGGTGGGGGCTGGGTGTGGTGGCTCATGCCTGTAATGTCAGCACTTTGGGAGAATGAGGTGGGCAGATCAGTTGAGGTCAGGAGTTTGAGACAAGCCTGGCCAACGTGGTGAAACCCTGTCTCTACTAAAAATACAAAAAGTTATCCAGGTGTGGTGGTGTGTGCCTGTAATCCCAGCTACTTGGGAAGCTGAGGCAGGAAAATTGCTTGTATTCGGGAGGCAGAGGTTGCAGTAAGCCTAGATCGTGCCACTGCATCCAGCCTGGGTGATAGATTGTCTCAAAAAAAAAAAAAAGTTGGCTGGGTTTTGATTGGTATTGCATTAAATCTATAGACCATATTTGGTAGAACTGACATCTTAACAAAATATGAGTCTTCCAGTCTGCAAGCATGATATATCTTTCCATTTATTTAGATCTTTTATTGTTTTCATCAGTGTTTTTTTAGATTTCCAAGTACAGATCTTGGACATATTTTGTTAGATTTATACCTGTCTTTTTTTCTTTCTTTTGCAGTGTGAGAGGTGCTATTGGAAAGGGCATTTTGTTGTTGTTTTTGTTTCTTTGTTTCAGGTTGCAGTTGGTCATTGCTTGTATATAGGAATACAATCAACTTTCGTCTGTTAACCTGGTATCCTGCAACCTTGCTAAACTCATTGATTACTTCCAAGATATTTGTTAGTGTAGATTCTTTGGGATTTTCTACATAAGCCATCATATTGCATGTGATTGAAGAAAGTTACATTTATTTATTCTAATCTACATACCTTTTATTTATTTTTCTTACCTGATTGCACTACTAGGACCTCAAGTATAATGTTTACTTGGAATCGTAAAGAGGACATTGTTGCCTTTTTCTGGACCTTAGAGGAAAAGCATTCAATCTCTCACCATTAATTATGATGTTAGTAATAGGGTTTTTTTTGTAGATACCATTTATTAGGTTAAAGAAGTTCTCTTCTATTTCTAGTTTGCCAAAAATTTTGACCATGAATTGATGTTAAATTTTATCAGAAGCTTTTTTCTGTATCTACTGAGTTGGTCATATAGTTTTTCTCACTTTAGTCTATTAATATGGTGAATTACATTGATTGACTTTTGAATGTTGATGTAGACTTATATTCCTAATATGAACCCCACTTGGTCATATGTATTGTCCGTTTTATGTATTGATGAATTAAATGCACTAATATTTGGTGAATAATTTTTTTGTCTATGAGTTATACTAGTCTGTAGTTTTCTGTTGTCTGATTTTTGTATTTAGGGTAGTGCTGACCTCATAAAATAAGTCAGGAAGTGGTCTGTCCTTTTCTATTTTGTGGAAGAGAATGTATAGAGAATGTGCTGTTTTTTTCCTTAAATATTTGGTAGAATTCACAGTAAAAACATCTTGCCATGAGTTTTTTGAGAAAGTTTTTAACTACAAATTTAATTTATTTAATAAATATAGGGTTATCAGAACTATTCTTATCTATTCCTTCTGTAGTTTGTATCTTTTAAGGAATTGGTTCATTTTATCAAAGCTTTTGAATTTTGAATTTGGGGGCATAGAGGTGTTTGTAACATTGCCTTAGTATCCTTTTTAATATTTGTCAGATCTCTCTCCTTTTATTTCTAATATTGGCAATTTGTGTCTTCTCCCTTCTCGTTTAGTCATGCTAATCTTAGGTTTTCAACAGAGAGGGCAGCATTTAGGGAGCCACAAACTTGCCTAGAAAATTATATAGGGACACAGTTGACTCAAGCATTGGTCTAAGAACATCAGCAGGTTTTTGATTGTCAATGAAAAATTGGATTTTGTAGTATCAGGAAGCCCAGCCTGCTGATCCTGCTGGGGACTCATATATCCAGATGGAGGGTGAATTTATGTTCAAGCATAATTCCTTAGCAACCTGAGATACTTTAGTTGCACCAATAGTTGTGTCTTTTTAGACATTAGATTGGAATGATCTCATGATAAGACATTAACTAATGGTCCAAGGTCCGGGAACTTTTTTTTTTTTTTTTTTGGGTGGGGGTATTGCTGTTGCCCAGGCTGGAGTACAATGGCATGATCATAGATCACTGCAGCCTTGAACTACTGGGACTAAGTGATCTTCCCACCTCAGCCTCCCAAGTAGCTGGGATTCTAGGAGTAAGCCACTGCAGGCATTTCAAGAGCTCATTCTTTTTAGATGGCTAAAAGCTGGTTCTTTGGGAATATCAATAAAGTTGATAATATGTAGTATACTAATCAGGAAGAAAAGAGAGAAGGCACAAACTACCAATATCAGGAATAAATATTATAGGAGATATAATGTGGATATTACCACAGTACCTATAGGCATTAAAAAGATAATACTATTTATGAAAAAAAATACATGCCTATAAATTTGACAATGATACAAACCACCATCTCACTCAAGAAGAAATAGCTTACCTGAATTGTCCTATATGTATTAAAGTAATTGGATTTATAGACTAAAAACCCTCTTCCCCCATAACATTAACTAGCCAACAAAACAAACCCCTCCAGGGAAAGATAACTTCACTGATAAATTCCACCAAAATTTAAGGGAGTAATAATACCAATGCTATACACATTTTTCTGAAAAATGGAAGAGGAAGAAACATTTCCCAACTCATCTTGTTAGGTCAGCATTACCTTGATACTAGTATTGGACAAAGGCATTATAAGAAAGAAAACTATATTCCAATATATTTCATGAACATAGACAGAATCTTAACAAAAGTTTAACAAATCAAACCCAAATCATAATACATCATCATACCTGGTTGTCTAGCAATAGATGAATGGATAAACAAAACGTAGTTTCACAGCTTACCAGGAGTTAAAAAAGAAAAGGAAGAAAAGAAAACATGGTAATATATACACAGTGGAATATTATTCAGCCATAAAGAGAATGAAATCCTGTCACTTGTGGCAACACGGATGCAACTGGAGGACGTTATGTTAAGTGAAATAAGCCAGACATGGAAAGTTAAACACCACACATTCTCACTCATATGTGGAAGCTAAAAAACAGTTGATCTCATAGAAGTGAAAAGTAGGACAGGGGATATTAGAGGCTGGGAAGGGCAGGTGGAAGGAGGGAATAGGAAGAAATTTGTTAAAGAACACAAAATTATAGCTAGATAGAAAGAGTAAATTCCACTGTTGTATTCCACTGTAGGTGACCATAGTTAACAATAATATGTAGTTTTTATCCTTCCCTTCCTCCCTCCCTTCCTTTCTTCCTTCCCTTTTTCTTAGAGATAGGGTCTCACTTTGTCACCCAGGCTGGAATGCATGGTGTGATCATAGCTCACTGCAGCCTCAAACTCCTGGGCTCAAACAATCCTCCCACCTCAGCTTTCCAAATAGTTAGGACTACAGGTACATGCCATCATACCTGGCTAATTAAAAAAATTTTTTTTTTTTTTGTAAAAACAGGGGTCTCACTATGTTGCTCAGGGAAGTCTCAAACTCCTGGTCTCAAGCCATTCTCTTGCATCGGCCTCCCAAAGCGCTAGGATTACAGGCATGGGCCACTGTGCCTGGCCTATTATGTAGTATTAAATGCTAAGAGGAGGATATTGAATGTTCCCAACATTAAGAAATGATAAATGTTTGAGATGATGCATATGCTAATTACCCTAATTGGATCACTATACATTATATGCATTGAAACATCACTACATACCCCATGAATATGTAAGTTATTAAATGTCAATTAAAACTAAAAATAAATAAAAAGTATGTCATCAGTATTTACCTAAGAGAAATATGTCCACACAAAGCTTTGTACACAAATGTTCATAATAACTTTATTTATAGTAATCCAAAATGGAAGCAACCCAAATGTCTTCCTGTAAGTCACTAGATAAATGAATAAATAAGTAGTTGATGGCTACATAGTTGATTCCATATAAGGAATACTACTCAGCAGTAACAAATAATAAACTATCTATACACACAGCAACATGATGGATCTCAAAATCATGTTGAGTCAAAGAGGCCAATCAAAACAGAATACATACTGCATGGTTCCATTTATATAAAATTCTAGAAAAGACAAACTAACCTGTAGTGATAGAAATTAGATCAATGATTACCTGGGGATGGGGGAAGCAAATAGCAGATTGTGAAAAAGGAAGACAGATGGATTACAGAAGAGCATGAAGAAATTTGTGGAGTGGGTAATGGCTATGTTTATTATTTTGATTATGGTGATGATTTCAGGGGTATACGCATATGTCAAAATTCATGAAATTACACACTTTAAATATCTGTGGTTTACTGTACATCAGTTATAGCTCAATAAAGCTGTTAAAAACTCACCAGAAATGAAAAATGCAGAGAGGGCTGAGGACAGCTTTAAGTGGATGTTGGTCTCTGGCAGTCATTTATCTCTGCCTCCCCTACTTGCCTTGTTCTCATTTTTGGATTTCCTGTGCCTGTATTCTTCCTCATTTTGGCTGTGCATGTTCACTTTTATTTCCTATTGCTGTGTCAACAGTTTGTGGGGTTAGAACTTGGAGAGGGTACTGGGTCTCTTTACTCTTTTCTTAAGCCTCTATTATGTCCCTAGTTTGCCTTTGATCATTTCCAAAACTAAGAACATTTCCAGAGCAACAATTTTTGTTCCCTCTCTGTATCTTGTATATAGTCCCTGACCTAATAGGCTGAGGTCCTTCCACTGTCTCTATATAACAGTTTTAACAATTTAATGGTGACAAGAATTGGTAGTTTGTTTGTTTGCTTGTTTTTAATGCCCTTGAATTTTTAGCTGTAAAACTCCATCCCTGGACTGCGGAAACATGAAGACAGTCTCACCTCTGATCATGGTCCAGGCGCCTATATTCATGGCTTTGGGCCCCACCTCTTAGCCTTCATATACAATTTTGTTTCTTTTTCCAGGAGTCATTTTAACCAATTCCACAGCTTTCAGCTGCTTCATCTTGAGAGCGGAGAGTGCTGTACTCATAGCAGGCAGTTCTCCCAGAGCAATTTACGGCTTCACAGTTCTGCAAATTACAGTCATTTGCAATCTTCTCCATTAGTGCCCTGACCCCATCCAGCTATGTCTGCATGTTTTTGGTTCCTGATGTCTGAAGCTTCTTGTTGCTTTACTATCTGATCTCTCCAAGCTGAAAATGTTCCTTTTCCATTTTCTGGGGGCTTTCTGATATGTAGACATGCTCGCTATTAAGATCATAAGGTCATATTTGTTTGTTTTTTTGTTCTCGAGTTTGCTAATTCTTCCATTTACAAACTTGTAGTTTTCCAGAACTAGTTTTCCTATAGGGAAGAGATTATCAGTGAATTCTGATTCTTCCCAGAGCCTTATTACTTAAACCAGTCCTGTCTACCTCTCTTCTATGGGCTGGGTAATCTTGCTTAAAATCTCTCCCACCATCAGTCCAACGCCTCTGTGAAACCCAGACTTGGTTTCTTGTGTCTCCCCTTGAGTGAGTCGTGCCACTTGTCTACCTGTCTAGGCTGACCTAGTGGTTTCAAGGGAGCCCTGCTCCCCAGCAAGCTTCTACTCAGCGGCCATGAGAAGCAAGTCAGGGATGCTTTTTTGGGGTGGTTCTCAAACTTTAGCGTGCATCGGGATCACTTTGAGGGCTTGTTGAGACACAAATTGCTCCATCCCCAGAGTTGCTGATTTGGGAAGATGGAGCATTTGCAAATTACCAAATCCTCAGGTGATGCCGATGCTGCAGGTCAGAGGCCAGCACTGCTGACTGGGAACCCTGTGTTGGTCCACAGTCAGCAATTGTCCAGGGTCTGTCTCCATGTGTTATCCAATGATCCCATTTATTTTTCCTTTGTTGTTGGCTACTGTTTTTAGCTCCACGTTTGTCCTTTGTGTTCATCCTCTTGGGCTTGGTACTCCTTGGTTTTCTCTTTATTTATTTATTTATTTTTTTTTTTTTTTCTGAGACAGAGTCTTGCTCTGTCGCCCAGGCTGGAGTGCAGTGGCGTGATCTTGGCTCACTGCAACCTCTGCCTCCCAGGTTGAAAAGATTCTCCTACCTCAGCTTCCCAATTAGCTGGGATTACATGCGTGCACCACCACACCCGGCTAATTTTTGTATTTTTAGTGTAGAGATAGGGTTTCAACATGTTGGCCAGGCTGCTCGAAGTCCTGATCTCAAGTAATCTGCCTGCCTCAGCTTCCCAAAGTGCTGGGATTACAGGCATGAGCCACCGCACCCAGCCCTCCTTGGTTTTCTCTTATCTCTGAGTCCTTTGACCCTATCTCACTGGCTCTTCATGCTCCATGTCACCCAGGCAGGAGTCCCTTCTCTAGCTCTGGCCTCTTGGGGATCCAAATTCAGTACCAAAACTCTTAACCACCTTGCAGGGGGTGGTGTCCAGACCAACTCTTGCAAAGTCTTAACCCTGAAACCTCCTAGCCATAGTTTCCCAAGCCATTCCCCCTCAATCATTGGCTTGCCTTGCAACTGGCCAATTAATATCGGTGCATTTTGCACTAATAGCTCCAGACTTCCCCCCTCTTGCATCTGCCACCTCAGATTATTGTCAGAGGCACTAAGGAGGATGCTCTGTGAAATAATATTTACTCTTATTTCTCTATCAATGGCTGTCTGAAGGTGCATTTCAATAGTACCCTCTTGGGTAGCGAGGAAACAGGCAAGTGTGTCCCGGTTTCTGCTCCTAACAAATTTCCCTTCTCTCTTCTGTTAAAGCCCTTAAGTGCCTGATCACCCATTTTAACCACCAAATATTAACTAAAATAGCCTCCTCATTCCTATCTTCATTTATTAGAGCAGTTAAATCTGTATTCGTCCTTTTAAGTACATTGCTTTCATGTAGTCTCGTCTGCTTTCTAAGATTTCAACCATCCTAAGTAGTGCCTTTTTTTCCCTCTTTCTCCCTTAAGCCCTTGTAATTTTCCTATTTGCCATTTCCAAGCTAAGACCTGTCTCCAGGGCAACGGTCCTCTGCTCCCTAGTGAGTCCTCAGCCCCTGCCCCCTCGGCAAAGACCCTTCGACTTTTTATGTGCAAATTGGATTTTCAGAACCTAATGCTCCAGGTGTAGGCTGATTGTCTTTTTTTTTCCTTTTTCTTTTTTTTTTCTTTGCCTTTGGCATTGTAATTATTAAATTTTTTCAACCACTTCAGTGGAAGAAGCTATATTGCCAATTTAATTCTCCCACTTCACTCCACCTGCCTCATTTTCTGTCCTTTAAAAACCACTATGATAATCAAGACTTATTGATTAAAATTTCCAGAGGGCCCCAAACAGGAGAGACAGACACGGGAGTGTCTTTGGACCTCTTGTGGTCAGGCTGCAGGTTTTGTGCTGATGGCCAGAAGCTGTTCTTTCAGCCCATCTTTGAATAAAGTCATCCTGGAGTCATTTTCATGTCATCCTAGAATGCATGAGAGGAGCACCCAGCCTGTTCTTCAGTGGTTCCTGGTCCCTCGGATGATGTAGTCTGTGAGGAAGTTTTTTTCTGGCCAGTAATGAAAGGGAAAAAAATAAGGCCAGGTGCCAGTGAATGAACTTTTTCTGGGGAAGCGTTGTCATTTCTATTTTGCCCTTCTCGCTTTTGTGGTATTAAAATGTCTTTTTATTTTTATGGCCCTTTCTTTAGCTCTTGTGTTTTATTATACCTGTGAACCCGAAACCTGTGGGTTTTATCTCTCTCTTCCACCAATTCTGAAGCTAAAAGCTGGCTGACTAGAGCTGGTTTTAAGATGAACTTCCCCTGACCCCAGAGATGAATCTGCCTCTCCAAGAACACTAGATTCCTACTCTTACCAAGAGATGCTAGTGCAGACCTCAAGCCAGGGCAGGATCCCATACTTTGCACATGAGATGTTTCCCAGGAACGCAGCTGCTCTTAAGGTTTGTGTGAGCAGCCTCCAAACCTCAGTCCCTCATGCATAGGCTTACATCGGTTCTGCCAACCCCACCAGGTGTTAGCCTTGTCCTCAGAATCCCAAACCTTTCCATTCTGAATACTTGCCTGGTTTCCTCTTCTGGCAAAGTGTCTGGACACTGCAAAAATCTCAAGAAAATTCCTGATCCCAGCCCTTATTTTTTAAGGAGGGATTTGTCAAATTTTTTCCAACAAAGTATTCCTAACAGTGGCGAAGACTGAAAACATACAAAGGAGAAAAATGAAAGCAGTCTGAAGGGATCATTGCAAGCAAGAAATGTGTATTTTGTGTTAAAAGTGCATTCAGTGTTTGCATTCTACTTTATAATAGATTCCTTTTGTATTGATATTAAAATGTTTAAAATTATTTACCATCAGGCAAAATGAGTCTGCCACTTCAGAAATGCAATGTCTCCATCCAGGAGCTCAAGTACTCATGGTGCACAAAGTGAGCCCACAAGAGTTTCAGCCAACCCCATGCCCTAGAATGGTTCCGTCCTGCAGCTTGACTTGGCTCAGAAATCCTTTACTCATCTTTAGCCAACTTCCTATGCCATTTCTTTTTAAGGGACTTTACCAATCCCCTCCAAGCCCAATCTTACCTCCACCTCATTCTACAGGTTACGTTCTGTTTTGGCAAGGAAGGAGTGGCATCTTTGTAGCTCTTCTTAGCTCTTGGGTAGCATCTTCTTAGCTCTTCTCCAGTCCATCTCAGAGGACACTGATATGTGGACCAAGGAATGCATCTCTCTTCCTTTATGTTATGCTCTGTTAAAAGAGCACCAAAGCATGTTGCCTTGGGCTCAGTTATTCTAAAGATTTAAAAAAACATATTTTTGTCCTGATTCCCAAAGTAGTGCATCATAATAGTCATCAGCTGTGTTTGCTTGTCAGTGCCTTTATTCTATCAGGCCCTCTTTTTTTTTCTCCTTTTTCTTTTCTCTTTTTAGGAACCACTATTCAGTGTGAAGCTGATACCACCCTGTTGCTACTCAGCTCCAAGCATGGTTCCTGTGACCCAGGCCTAGTCATTAGAGTTCCAGTGTTCAGGGAAGGGTATATGTCCAAGCAAGTCCATTTAGAGTCAGTCCAGAATTATCTGGGCATGGTGGTCTGAGCCTATAGTCCCACCTACTTATTTGCATTTTCACATAAACTTTAGACTCAGCTTGTTATTTTCTACAAAAAAAGCCTGCCCAGATTTTCATTGTGATTATGTTGAATCTACAGATCAATTTTGAAAGAATGGATATTTTAACAGTATTGAGCTTTCCAATCCATGAACATGGTGTAACTCTTCACTTATTTAGATCTTCTTTGATTTTTCTCAGTAATGTTCTCAGTGTACAGATTTTGTAACATTTTATTTAATTTTTCTATAAGTATTGCATATTTTTTGATGTTATTGTAAGTGGTATTTAAAATACAATTTCTAATTATTCATTGTTAGTAAATAGAGATACAATTGATTTTGTATATTAATCTTGTGTTCTACAATCTTGCCAAACTTACTTATTGGTTCTGGCGGCTTTTTTGTAAGTTCCTTAGGATTTTCAACATATGCAATCTTGTCGTATGTAAGCAGGAGGAGTTTTACTTCTTCCTTTCCAGTGTGTATGCCTTTTATTTCTTTGTCTTGCACTATTCCATTGGCTAAGGCCTCCAGTACAATGCTGAATAGAATTGTGAAGATTCTATTCAGATTCAATTCTTGCCATGTTCTCTGTATTAGGGGAGAAGGTATCAAGAATAATGTTAGTTGTAGGTTTTTAATACATGTCCTTTATCAGACTGAGGAAGATTTCTTCTATTTTCAGTTTGCTGAGAGTTTAAATTTTTTTTAAATTTTTATAAATAAAGGGGGTAAAGTGCAGTGTTCTTACATGAATATATTGTGTAGGGGTGAAGTCTGGGCTTTTTGTATATGCATCACCTGAGAGTTTTGATCAAGAATGGAGTTTGAATTTTGCCAAATGCTTTCCTGAATCTATTGAGATTGCTTTTTCTTTTTCGGTCTGTTAATATGGTGAGCTATATTAATTGATTTTTGAATGTTAAAACAATTTCAAGATCCCTGGGATGAACACCATTTGTTTATAATAGGTCATCCATTTATATATTGCTAGATTCAACTTGCCACAAATTTGCTGAGAATTCCTGCATCTGTGTTCATGATGATACTAGTGTGTAGGTTTTTTCTTCTTGTAATGCCTTTGTCTGCTTTTGGCAAGTGAATAATGCTGGCCTCGTAAGTTGGGAAATGTCCTGCTTCTTCTATTTCTAGAAGATTTTATGAAAAATTGGGATCATTTTTTCCTGAAATGTTTGGAAGAGCTACCAAGTAAAGTCATCTAGGCTTGGAGACTTTTTTTTTCTTTTGTTTTCTTTCTTTTTTTTTTTTTAAACAGGGTCTCACTCTGTCACCCAGACTGGAGTGCAGTGGTGCCATCACAGCTTACTGCAGGCTTGACCTCCCAGGCTCAAGCAATGCTCCCACCTCAGCTACACAAGTAGCTGGAACTACAGGCATGTGCCACCATGCCTGGCTACTTTTTTTTTGTTGTTTATTTTTTGTAGAGACGAGGTCTTGCCATGTTGCCCAGGCTGGTCTCAAACTCCTGGACCCAAGTGATCCACCCACCTTGGCTTCCCAAAGTGCTGGGATTACAGGCATGGGCCACCATGCCCACCCATATAAGTCTATTGTTTAATTTTCAAATATTTGAGGACTTCCATGTATTTTTCTGTTACTGATTTATAATTTAATTCTACTGTGGTTAGAGAACATATGTCATATGAATTCAAAATTTGTTGAGACCTATTTTATGGTTCATAATATGATCTATCTTGGTGAATATTTCATGTGTAGTTGAAAAGAATGTGTTCTACTTTTGTTGTGTGAAGCTTTCTTTATAGCAGTTAGTTCAAGTTGATTATTATGTTGCTCAAGCATTCTATATCCTGATTTTCTCTCTACTTCCCCTTTATGTTATTGAGAAAAGAGTATTTATCCCCAGTTATAATTGTGGATGTGTCTATTTCTCCACAAATTATCATCAGTTTTTGCTTCAGTTATTTTGAAGCTTTACTATCATATGCATATGCTTTTAGGATTTTTTTATTGTTTTGATAAATTGATCCCTTTTTCATTGTGAAGTCTTTCTTTACTCATGATATAATCTTTGTTCTAAATTTTTTTAGAAGAAGGAATGTATCATTATTGAAGTAGCATCAAAATTATGCCACTTCAGCTTTTTAAATTAATATTTTCTTGGTATACATCTTTTTAAATAACTTTATTGAGATATAATTTACATGCCATATAACTCACCTACTTAAAGTATACAATCATATAGCTTTCTGTTATTTACAGAGTTGTGTAACCATCACGACTACCAATTTTAGAATATTTTCATCACCTCCCTAGAAAACCCTGTACCCATTAGCAATCACTCCCCTTCACTGTTCCCCATTCCAGCCCTAGGCAACCACTAATCTACTTTGTGTCTTTATAGATTTGCCTATTCTGGACATTTTATATAAATGGAATCATACAATATATGTTCTTTTGTGACTGGTTTCTTTTACTTTTCAAGGTTCACCCATGTTGTAGCATGGATTAGTCCTTCAATCCCTTTTATTGATTAATAATATTCCATTGTACAGATACGCCACATTTTATTTTTATCCCTTCATCAGTTGATGGACATTTGGGATACTTGTGTGAACTCAGTGGATTTGCCTTAAAGTGCTTGAACAACTATGATAAGCAGAGTGTTGTAGGATAGAGATAGTGGAAATGGGGGTAGGTGGGTTACAGATGGGAAGGCACCCCATCTATGGTTTTAGAAATTCTGGGTTTTGTTCCTTTCTTTGTTCTTTTTTTTTTTTTTTTGAGAAATGAACAGGCCAAAGAGAGGAGTAATTCATGGATCTGACTTTATTCATGGTTCAATCTCCCCACTTTAGTACCATATTCCATTCCCCACTGCTTAGATCACAGAGGAGAAAGTCTCTGAAATACCAGCCTAAATTCAGTGAAACCTTTCTAAATAAATAATTTCATTCAACTGAAGAATTTTCAGTAGATAAAATAGATAAAATATGGCCTCCAGGACTCTTGCACCAGTCTGACTTTTAGCTGCTGCCAAAAACAAAAGAATGTTTCACTTGGAAGCGTTCCTTGTTCTTCTTTTAAGGTAAATCTTTACTTTGCAGACTGTAGAGTTTTCAATATTATCTTGATGTTAACTGGGGAAACCACCGATCCCATGTTGTAGACATGGGTCAGGACAGTACTCTCTGGTAGACCTTGGCTCCGGTACATTCGGGTTTGATTTCCATAGTACCTTTGGTGCTGACAGCTCCTGCTTCCTACACAGCTGGTGCCAGCACTGTGAAGAGTGAGAACTTAACTTGCAGGGACAGGAGAATGAGACTTTCTGGGTGTGCTATGGGCAGAGTTAGACTCCCATAGAGCACAACAGCCCATGTGATCAAGCTCTGCCCAGCAGCCCATGTGATCAACCACAGGCTGCAATTTTTCATGGTGGAGAAAGAAGGAATGAGGGAGCTTGCGCATTCCTTTAACTGTAGTAGCCAAGAAGGGATTCAGAAAGAGGCTTTAAACCTGGGTTTCACAATTTATCCTTGCTGTCACTGGCTAGTTTGAACTCTCCTTGCTCCTTATCTAGACTACAGCAATCACTTCCCACTCAGTGCCTCTTCTTCCAGAATCCTTATTTTCCTCTATTCCTTCTTCTCATGGATGTGAAATGATGGCAGTTCCTAGTCTACCCTCCCTTAAGTTATGAAGTAATGTTTGCTTAGTGTTGAAACGGAAAGGAAAGACTAAAGCATCCCTTCAGCTGCCCCCACCACCATGATTTCTTTCCTCATTTGCCTCTGAGGGCCAGAAGGAACTGAGGGAAGCAGACAGTGTAAGATAACAGGGAATACATTGAGGAATAAATAGGAACTGATATGGGAGCCTCTCCTAAAGGCATTCTAATTTAAGTGAAAAAACAACAACAACCAACAAACAAATCTTCCTGCAGATTAAATTTGTTCCTGTGCTGCCAATTTGCCCCACCTAGATCTTTCCAGCATTTCTAATACATATACATCTATACCAATATTATAAATGTAACTATAGATGTTTAGATACATGGTACATATATGTTAGACAACTAGGATTACAATATACACACTATTTTGAACTTTGCTCTTTCATGTAACATTGGGAAGCTTTACACGTTAGACAACCTCATAACTAGCACCCTGTAGATGGACATTTGTTTCCAGTTTGAATTTTTTTTTCCAAATAATACAGCATTGTTTGTTCTTAGACATGTGTCAGGGAGTATACATAAAGTATAAATGTGAAACAGTGGAATAGCTGGGTCAAGTTTGATAGCTATTGCCAAAATGCCTTCCCAAAAAGTTGTATCTATTTAATTCTACCAACAGTGTTCCTCTGTTTAATTTTGAACTTTTTTTCTCTGTATATGTTTTATTAGTTATTCACATCAGAACAGCTGCCCTCTTTTCACCGGTCCAGAGTGAACTACCCACAGAAAGTTTCTTTACTCTGTTTATTGAAGAACCGGAGGAACATAAATATGTTTTGCCTACATAAAGTTAATGGCCTGTAGTAAAGAATGTAGACTTTTAAGCAGCCTTCCATGTCATTTGGCTTAGGAAACACTGAGTTAGTGTGCTAGACACCTGGCATGGGTTTGGAGGAAAAAGGTGGGCTTTCTCGGGCAATGCCCGCCAAGTTGGGCCACAGCTCCACCGCCTACCCCTTCCCTCTTGCTCAATATACACATCATCAAGTCTGTGCTCCACTGTTTCTCCTCTGCTAGAAAGGGACAGGAGCCTGGGGGATGGGGATCTGTCTTCCCCTCCTGGAGTCTGAACATCCTAGTTGGACTTCTAGGTGAGGCCAGAACTTCCTTTGAGTACTGGGCCACATCTTCATAAGCTTCAGAGACCTCTTCCCCCTGTTCCCCATTCTCATATCATCTTGGTGAAAGCCTTGCTCTTCCGCCCAGTGGCCCCCTTCCCCCAACCACCAGAGGCAAAGGAGTGCTTGAAACTGTGGAAACTTTAAACATTGTGGATTCTAAGAAGTAAAGCCTTTAGTAGTAAAATATTTGCCAACAAATAAAGTGTTTCTGAAAAAGGTTGCATTGCTCTAGTTCTAGCAACGTGCTCACTCTGCAGTTGTGGGATCTCTGGATGCCATCTTGTTTTCCTGCCACTCTCCCTATTCCCTGGCAGACCCTGTCCCCTTGGAACGCCCACAGAATTTTGATCATAGCTGAATTACATCATTTATCACATTACTTGTTGTCAGCTTATGCGTTTATCTCTACCACTGGATTGCAAGCTACTTGAAGTTCTTAATAAGAACAGCGGCAGCAATAACACAGTGCTTCCTCTGTGCCAGGCACTCCACCAAGTGCTTTACACATATTAACTCCTTTAGACCTCACATGTCCCTCACAATATCTTGGTATCTTCATCTCTCACAACTCATTAAACATTCTATGGTTGTCTTTCAATTTAGATCTCTCTTCTTCAAAAGGAGTTTTTGAGAAAAATCTATTACTGGTTTGTAATATATCAATCTCTAAGCAAAAATACTCATAACATTCATATAATAAGAATGGATTATATGGGATAAAAGTAGGATAATTTTCTCATTTAGCCTGACATCAAGAGTATTTATTTGGCTTTCTATACCATTAGTTTAAATTAGAACACTCTATTTCCATCCACTAGAGTAGAATAGCTATGTGTTTTCCCTTTAAAAGATAAATTAACTCTGTAAGCATTAATACTTTAAAAAATGACTAGTGGTTTTTCAAATATTTTAGTTCTACCAAACTGATGAATAGATAAACATGAGCAGATAGATCTGGATTTAAATCTTGATTCCACAATTTACCAGCTCTGCAACCATGGGCAAGCTCCTTAATCTTTCAAAGCCTGTTTTCTCATTAGTAAAATTAGGATAATAATAGTTCTTCATAGGGTAATCATCAGAAGTTAAAAATGTACATATGAGAAATTCAGCACAGCGTCTGGCACAAAGCAATGAACAAATGTTTGCTGTTATTCATTCTTATCATCATTATTATAAAATGTTGGGTTGAGCTGGGCATGATGGTGCATGCCTGTAATACCAGCTATTCGAGAGGCTGAAGCAGGAGGATTTCTTGAGCTCAGGAGTTTGAGGCTGCAGCAAGCTATGATCACACCACTGCACTCCAACCTGGGAGACAGGGTGAGATCTCTTGTCTATAAAAAGAAAATTAAAATGTTGGGTTGGCAAAAGGGACATAGAAATGAGTAAGATGCTGTCCTTGTCCTCAAGAAGCTCAGCTCTGTGGTAGGAGAGACAAGACAGGTCTGCAAACATCATCACAAAACAATGTGATAAGGCAACTGAGGGACAGAGAAAGCACAGAGGAGGGAGGGATCATTTCCATAGGAAAGTTTCATGGAAGGCTTGCAAGAGGATGTGAAAATTACATTGATTTTTAAAGAATGAAGAGGAATTTTTTAGGTAGCCCAAGTGGGACAGGACATAGCTGGTCCTGGAGAACATGTGTAAAGGCACGGAGAAAGGAAACCGCATGGTGTTTTGGGAGGAACTATAATTAGTAATGTTTGGTCAGATCATGAGGTTTTGGTGGGGGTGGGTAAGATGGAGGTGGTAAGATAGAAGATTCTAGAGGAAGTCAAGGCAAGGACCAGATTTTGAAGTGTTTTGCATGCAGAGCTAAAGAGCTTGAATTTAGCACCAGCAATAGGGTATCGGTAAAGAGTTTTAGAAGAGAGATGTGATCAGATTTGCATTTTAGAAAAATCACTTTGGCAGGTTTGTGAATGATGGACCAGAAAGGTGTGATGGTGGAGACTTGGAAGCCAATTAGGAGGCAGTAGTCCAGGTGAGAAATAATGCCCCGAACAAGGGCAAATGGCATTAGGAATGGAGGGGAGCAAGATGAATTCAAGAGACCCTTGGGAGGTAAGATGAAAAGGATGGGGAGGAGGGAACTTGTTGGGATCTGTATCCAAGGGTACCCGACCCCTTGGCCTCATTCCTCTGTTCCACAGCGGTTGGTGACAGTGTGTGGGAGGCAGGGGTGGATGGAAGTGCATTAACCAAGATACAGACTAGAAAAGGAAGCATCAGTTCTTAGGACAGGGGTCAGTTTGTAGTGTGGGAAAGAGGAGGTAGAGAAAGGGTAGTGAATTTCACCTAGCCCTTGTTGAGTATGTGATGTCTGTGTTCGCCATGTGAACAGCAGAAAGCAGGCAAATATAAGGATCTAGAGCACGGGGTAGAGGGAGGGCTGGCGATGGAGACCATCTTTAGGGTAATTGCGAAATTAGGGGAATGGCTGAAATACGGAAGGCTCGCCAAAGATCTCTAGGTAGCTAATAACTATCAAAATGTCACTTCTTTGGCCTTCACTTTTATTATGTAAAAGTACTCAGATCAGGCCGAATACAATTTTATTCTCTATCCAATGCCGGAGGCTATTGTCGAAGCCACGGCCTGCCATTTCATACCCTTTGCAATAGGTGGCGCTGACGCCCGGCAGGGAGAAGGCGGCAGCACATGCTGGGCTCGGGGGCGATGGGCTTGTGCGCGGACCTGGCGACGCTCTAGCCCCGAGCCGCGTATTCGTGGCCGGGTCCTCCTTGGGAACAGGGTGAAGGCCGAGAACCTCTGGCCTCAGGAAGCGCATGCGCAACCGGTTCTCCCAAACATGGAGTCCTGTAGCCCAGGTCTTACCTGAATCAGGTAAGAGGCGGGCGGGGAAGGAGTGGAGCCTCCACGTGCACCCTCGCAGCCCGCTCCAGGAGTGGGACTAGCCCTCCTTGGGGGTGTGGCTCGTGTGCGTGGGCCACACCAGTCCTGGGGGCAGGTAAGTGCGCGTGGCCCAGGAGGCGTGAGGCTGTGCTGGCGAGGGAAGGGCTCCCGGGGCGCGTGGGTCCCCGCACGAGGTGCGCCGCCGCGGGTCCAGAAGAGGGCCACGTGGGCGAGAGCCTCGGTCGTCGTCTCCCAGCACCTCGGGGTCGTAGAGAACACAAAAGTCACACAACCCTTGCCGAGGCTTGACCCCCGCGACAGCGTTTAGTCATTCCGTTAGCTGGCTCCACCCGCCCTCCTGGGCGTGGGGACTCGATTTCTTGGGAGGCTGCGCCTTCCTACTTGTGGGACAGCCAGCCTTGGAGGTAGGAAAGGTCGCAGGCACACGGGTGTGACCGAGTGGTAGAGGGCGCGGCTGTTCGGGGTCGGAGCTGCAGGTGCCGGTCCAGGCGCTGGGGTCACCAGGGCGGAGAGCGGCAGTGGTGGCGCGGCTGGGGGCCTGGTTCAGGGAGGGGGACAGCTGAAGAAGGTGTGAGGTGAGGAGAGCAATCGAGGAAAACGGAAGCACCTGCTCCTGGTTGACTCATTCTGGCTGGAGGCATAATCTAATGTGGTAAAGTAGTAAAAGGAAAAAAAAAAACAAAAACGAGAAAGAGCGACTGTGCTTGTGCTGAAGCCCTTTCCTCCCCAGGCAGCTAGGAAATTGCCTGTCTGAAAGAAAGTAGCTGTTTTCCTCAGGGGACTGTGGTGAGCGACAAATGAGATGATATATGTGAAAGGGTAAAGAGCTATAAAAATGCAAGATTCTGTTACTTAATTAGAATCCTTCAGCCTATTTATCTGTTTGAGTGGATAAAATGTCCTCTAGGTGCGGGATAGTGGGGCAGGAGTACCTGGTGAAGAAGTACCAGCTGTGGGATAATGGGATGTGTGGAGTAATGCAGAGAGTGTGTGAAGATAGTTTAGGGGTGCCCACTAATACTGTCACCTGGAGAAACAACCGTCTGTCATTTAGGGTCATCTTATTTGGGTAAGAGATTATTCAGTTCCACTGCTTCCCTCGTCTACCACTCATCTTTTGAGCTTTTTACAGCCAAACACTTTTACTCAAAAATGGGCCTGAAGAGGAACACACCAGTCGCTTCAGGGATATATTGGTTAATTTGTTGTTGTTTTGTTTTGTTTTTGAGATGAAGTCTCGCTCTGTTGCCCAGGCTGGAGTGCAGTGGCGCCATCTCATCTCACTGCAACTTCCGCCTCCAGGGCTCAAGCTATTCTCCTGCCTTAGCCTTCCGAGGAGCTGGGACTACAGGCACACACCACTACACATAGCTAATTTTTGTATTTTTGGTAGAGACGGGGTTTCACCATGTTGGCCAGGCTGGTCTCGAACTCTTGACCTGAAGTGATCCGCCTGCTTCAGCCTCTCAAAGTGCTGGGATTACAGGCGTGAGCCACTGCGCCCGGCCACATTGGTTAATTTGGTTGAGAGCGAGGTCGATGTGATTTTATTGATGATAATGTCTTCAATTTGCTTTGCCCTCAGTACGAAGCAGCATGTTGTACTAAGGGTTCTGGGCTGAGGGACATAACTAGGGAAGACTGAGTTGTGGATTTGTCCCGTCAGTAGAGGATCACCCTGGCCAAATTCCAGTTCGTCTTAGAGCCTTATTTTACATCAGATGGGAAAAGACCTTGCAGGTCATTCATTCAGTCTTACATGCAGAGCTTGCATACCTGCCACAGGGTTACCCAGCCCCCAGTGAACAGAGAATTTGTCCCATCCCAAAATGGCTGAGCCATCCAATCCCTCTAGACAGCCCCTACTGTTGGAAAATTCTTTATGTTGAATCGACATCTGTTTCTCTACAATTTGCACTCATTGGAGCCATACAGAATAAAATGTCTAATGCTGCTTCCACAAATATTTGAGGACTGCTAACACATTTCCTTCTTCTACTTACTCCACAAGGCTTCTTTTCTTCAAACTAAACATGCCCAGCTATTTCAAACAGGGAGGCAGTGTGGAGTAGTGGAAAGAAGGCCAACTTTGGAGCCAGGCACATCTGCGTTCAGTTCCCAGCCCCTTCACATCCTAACACTTAGCGTTCCGAGCTGCCGTATCTCTCTCTGAAATCTGTGAGTGAAAATACTCATCTAGCCAGGCTACTGTGAGGATCAGGGATATGTTGGGTGAAGATCCATGCTCATGGTAGGAGCTTAAAATACGAGAGCTGTTACACCTTCAGTTTGCAGTTCATTTAGTTGATCTTCTCTGAATACATTCCTATTTGTCTCTGTTTCAGTATCTATCTGCTATGTAGAACAGAATAAAATGCTGTCTGTGAGATCTAACCAGCAGAATAGAGTAGGATTAGCTTATTTTTGGTACTTCCCCTCAGTCTGCAGTCACAGTAGCCTTTTTTAGGGTCCTGTCTTACTGATTCAGTAAGTTTCTCAACCAAAACCCGTTCGTTAACATGTGCTGCTGTTCAACCAAGTTTCTCCCATTATGAAGTGTTTTAGTTGATTTGAATCTACAATGATGGCTTTTGAAAGTGGCAGTCCTGGTTGTGTCTTGCTGTCTCCATAAATATCCTGCACTTGTCATATTATGGATCTCAAACTGGGGTTAGAAAAATATGGTTCTTGAATCTGTGGTACCATCTCTGCTGATCCCATACCACTGTTGTGAATCAGCGAGATAATAAATGCAGAGCTTTCTACATGAATTTTTGCACAAATCTGAGGTCTTATCATGAGGCGGAACTGTGTTAGACTTGGAATGTGACAAGAATGTGTGATAAGCCACTGGGTGAGGGAGTACTACTGCATGAGATATCCTGCACAGTCCAGGATAGCATCTGTCCAGAGGAACTGAAAGGGTGCAACTTCGAGCAAGCCAGAGTCGACTTTGAATTTATGTGTGGCTGTGTGTTTTCTCAGGGCTCCGAGTGTTTTATACCTTGGGTCAAATTCTCCCCCTGCGGAGGAAGCTCCTTTCTGGAAGTAAATCAGGCACATTTAGAAGATTTGTTAACTCTTTGGCTCCTGGGGGATTATGGCCAGCATTTTCTCTCTTAGACTTCCCACAGCGAATTCCTGGTTGGGCCAAGCTGATATCTTTGAGCTGACTTCTGTATTCAGGGTTCTTCCAAACAGGAATATGCTTTCTCTGCCTAAGACCTGGGTTCCATGCCCATCTCAACCTCAATCCCTCCTTCAAGGAAGTTTTTCCTAACTACTCGGCCAGACATCAATAATGTCTGAAGGGAGGATTTTTCCCGAGTGCCAGACTTGGAATTCCTGTTGTCTTCAGGAGCTCTCCGTGGCGCCCCCCGCTTCCCCCAGGGCCTTTAAACTGTTCCTCCTCCAGTCTGCCCACTTGATCCATGTGGGTAGACATATTCCATGGCCTTCAGAATAAGGTCCTTTATGGGGCACTCAGTCCATAAACAGAAAATTGCCTTCATCTTGGATGCTGGTGTTTCTGGCCTGGTGAGAATGAAAGTGTGGAATTGTTTGTAGGACTCAAAGTTTCCATGAACAATAAATATGAAAAATATATAATACAAAGGCTTTTGTTATTGTTATTATTAAAATAGGAAAGTCTTTACCTTTTTGGAAGAACCGATTTAGATTTTGCAGAGTAATTCAGTCTTTAAAAGGTAGTGGTAGTTAAAATAGGTAATCTTTGACTTGTAAAGAGACTAATTTAAATTTTGTTAAGTAACCAATTAAGGCCATAAAGAGTTTAAATCCATCTGTGGCTTCTCATTTTCTCTAGAACAAATTCCTAATTCCCTACGATGAAATTCTCTTGCTAGCCTAATTTTTTGCCGGCTAAAAGGACTTCCCGTTTTCCCCAAACACGCGGCCCTGAGCCTCCGGTGCTTTGCGAAAGCCGTCCCCTCCGGCTGGAATGTTCTTTGTCTCTTTGGTAAATGTCTATTCATCATTCAAGACCACCCTTCCCCCTCCCCTTAATTACTTCCTCCCCTGTGCGCCCTCAAATTCTTGTACTCATTCAAGCAGTATTTATTAGGGGCCAGCTTTGTGGCCGGCACCGTGGCGGGCTCTGGGGATACAAAAGGTGAATAATACTTGGGCTCGGCCTCTGAGGGCCTTACACGTTAGGGAGGAGTGGGTCAACTGCCACAAACGTTGCTAGGAAATTAAAAGGAAAATTTTAAAAAGTGGCAGTTCTTGTCTGTCTTCCCCTCCAGATGGCCCATGTCTTGCTCTCGGGTCGCGGCTATTTCTCATTTATTTCGCACCCCCGGTTCTCAGCGCCCTGTAGGTGCTAAATCAGCATTTGTTTCATGAGTGCTTTTACTGGGGGCAACCAGACCCCTGCAGAAGTGTACCTGTGTTGTGCCACAGGTTCTGATGATAGGCTCATAGGCGGTAGTTTCCTCAGTGTCCGTGGGTCGCCCCCGGTCCCGGGTTGGATGCCCCGCGGTCCAGCGCCGAACCTTTCGGGGTGCAGAGTTGCAGAGCCGCGGAGGGCCTGGGCCGTGCGCAACCGAAGGGAGTCCTGCAGCGCCCCCTCTGGATGCAGCGGGCACCGGCCGGCCGCCCCGCTCACCCGCTCGCACCCCACGTTTGTTCACCAGTATTTCAGTTTACGGTCAGAAAATGAACACAGACACTTCGTGATACTCTACACTTTTCAAAGGCGTAAGGGATGCCTTTTAAAGGATTATGGATTAGAAAAATTCCTCCCTCTTTCTTGTGCTTCTGGGCCCTTGCATTGTGATTCTCTCTTACGTAAATAAAGGGGGCTTTGCTCTCCTAATTGTGCCCACTGTTCTGGGCAGCGCGGACCGGCGCATGCAGAGAGTGGGGCCGCGAGGGCGCTGCTGTGGCCAGGCGTCTGGCATGCTGACCACGTCGCGCTGCTGTAAAGGAAACCTGTCCCGCGCAGTGGCGGTGGCTGGAGTGGGAGAAACCGGACTTTGTGCAACTTTGGCCATAGTGGCCATCCCATGAATCTGTTTACTAGCTTGGTGGTGGGTCCAACAGAGCTTGTTGCTCCCTAGCCGCTTGCTCGTGCCCTTGGTGGTTACCGGTAGTTAAGCTGAGGGCGCATAGGGCCCTCGTGGCTCGCCACCTCTCACGGTTCAGTACCCACGCTTCAAACGAGGGATGGGAGCAGGCGCCACGGACGGCACCCCAGAGCCCTGCTGCCCCTTAGTTTGAGCGGCCATCCTCCTGTGGGGCTTGTGGGCAGCCTGTGGGGTTTGTGGGCGGCCTGTGGGGTTTGTGGTGGTCTAAGGAAAGAGTTGGGGCACTCAGGGCTCTGCTGTTTTTGCCCATGGCCTAACTCGGGGAGGGTTTCTGCAGCAGAATCTCGGGCTCAGGGTTGGCGGTTCACGAAGGAGCAGCGGGGTCTTGGGGAGGGGGCTCGACACCCCTGAAGGTGCCCCCTAAAGGAGCCACTGTTAGAGGAGCACCCCATCTCTGTGGCCATGGCGGTGGTAGAGCGGCTGGGAGGGGCTCTGCGGCGAGCAGGGGAGCAGGCGGTAGGGGTTCTGCGGCGATGGGCGGGCTAGGGGCGGGGCGCGGGTGGGCTCTAAAAGTCGGTGCCCACTCGCTCTGCGCTGCCGCGGCAACCAGCACACCCCGGCACCTCCTCTGCGGCAGCTGCGCCTCGCAAGCGCAGTGCCGCAGCGCACGCCGGAGTGGCTGTAGCTGCCCGGCGCGGCGCCGCCCTGAGCGGGCTGTGGGCTGCGGGCTGCGCCCCCGCTGGCGGCCGGCCCTGCACGGCTGCGGGCTCCGCGGCGCCCGGTGCTCTGCAACGCTGCGGCGGGCGGCATGGGATAACGCGGCCATGGTGCGCCGAGATCGCCTCCGCAGGTGGGTGTGCGGTGGGAACGAGGGGGTGTGGCTGGCCGCCCTGGGACTAGGGCGCGGGCGAGCCGAGGACTGTGTGCCCGTGTCCGAGCTGGGGCTGCCTCTGGGCGAACACTCTACCGACAGGCGGCACGCATTCCGCGCCCGCTCTGCGTACTTGAGGAGGGGTGTCACTCCTGCCCGCAATGGAATGTTCAGAACGCGGGACCTCCTTGGGTTAGGATTTCTAGACCCCGGGATCGCCTTGGTGAGATTTAGGACTTCTGGACCCCAGCGTCATCTTGATATGACTTAGGATCCATAATGACCCTGGTCTCACCCTGATGCGAATTGGGATTTTTAGATCCTGGCATCACCCTGGCGCGATTTAGGATTTTTATACTCAGCCATTGCTGCAGCATGATTTAGGATTTCTAAACCCCAGCATCGCCCTGGTTTGATTTAGGATATTTAGACTCCGGCTTCCCTCTGGTGCGATTCAGGATTTTTAGACTCCGCCGTTGCCGTGGCGCGATTTAGGATTTATAGATCCCGGCAAAACCCTGGTGCAATGTAGGATTTTTAGACCCCTCCATTGCCGTGGTGCGACTTAAAGGATAGACCCCAGCATCGCCCTGGTGCGATTTAGAATTTTTAGAACCCCGGTATCTCCGTGGCGCACCTTAGGATTTCAAGAACAGGATAATCGCAGTGCCGAGATCGCCGTGGTGCAGCTTAGGATTTCAAGACCCAGATATCACGGTGGCGGGAGTCACCGCAGAGTGACTAGAACTCGCAGTGCTCGTCAGCCGCCTTAAGTATTTTTCAGATTTCAGTAACAAGCGCGAGTGAGAACGGCGATGTGACCAAACTCATGTTGCGCAGGGATTGTTCACCTTGGTTTCGCGGGTTTTCAAAGTGGTTCGTCTCGCGGCGACGCCATCAGGTGGGCGGCAGGTTGGGTGGTATTTTTACGGGAGTGTGTTTTTCTGTTTACAAGATGAAGAAATCAAGGCTCAGAAATTTCTGGAAAGTTTGTTACTGGAGTTTGCTTATTGTGTCCGCTCATGGCTCATCAAATAGTTGGGATTTTGGCCAAAAAATGTTTGCTTAACCCATTTTGCCTACTGACTGCTAGGTTGCTTCACTTCTAAAAATCCTAAAAGGTCATGGGGGCATTTTTACTGAGGTAATAAGACAAAAAAACGGCCCCCTGAGAGGTTGCCTCTTTGCTTTCTTGGAGTAAGAGGAGGAGGGTGTGGAGGGGGGTGTCCAGGAGTGGAGTATGTTGGTCGATCGCCTCGTTTTTTAACCCCCACTTTCCTAAGCACCGGCGGGGAAGCATCCCCATTTGCCGCTCTGGCCGCCCCTCCCGGGGCTCTCTGCTGAGTCACTGCAGAGATTCAGGGAACCCGGTGGATGAATGCGATGAGAAGCACTGGGGGAAGGGAGTAATGAAATCCGCACATGAAAATGTATACATTAAAGTACAGGACAGATAGGGCTGGGCAAATAATCGTCAAAACCTAATGCTTTTTGTCATCTGACCTTTCAAGGATATTGGGATATAGCCTGCTATTGTTGTGGGGTGAAAGCTGTGATATAACCATCATGTTCTGGCACTTTTTTGAACCATTTCTAGTATTATCTTGAGAAGTAGGACCAAATGGTTCTCTCCGTCTTATGGACAGGTACTTTGGAGAAAAAAGGAAATGACTGCCCTAGTAATGCCTAAAAAATAGCCTGGGGAGCTGACATTCTTTAAGAAACATGGTTATTTTACCACTGTAAAACCACAGGCTTGTTTTTAGAGTTTAGCAAAAAGTATCGGGGATTTGGGGGGAAAAAGTATCTCGTAAGTTGAAGTTAGTGAACGGGTAGGTAGATTACAGGCAATAGGGAAGAATGTGTGTACAGACGGAAAGCCATTTCCCCCAGGGCTTTAGCAATTAATTTATTTCAGCTCTATGACAACTCTAATTTTAGTTTTGGAGGGTATTTTTTCCATTCTGGCTGTTTTGAGAGAACTTCCATTCTACTGACAATTCTTGATCTGTTGACCATCAGAAGTCATAGACTTGAGACAGAACTGTTGATAATTCCTGTTTGGCACTCCTTGTCAATGTGGATAAACTGACTTGTGCCTTTGAAGTCCTGGGCATGGGAGGGTTGGGTGTACCAACCAGTGCTCTTTTTCCAAAGACAAAATCAATTCTTACACGCTGGGTATGAGTTATGCCTTATCTGGGGGTGGGGGAGCGTCTTAGGAAATTAAATGGAAACTTAAAGAGTCTGCTAAGAAAAGCAGAAATGTAATCTACCGCCTTGACCTCTCAAGAGATTAGATATTCAGGGTCATGACAAAGCTGCTTATGTTGGAATACACAGTGCAGCTATCTTACTTTCACAGACTGTTTACCCTGAGCAGTTTCTCAGCCCAAATCCAGAAAGGAGTACTAAATGGGGCTTCATTTAGGCAGGAGGGCTGAAAATCAGGAGCAGCTCTCTGCTTGAGGACATGTGATAAGTTACTACACACACACACTCTTTAAAACCTGAGATATAGCACATATATATTTTTTGAACATTTTACTGGTGGGGGCTAGTGGGTAGATGGTAGAGCTTTTGGAGTAAATAAGAAAGAAGTTATTTTTTTCCTGGGAAGCCTTGATAAAAGTCAATGAAAGAGTGTCCAGCATTTAAGTCATGTCCCTTTTATTTATATGAAGTCCTCTTCAGCAGGTATTGGGAAGACCACAAGGGTAGGGGCTAAGGGGTTAAAGTCAGGGAGCAGAGGCAGAAGATTATATGTTGAAATAATGTATTTTTTGTCCTTAAGATTAGAATGATGAACAAATATGGCGAGTGCTATGGCAGACAGAGGTTTGATTATAGTCTCGGTCAGCTTTGTGCCTATGTGAAGGGCAATGTAATCATTGCATAGTAACAGCAATCTCCCACCCCATCTTACCAGGTTTTGGTTTGTAGATGAGTGGACAATGTTACCTGACTGCTTACAGTGGGTCTCTGCTTTTCCTACAGGATGAGGGAGTGGTGGGTCCAGGTGGGGCTGCTGGCCGTTCCCCTGCTTGCTGCGTACCTGCACATCCCACCCCCTCAGCTCTCCCCTGCGCTTCACTCATGGAAGTCTTCAGGCAAGTTTTTCACTTACAAGGGACTGCGTATCTTCTACCAAGGTAAGAAGTGGACTATTGGAACACCTGCGTGTATCGGTCACATAAGTCCCAGCTGAGGTATTTATTTTGTGGCTATTGGTCTCTTGTTGCCCCTTAATGATGGAGAAGAGTATCTCTCTCTCTTTTTCTGTGTAGTGTGCTTACAGAGAAGTGCAGAAAACTGCTGGGAGAATGGGGGTTGGGACTGAGATTCCAACCTGCAGACCTTACCTTTTAGTATAAGTTTTCTTTGTAGCTTGATATATATTCCAATATTAGTTTTTTTTTTTTTTTTTGAGCAACCTTAGTGTCAGGTAATATGTAAAATATTAATAGATGTAACCACCATTGGTTCTCTCTCCTTACCATCCCTGATTTCATTTTATCTTTTTCTGTAGATTATTTGTAGTGTAACTGTGATTTAAGTCTTAATACCATTATATAAATTAATTTGCTAGTGATTATTATGACCACTACTTATCAAGTAATTACCATATGCCAGGCACTGAGTTATGTTTTCAGCCTTCATTGTTTAATCTTCACAACAGCATTTGGAGATAGGTGCCATTAACCTCATTTTATAGGTGAAGAAACTGAGAAACAGATTGGAAATGATTTATTTTGAGCGGGGGTCAAGAGCAATAACGAAAAATGTTTGTCATAAACCGTTTTTCATTATTGCTCCTGACCTCCTCTCATTTGCTATATTCAATTAAGTAAGTATACAATTTTTATTATGTTGGCTTGGGTTATTTCCAGTTTTACTGTTTTAAAAAACTATTGTTGAAGGAAAAGCTTCATGTCCGTACAGTTTATTTTTTCCTTACATTTTCAAACTATATTACTTGTATAAATGGAATGATTTTATTTGCACAGATTCTCAAGAACAAAACTCTTAGGCTAAAGTATATACAATTTTTAACTGCTTCTAAATTATTTTTGAAAACCTTATTACCAAATTTTCATGTCACTGGCAGTACATGAATATACCAGTTTTAATCCAATACTATTAGCAAGGTTAATATTGTCTAAATATTTACCTAATTTCGATGATGCTGAATGCTTCCATATTGTCATATGCATTAAAAAAGTTCATGTTTATGTTGATTAAGCCCTTTATATAGCTGACAGGATTTTGTAATAGTTTATTATGTTTTTGATGTTAGATTGGGTCTCCTGCTGAATAAAAAGTGCTGAGCAAACAGCATAAGCTAAAGGTGTTCCTTGGGAATAGTTGCTATATCTTAGAGAATTTCTGTGAGGCCATTCATGGTAAAGTACAAAGAATTTGTAGTTTATGTGTTGTGATCATATGCTTTTAACTGTGAAAATTTACTTTTCGCTGTGAAAAAATTTGCGTATTACAGAACAAAAGGAGAAATGGGGAGATGCTTTTTAAAAACACCGAGGTGAAAGTAAACAAGGTGCCTTCAAGTATTTTCACATAGCATGATTTTTACAGTGTTTTAATATACAGATTAAAAGGAGAAAAGGCCTGTTCTCACCTAACGCAGTTAAGCTTACATTTTAAAAATAATTGTGTCATTTTAATGTCAATTTGGTCACAGTTTCTTGTCCTTTGTATCAGATTACTTAGATTTTAACATCTTCGAGGTTATTTTTATAGGGATTTGGCATAATTGATTGTACTTTCCTTCTTCCTAGACTCTGTGGGTGTGGTTGGAAGTCCAGAGATAGTTGTGCTTTTACACGGTTTTCCAACATCCAGCTACGATTGGTACAAGGTAATGAAGTCAGACTTCTACATCCTACTATGTCTTAAAAAACCTCGGCCAGGCGCGGTGGCTCAAATCCTAGCACTTTGGGAGGCTGAGGTGGGAGGATGACCTGAGGTCAGGAGTTTGAGACCAGCCAGGCCAACATGGCAAAACCCCATCTCTACTAAAAGTATAAAAATTAGCCAGGCATAGTGGCACAAGCCTGTAATCCCAGCTACTTGGGAGGCTGAGGCAGGAGAATCACTTGAACCCGGGAGGCAGAGGTTGCAGTGAGCCGAGATTGCACCACTGCACTTCGGCCTGGGTGACAGAGCGAGAGTCTGCATCAAAAAAAAAATTTTTTTTAATAAAAATTAAAATGACCTCAAGGATTTTGTTGTCAGCACTAGAAGGCTCTTGCACATTTGAATTGCTTTTAAAAAAATATTAAATGTTGAACTGTTCCTTATTTACTGAAGGGAATAATAAACTCCTTGGCACTCTGGAAGGGATCACTGCCAAGTTACCCTCCCTCAACAGGGATTAATCACCAGGAATAAAGCATTTTCCAAGAGGATCATCTGTGGGACCTGTGGTAGTTTCATGGCATTTTCTCTTTATGGAAGTCTGTTAAGCCAAGATAGGGCTGAAGCGCCTGTGCTACTGTAGGTCTGGTGAAAGGGAGGGGCAGGAGCAGAAAGCCCAAATCATCCTTTCTTTCTTGTAGATTTGGGAAGGTCTGACCTTGAGGTTTCATCGGGTGATTGCCCTTGATTTCTTAGGCTTTGGCTTCAGTGACAAACCGGTAAGCGGCACCTATCTGGGGCTGGTGATGGGGTGTGGGGGCAGACGCAGACTGTGAGGGTCAGGCTGGCAGAGAGCTGTCCTCATGACTTCATCCTGTGTATGTGGGCTTTCCTTTCCTCAGAGACCACATCACTATTCCATATTTGAGCAGGCCAGCATCGTGGAAGCGCTTTTGCGGCATCTGGGGCTCCAGAACCGCAGGATCAACCTTCTTTCTCATGACTATGGAGATATTGTTGCTCAGGAGCTTCTCTACAGGTCAGTGGAGCTTCAGACTTCAGCTTATGATGCTAGGAGAGTACATTGTTTCTGGACTCTTTGTATCCTTTTTCTCTCTTGGGAGTTGTCTTCAGCGGTGCACTGGTTTAAGTCTGCTCAGCTACATGTGTGTTCCCTCATCTCCCTTCTAGGTACAAGCAGAATCGATCTGGTCGGCTTACCATAAAGAGTCTCTGTCTGTCAAATGGAGGTAATTGCCTTGGCGGTAGGTAGAAAGTGGGTGTAGTGTAGAAGGGCCATCTTTAGATACAGCGGCACCTAAATGGTAATCTGATAATGTTTCAAGTAGACATAATTAAACTATGGGATCTCTACCTCTTCTGTGCCATCAACTCCTTTGGTGGTCTGACAAGATTTATGGACCCTTTTTCTGAATGTTTTTAAATAAAGAAACAAACAGCATTACAAAGGATAGTGACTTTACTTACATAGTCAATAAAAAGCTGCATTATAGTCATATGTGCTTTTTCAATGCATTAGATAGCAAGTTCTAGTGGAGGACCTAGTAACAGCTACATCAGAAGGAATGAGGAGTGTAAAGACTGTTTGCCATATCTGAAACAACTGCAATAGGTTATGAGAGTATAGGACTGAAGATACAGAAAAAAGCCACAAGTGTTTCTATACTACTATGATGTTAGTGTAGAAAATCCTTACTTAATGTCATCAATGGGTTCTTGGAAACTGTGACTTTAAATGAAACGTTATAATGGAACCAATTTTTTTTCTCATCAATGTTTTAAAGAAAGGATGTTATTCAAGGACCTGCTGTACCTCATTCTGCTTAAAGCCGAAGTTTCCAAGAACCTATCCTGATGTTAAGTGAGGACTTAATTGTATGAGATTCCCCAACTCCTAACTGATGGCAGTGCCAAGTTTCAGTTAGAAAATACCGAACCCCTGATTAGACTTTCTGGGCAGCCAGCTTGCAAGTTCATGAATACCCAAATGTCTCCTGAATGCCTTAAGAGCAGACTGGGAGAGAAATCCGTCTCTCCCTTTATCACTTATGCTCATGGCTTTCTTCCACTGACTCTGAAGAGAAAGGGAAAAGGAAAAACTCTAGGTTTTTTTAAAGGACCTATACTTATTTAAAAACTTCTTGTTTTATTCTTGCAGCCCAAATCATTAACCCTTGTGTTCTGAGTGATAGGGGGAAATGCTAAGGGGAGTCAGAGCCTGGTTATCAGCATTTTGGATGACCATATATTTTCTCCCTGTTTCACTATCTTTAAGATGGGAAAAGTAATTCCAGTGGGATTTATTGTGACCAGTTAAACACAGAATTCCTGGAGAAGTAATTAGATGACAGTTTTAAATTGTTATTTGTAATTCTGTTTTGGTAGTAAAGGTTGCAGAGGTGATGGTGAATAGGGTGGGTAGTTTCTGATAATGGGCTTGCCTTTGACCTAAATGTAGGTAGGCTGGGCGAGGTGGCTTGCACCTGTAATCCCAGCACTTTGGGAGGCTGAGGTGGGAGGACTGCTTGAGCTCGAGACCAGCTGGGCAACCCAGTGAGATCCCGTCTCTCTAAAAAAAGAAAAAAAATTAAAGCTGTAGGTAAATGACTAAGATAAGTCTCTTCTACAGGTATCTTTCCTGAGACTCACCGTCCACTCCTTCTCCAAAAGGTTGGTACTTCACTGATAGACTTTAGTTTTAGGATTTGTACTGACGTAAATAATGCTGGGACCTTTTAAGGGCCATAGCTCCTGTAATCGGCAGTAGTGAAATCCTCTTCCTTGTGAATTTATATTAATGAAGTTACTTTTTCCCTTCTTAGGCAACTAAAGCAGAGGCAGTGGCCCCTACATAAACCCAAAACCAATCCTAAGATAAGAGATCAACAAATATTTGGAGAAATAACAGCTATGGAAAGATCTGTGTTCACAAGCTTGATGTTTGAACAAATTAGGATCCTACTCTAAACTTGAATATATCAGAGTTAAAGTTTTAGGGATTTAGTGAATTGTAGAAAAGTAATCTTAGATGGAATTAGAAATAGATTTGTCTTCTTTGAGAGAAGAATGCGGGTAGGCAAAACAAAATGCCAAGTACCAAACCATTCAGTAGCAGGAGATCTGGCTAAAGATTTAGTTCCTAGTATAAAACCTTTTGCCCTGGTGAGGATCTTCCTCTGGGTTCTTGAGCTTTACTTCCACTTATTCCCCTCCAGCTACTCAAAGATGGAGGTGTGCTGTCACCTATCCTCACACGACTGATGAACTTCTTTGTATTCTCCCGAGGGTAAGTGTCACTGTCAAAGATTGTGGCCTAGAGCAATGTTGTGAAAAGTTGCTGCCATTACAGTTCTGGGCCAAATCCTAAGGCTTGATATTTTACAGCAAAGGTGTTGGCCGCTTGCCAGGGAAGTAGAAGGAATTCATAAATCACTTATGGGTCAGACTGCATGGCCCAGACTGCATGGCCTCTGAGGTTCCAGCCATATTGAACATTCTGAGTTCTCCTCACACTTACCTTCCTGTGTTTTGGACTCTTTCAGTCTCACCCCAGTCTTTGGGCCGTATACTCGGCCCTCTGAGAGTGAGCTGTGGGACATGTGGGCAGGGATCCGCAACAATGACGGGAACTTAGTCATTGACAGGTAAGAAATTACCCTTTGCTTTGGTTTCCAGAGAAGTGTTTTTGTGGAGAGTGGGGATTGCTTGTTCTGTTCCTTGCTGGTTTATTCCCTATCACAGGAAGGCTGATGATAACCTATGGGGCAAACCAAAAAGTCATGGTCTATATGAAGAAAGAAATAGAAAACAGAGTGAAACTGGACTCCTTGTTAGTATTAAATGCTTCAAAGTATTGAATCATGGTCGTGAAAGTAGCCTAGTGCCTCCCTCAAGGTACAAGGCTCTTCCTTTTGCCTGTCTTTCTGCAGCAACGGGGAGTAAGAAGGCAGACTTCTCTTTCTCTGTCTTGTACAAAGAATTCCCATGCCTTGGTTCAAATGAGAATGTAGACACTTTCACAAGGGACCCAGAGGTGGTGATAGCTGTAACTACTTGGGATAAGGCTCTGTCTTCTAGCCACCTGGCTCAGTGTAGGTTCCAGTGTTTTTACTGATGGCTTTGCTGGGAATTGTGTGTTAGAGGGAGCCAATCCTCCCACCCTCTCCTAACCCCCAACGGGATCCCTGAACATTTCATTTTAGTATTAAAAAACTGAAGAACAATTAAGACTGTCTTTTAAAATTATATTTTCCTTTCCAAAAAGTAAATACTATTTCTAAGATGAGATATTTGAGGTTCACAAAAATAACTGTCCTGGAGTTGCCAGGCAGAATGAGAAGAATACATGAGTTTGAGTTCTAAAATGTGGCAGTGGTGTCTTACACTGGAGAAAGAGGAATCCTCTCCATTTTATCTGTGGTCAGATGAAGCTTTGTGCTCATCAACATCTACACTTAGAATTTTGAAGTAGATGTTGGCTGGCCACAGTGGCTCACGCCTGTAATTTGAGCACTTTGGGAGGCCAAGGCGGACGGATCACATGAGGTCAGGAGTTCGAGACCAGCCTGGCCAACATCATGAAACCCCGTGTCTACTAAAAATACAAAAATTAGCCAGGTGTGGTGGCACACGTCTGTAATTCCAGCTACTCAGGAGGCTGAGGCACAAGAATTGCTTGAGCCCAGGAAGCGGAGGTTGCAGTGAACTGAGATCATGCCACTGCACTTCAGCCTGGGCACAGAGTGAGGCTCCGTCTCAAAAAAAAAAAAAGAAAAAAAAAAGTAGAAGATGTTAACACAGAAGATCATGTGTTACAATCCTCTTATTTTAAAAATGGGGAGGCTAGTCAGGTCCTTTGGCACATGCCTATACTCCCAGCTACTTGGGAGGCTGAGGTGGGAGGATCTCTTGAGGTCAGGAGTTATAGCTGTAGTGAGCTATGATTGCACCTGTGAATAGCCACTGCACTCCAGCCTGGGTAACATAGGGAGACCCTGTCTTTTAAAAAACAAACCAACAAATGAGGAAACCGAGTTGAAATATCTGTGTTATATATTTGAGTCAGAGAGGTAGGTAGTGGTGGAGCCTAAATTGGAACCTTAGACCTGGGCTTTTTAGTTACATAAAATCCAAACCAACTATCAGCCTTTCTAGATCTCATTCCCTGCTTAATAAATACACAAAACCACTAATTCTTATATTGATAGTAGGCATAATCACTACTAGAGCTACATGGTGGTTAACTCTAGAGGTTAACAGAGATGGATAGATTAAGTGGGAGATTTCCAGGAATGCTAAACTGCTTCTGGATTAAGAAATTGTATCTTGTGTTCCTTGTGGCTGTTGTTATGCCCTTGAATCCCTGTAACAGTAAAGGTTTCTTGTTCTGCGCATGCTGACTTACCTGTCCTACAGTCTCTTACAGTACATCAATCAGAGGAAGAAGTTCAGAAGGCGCTGGGTGGGAGCTCTTGCCTCTGTAACTATCCCCAGTGAGTATTTTTATATTATTGATAGGAAACTGAAGGACTATAGGGTTAAAATAATTGCAACTCCTTTATACAATTAGGGTTACCAGATTTAGCAAATAAAAATATAAGATATCCAGTTAAATTTGAATTTTAGATGAACAACAAATGCTTTTTTAGTATTTAAGTATATGTTGTACAATATTTGGGACCTACTTACACCAAAAAAAATCATTTTTCATCTGAAATTCAAATTTATCTGGGTATCCTTTATTTTACTGGCGACTGTACTCATGACATCTGGAACAGTGATGTGTGTGTAGAGTGAAGTATATAAAAAGCTGAGACATTACTGTAAAGGTAGTCGGTATTACTGATTTCTGTGGTGTGCATTGTCAGTGACTGCCACATTACATGCTGAATTGCTCGGATGGAAGGCTGTTTGGATTACTAATCAAGAGGCTATAGGTGGTTTGTGCTTATTTGTCTTTTCATTCTTACAGATTAAAAAAAAAATTACAGTGTTTCACACATAGTGATAGTGCTCAGGAAATTATTGGTTGATTTCAAATGTCAAGGGTCTGTTATAACTGAAGAGAGCCTTAAAGAATGATAGTATCCTGGACTTAGAGAATGTTGAAAGTTGGGCATATTCCATTTGGTCCAGGGTGCAGGAGAGCTGGATGAGGGACCAAATGGTTGTCTGTAGGAGGAGATGTGTCCAATGAATGAACTGGTGCGTGCCTAGCAGTTCTTTAGAGGTTACCTAATAAAACAAGCTAGGTTTTCTATCACACAAAAAATTATTTATAGAAAATATTTTCTTCGGCTGGGTGAGGAGGCTCACGTCTGTAATCCTAGCTCTTTGGGAGGCTGAGGCGGGAGGACTGCTTGAGCCCAGGAGTTTGGCACCACTCTGGGCAACACAGTGAGAACAATTTTTCTCTACAGATAAATTTAAAAGTTAGCCAAGTGTGGTGTTGCACACCTGTATGTAGTCTCAGCTACTGAGGACACTGAGGTGGGAGGATCACTTGGGCCAACGAGTTTGAGGTTACAATGAGCTATGACTGCACCACTGCACTCCAGCCTGAGCAACAGAGAGAGACCTTGCCTATTATAATAAAAAAAGGAAGAAGAAAACATTTTTTTTTGGAGAGGAGTTAATTTTAGGGTGGGAGTAGGACAGATGTGAGAGCTGTTAAGTATTTCATTCCTTTTCTCTTTTCTAGTTCATTTTATCTATGGGCCATTGGATCCTGTAAATCCCTATCCAGAGTTTTTGGAGCTGTACAGGTGAGTCTCCCCGAGAGAGGTCTATGTTTCGTTAGTATCTCATCCTGACAGTGGTAAACAGAATTGCCTGTTGAGGGCTATTGGCTCTAGCCATTGTCTCTAACCTCACTGGCTGTTCATCCAGGAAACAATAAAAATATTGAGTTGAGGAATCTTATTCTAACATAATTGTAGTATCAAGACATTCAGTTATACATTCTCTTGATTTATACATAGTCTGTTTTTACTGTCATGACTGCTACATATTCCTTGGTGTACAAAAAGCTCTCATGTGAGTCAAAGGTTGAAAGTGGATATATCCTACAAAGTGTTTGTTTTAGTCTGATTGTAAAGCCAATTCATTGATTTAGGCTGAGCAGATGGCAAGGAGAGATTGAGAAGAGCTCATTGTGGAAAAGTGCCTTCTCATTGGTTGCTATTCTCTCTAGGTACTTATTTGGAAGGTATCAGAATATGAAATCTTGATTATGTCACATAAGAATGTTCCATACCTTCCTGTGGCCTACTGGATACAAGCTAGTAGTAAACAGCTTGCATATAATTTTAAATAAAATACCCCCTCTCATCTCCTCCTGGGATTAAGGGAAGATCCTTGGTTATCTCTGCTTGGGCAGTGAGTTGCTGTGTGATCCACTTGTTTGATGCTTCATCCTTCTCTAAGGAGCTGAAAGTCATCTTGCTTTGACAATTGTTGCAAAAGTGTTATATTTTCAAGCTGCTGTTTGTTGGATTATGAACATTTAAAAACTAGTTTGTATAAATGGAATTGGCAAGTTTATCTGCTTAAGATACAATTTCAGAGTAGAAGGTGAATAAGCTCTTTGGTGGCTCCTTCCAGTGTGGTGTGTCCACAGGGTCATTTACTGGGGCTTCCCACTGGCTTACATCCCTCCCCCTCCAGCCTCAAGTTCACCTGCGTGCTGTTCTCTTCCACTAGGAAAACGCTGCCGCGGTCCACAGTGTCGATTCTGGATGACCACATTAGCCACTATCCACAGCTAGAGGATCCCATGGGCTTCTTGAATGCATATATGGGCTTCATCAACTCCTTCTGAGCTGGAAAGAGTAGCTTCCCTGTATTACCTCCCCTACTCCCTTATCTGTTGTGTATTCCACTTAGGAAGAAATGCCCAAAAGAGGTCCTGGCCATCAAACATTATTCTCTCACAAAGTCCACTTTACTCAAATTGGTGAACAGTGCATAGGAAGAAGCCAGCAGGAGCTCTGACTAAGGTTGACATAATAGTCCACCTCCCATTACTTTGACATCTGATCAAATGTATAGACTTGGCTTTGTTTTTGTGCTATTAGGAAATTCTGATGAGCATTACTATTCACTGATGCAGAAAGACGTTCTTTTGCAAAAAGACTTTTTTTAACACTTTGGACTTCTCTGAAATATTTAGAAGTGCTAATTTCTGGCCCACCCCCAACAGGAATTCTATAGTAAGGAGGAGGAGAAGGGGGCCTCCTTCCCTCTCCTTGAATGACGTTATGGGCACATGCCTTTTAAAAGTTCTTTAAGCAACACAGAGCTGAGTCCTCTTTGTCATACCTTTGGATTTAGTGTTTCATCAGCTGTTTTTAGTTATAAACATTTTGTTAAAATAGATATTGGTTTAAATGACATAGTATTTTAGGTATGATTTAAGACTATGATTTACCTATACATTATATATATTTTATAAAGATACTAAACCAGCATACCCTTACTCTGCTAGAGTAGTGAAGCTAATTAAACATGTTTGATTTCTGAATAAATTGAACTAAATCCAAACTATTTCCTAAAATCACAGGACATTAAGGACCAATAGCATCTGTGCCAGAAATGTACTGTTATTAGCTGGGAAGACCAATTCTAACAGCAAATAACAGTCTGAGACTCCTCATACCTCAGTGGTTAGAAGCATGTCTCTCTTGAGCTACTGTAGAGGGGAAAGGATTGTTGTGTAGTCCAAGTCACCATGCTGAATGTACACTGATTCCTTTATGATGACTGCTTAACTCCCCACTGCCTGTCCCAGAGAGGCTTTCCAATGTAGCTCAGTAATTCCTGTACTTTACAGACAGGAAAGTTCCAAAAACTTTAAGAACAAACTCTGAAAGACCTATGAGCAAATGGTGCTGAATACTCTTTTTTTTAAAGCCACATTTCATTGTCTTAGTCAAAGCAGGATTATTAAGTGATTATTTAAAATTCACTTTTTTTTAAATTAGCAACTTCAAGTATAACAACTTTGAAACTGGATTAAGTGTTTATTTTCTATTAATAAAAATGAATTGTGACAAAAGTGGACTCTGGCTTCCCCCCCTCCCCCCCCCCACCCCACCCCTCTGGGATAAAAATTTTCCAGCATTGCCAGGAGCTTTCAGGTACACATTAAAGAATAAAATGAAGTTAAGCAGCTGCAGTATAGGATAGTATTTGATTTTCAAGATCACCCGAAGCTGCACCTATCGTCCCAAAGCTGACCAAGTAGAATAAAAAGAAAAAAAAAACAACCCATGCGCAAAGATAGACATTTGCTTGATCTGCTGGCTCAGGGCCAAATGTTTAATTTGCTTCTCCAAAGTCATTCATCTTCAAAAGTCTGATTCTGGGAAACTGATGCCACTAGCCTAAAAGCCCACTGACCATGAAGTGTGCATCAGTTTCCTCTTGTCCAGTAAGCATTTATCCAACAGAAGCTAAGATAACATCTACAGGTGTTCTCTCTTTGCTTCTGACAGTCACCTGCATGGTCACTCCATCGGCTAAGGCCAGCCTGGACCTCACCAATAAATCATAGCCACCTCTGAATATACCTGAGAGAAAAAAGTGAGGAAAACCATATTAAGAACCGAAAACAAGCACTGGATAATGAAATTTATCATGCTGTTCCTGCATCTCCTTTCTATTTATTAGTTTAGCTTTTCCAGAGACTTGTGGAAATTGAATCCTACGCATAAATTCCAAATATGTATATTTTTATATTCCCATGAAACCAGGTACATAGAAGGTATTCAAAAATACCAACTTGGAGTACTCAAAAGGAATGTTGGTGGTGGCCTTGGTATCTGTTGGAGAGATTTGTTTTAGGCCAAATGTACATCTTAAAAGAAAAACTAAGAATAGCATGCAAAACAAGTTATTCATTTTGACTGGGTATCAAATTGTTACTCATATAATGGGATGATGGCACAACAGCAAAGCATAAGATGCCCCTCTACATCCTATTAAGCTTTGCAAGAAAATGGAAGGAAAATCTGATGGAATCTTCTTACCTGCCAGATAGAGCGAATGGGAATTCTTGTTCTCAGGTACTTTATCGGACCTCTCACATGGCTGCATGCCCAGAAATGTGATGATATTGTTGACAGCCTCTGTGTTGAGATGATGTATGAGATAGTATTAGGAAAGTAAAGCACAGGGATCTCCCTCTGCACCAGTGTATGCTGGGAGCTGGGGTGGAAGGGGCTGTTGGTGAAAGGGGTTGTTGGTGATGTGCAGAGGGAGGCTACTACTGGACTAGAAAATGGCTGATCAATTAGATGATGAAGACAGGGTGCTGGCCTTTTAAGTAAGAGATTTATGAAGTTGTTTTTTTTTTTTTTTAAAGCAGTTCTTCTGGAGTAACAAATATGCCTGTTAGGTGTTATACTGTTATCAGGCGATATACTGATAGCAAAATGGGTCTCACCTTCAAGGGTTTTGGTAGAACTGAGGGCAAAGGTTTCCTCTTTCTCAAAGGTATCTCCCACCTCTTCCCAAGCAGCAGCAAAGTTAGGCTTCAGTACTTTCTGAATATGGTCAGACACAGTCACTTCGAGATCTTCCAGCTAGTGGGTGACAAGCAAGCAGTCAGTAAAGAAAAGTCCTTTCTGTTATAGGGCAAAGATAAAGGAACTAATCAATATGGTCCTCTGGAGCCTAGAGAAAACTCTACCACCAAAATAGTTTAAGTTCTGTAGTCTGGATAAATCTAATGTTGTAGCCCTTAGCAAAGGAAAGCAAGAAAACAGAACATCTGGCAAGAGCCTCAGATCAACATCTGTAGCCCTGAGGTACAGAGTAGTCATGTTGCACCCACACTTGACCACTGAGTTCTGGGCACACGGTACCCTCTGATCATTCACTAAGAGGTTGATATTTCTTAAAAAGTTTTCCCTCCATTCTGTGAAGGTTTTTAAATCCATGATCTGGCTATAAACTAACAGCTGCTGAAGCAAAAACAAAACAAAAAACAAAACCAACCCCCCTCCCCAAATCATTTTAAACAAAACTGATCTCAATGAAAATCATGTCATTATTTTCATCTCTTAATTATCCCTATTATAAAGAAAAAAAGGGTGAGTTTGTTTTAATGATGAAGTGGTAAATCTCAATTCTCTCTGGCCTGATGCTGTCCAGTTACAGAAGAGGGTTAGTCCAGGTCCTCCTAAGTTGTCATCTGTTTCAGAAGAATAGAAATCCCTTAAGTTTATGTCAGATGCTCCTAGAAAAATGTTCTCTCAAGGCAGAAGTCACTTAGTGTTTTGAAGGTGTCAAAGAAAGTCTCTATGCTGGGAAGACTCACCACATACTCATCATCATACCCATCCTCATCTGGAACTCCAGTGTTAGGGTCACAGTCCCGGACTGTAAACTTCATGGTGCAGCTAAAGGTGCCTGCAACTGGAGGAGAAGGAAGGCAAACCTGCATCAGTGGGGAGTGCAAGCGAGACGTTTCCATCATTTCTTAGGAAGTGCCATCTGTACTCAGCACTGTGTTCCACATTTTCCAGTTAAACACACATGCCCTGTTTTCTAGGGTAGTGGTTCTCAAAAGCAGCCTACAAGCGGGTCAGAAAGGCAGTCTCACAAAGCATGAATGTAAAGTCTATTCAACACTGTGGGTTACACCAGTACAGAAATGATAACATGGGCAGACTGTTTCTCTATTGGTATGAAGAAAGCAGCAGAGAGGTACTTTTGGGGGCTTTTTGCCATGCCTATCAAAGGGGCCTAAATGTTGAAAAATAAATATTTTGAGAACCACTGCTGTAGGACCTGACCAAAAAAAAAATACTGATGGTAAAAAGCATACAGATCATCAGATTAACATTGACCAATCTCATCAGCATCTCAATACCATCTTTAGATTGTGGACTGATGGCGGGTCCACAGATCACCAGAGAGAACTTGCTTTATTGGTCAACCTTCAGCCTAAAGTGAGTAGGTCAGTAATGAGTTTCTAGTATTGGTGAAGTCAGTGTCTTAAATGGAAAAGCAAGTGGGCAGTTGTATGTTTTCACACAAGTGGTGTTAAGTAATAAGAAATGGAGGTGGGGGTACATTTTTGGAAAGTGAAGTCTTTATAAAGTAAAGACAGGATTTTCTGAAATTTTTGAAGGAGGGGATTTAGCAAGCAGGGATGAAGAAAAGGCATTTAGGATCTTGTCTGTGGTCTGGAAAAAGCTTATAGGTACAAAAAATATTAGATATTGGGAGAGTTAAAAAGTTATTTGGGGGATAGGCAAGGAGAGGAAAGAACAGGCTCAGATGTGAAGACCTTATATGACAGATTGGGTAATAAGACTTTCATCTGCTCAGTCTTGACTTTAAATTCCATCCATTCATCCATCCACACATGTAGTGACTGTCAATACATGTTGATATTACATGTAAAGGTATAAGCTTATGTGCCAGACACTTGGATAAAAAGATGACTGAGACATGATCTCTGTCTCTAGGAGCTGTCTAGGAGTTAAATAAGTGTGTGGGCTGTGTGTGTGCGATCTATCTATGACTTTACAACTCAATGCCATAGATCCTCTAAGTTTTAAGTGAGTGCCATGTGAGGGTGCAGGATTAACAAACAGCCTGGGAAAACTGCAAAAAATGTGAAACGATACAATAGTTTAACTGGCTCTCAAAAGATGCAAAAGAGGTTTGGCAAGCAGAGGAAGATGTACGAAAGAGGCCAGAAAGTCCACGGGGCAGCTGGGAACAGTAAGCGGCATGCTAATGCCTAGGTGCTGAGAAGATAATTTGTTTAGGAATAAATTGTAAAATACCTTGTATTTCAAATGATTTTCCAACAGGCTCTGGTGAGCTGAGGCAGTCAAGAGATTGAAAGGTTAGAGATAAGCTAGATAAGATGTGCCTAATTTAAGCCACTGGTGGGGACTATGAAGAATGGGTCTGAATTCAGAGAGCAGATGGATTCAACACAATATGCTGAAAACAAACGATGGCAGCGGGTTGACCCATATAGGAAAGAATGAACCTATCAAGCCTGCAGAATCCATTTCAATGCCATTAGGAGTTGAGGAAAGAACGACTGTGGTTTAATTAAGATAGGATTTTCTTCAGAGAGAAGGGGAAAGAAGTGAAAGTTAACACAAGGCCAGAACAGGTCAGGTGAGGCATTTTTTTGAAACCATGAAAGAGATACAGGATATGGTAGGGGAAAAGGTCATGATCAAGTTAGAATGAAGAGTCAGGAGAGACATTAAGCAGTAGATTATAGCAACCCAGTGCGGTTCCAATTAAGCAGAGAGGCTACAGCAAATGAGGACAAAGAGACAACATCAAGTATGAAGGCAGATCACAGACTGGGCACAGGGGCTGGGTTTTATGTGGAGGTAAAGACAGAAGACACTTACATATAAGGACCTGATACAGAGAAAGAGATTAACGAAGTAAATAGGAATGGTGTTAGTAGAGATAATGTTCCTGACACCTTAGTGGGAATTTTTTTACTTAAATGGTTTGATTGATACAATGAGAGGTTACAGGGATCTAAGGAAGTCCAGGCAGTAATCTATCGAAGCTGCTAGAGAGGATGAAGAAGTGGGGCGAGGAGGCAAAGGGGGGGGGGCCTTTCCATGGCAAGAAAATATTGAATGCACTGCCATAATGTAAATATGAGAGTTACACAGACAAAGCAAGGCAAATTACCAAAGGGAATCAGGAAAGAATGCCCTGAAGATCTGCATTAAAACTGTTCTCTGAAATTAGGCTTGTCTTGTGAGGATTCACTGAAAATGAGAGTCAGCCACTAAGGAGATTTGTATGAAAAGAACCCAGCGAATTAGAGAAAAGATGGATGCTGGCAGCTAAGACAGGAGAGGGACATGTGAGTTGGGCCAGGGTACAGAACATGCAGTATGGCAAAGGGCAGGGTGGGAAAGGTGGGAGGGAGCTGCCAGGTCTCAACCACCTGGGGGAGACCATGACAAAGTAAGAGACACTTACGAGGTATTTCCAGAAAGCTTTGTTAGAATAATAATTAAAGAAAAGGGTATGTCACTAGGGCAAAAGATTAGAAAGAGGGCAAAAGAGATGGATCTGTACAGGCTAATTGCAGCAGTCTATGCAGGTCTGGACTGAACTGAGAAGGAATGGGTGCAGCATAGCGTGTAGGACATCGAGGAAAGCTGGGCAGTGACTGCCAAAATAAGCAGTACACACCTACCTGGAAAATCGTGTTGAGTCTCTTGGAATGCTGTACAAATGGTGGGAGGGTTTTTCTCTAGGACAAAGTCAGAAAGGGAAGGAGGAATGGTACTGGAAAGCAACATTAGAGTTTTCCTCAGATGAAAAGGAGTTGGTCACTAAGGAATGACACACATCAACAGGAAGGTAAGACAGCATTGCTGGGCCAAACGTCATAAGAGAGTATGAAATAAGAGACTGGAAGCAAAGGAAAGAAAATATTACATAAGGAAGGGCCTACTGGCAGAGCAGGTGTGGAATAAAGATTTAGAATGGGGTATCCTGTCTAGGTCTAAATGGTCGGCTGGATGGGAAATACACAGAAAGGGTTAAGGAGCAAGGAATTCAGTAGGAGGCAGCAGCAGACTAGCTCTTGAAGCTTTTGAGGGAATGGCTAATTAAAGGACTTGCTTGATAGGAAAGTTATAAACTGATGAATGCTGATAAAAAGCTATAGATGGGCCAGGTGCAGTGGCTCACGCCTGTACTCCCAGCACTTTGGGAGGCTGAGGCGGGTGGATCACCTGAGGTTGGGAGTTCAAGACCAGCCTGGCCAACATGGTGAAACACTGTCTCTTCTAAAAAAAAAAAAAAAAAAAAAAATTAGCCAGGCGTGGTGGCTCACGCTTGTAATCCCAGCTACTTGGGAGGCTGAGGTAGGAGAATCACTTGAACCCAGGAGGCGGAGGTTGTGGTGAGCCGAGATCGCACCACTGCACTCCAGCCTGGGCAACAAGAGCAAAACTCCATCTCAAAAAAAAAAAAAAAAAAGCTATACATGGCAACTTTAGAAATATTAGGCTTGATTTATCAAGAGAGTGTGAACATGTAGTTTGTCCAGAGAATGGATTATTGCTACTAGATGGGGAATGGGTGATAATGAAGAGTGAAGTAAAAAAGTCTGTATCTATTTCTGTAGAGACGGTAGGGCCGGGTGCAGCGGCTCACGCTTGTAATTCCAGCATTTTGGGAGGCCAAGGCTGGCAGATCACTTGAGGTCAGGAGTTTGAGACCAGCCTGGCCAAGATGGTGAAACCCTGTCTCTACTAAAACTTTTTGTAAAATACAAAAATTAGCTGGGCGTAGTGGCACATGCCTGTAATCCTGGAGGTTTCAGTGAGCCAAAATCATGCCACTGCACCCTAACCTGGGTGACAGAGTGAGACTCCATCTCACAAAAAGAAAGAGAGATGGCAAGTGAAAGGATGACCGACAGTTAAGATATCGTAGACTATTGCATAGTGTTCCACTGAAGTTGCCTAGAACTTACTCTGCTATGTGAGGATTGGCTAAAAGTGACAGACATTTCCTAGGGAAACATGAATGAAAATATCACAGGGGAAAAAAAAGAGAAGATGGAGGCTGGAAGCTAAAAGACGAGAAGAT
Organism: Pongo pygmaeus; assembly: GCF_028885625.2. Lineage (NCBI taxonomy): Eukaryota > Metazoa > Chordata > Mammalia > Primates > Hominidae > Pongo > Pongo pygmaeus. The sequence continues at coordinate 129,401,804 of NC_072379.2, forward strand.
GTAGGATTTAGGATGGAGTGTGGAATATAAAGTGTGGGTAGGGGCTGGGCACGGTGGCTCACGCCTGTAATCCCAGCACTTTGGGGGTCTGAGACAGGTGGATCATTTGAGGTCAGGAGTTCGAGACCAGCCTGGCCAACATGGTGAAACCCCGTCTCTACTAAAAATGCAAAAAGTAGCCGGGCGTGGTGGCAGGTGCCTGTGATCCCAGCTACTTGGGAGGCTGAGGCAGCAGAATCACTTGAGCCCGGGAGATGGAGGATGCAGTGAGCCGAGATCAGGCCACACTGTACTCCAGCCTGGGTGACAAGAGTGAAATTCTGTCTCCAAAAAAAAAAAAAAAAATTATATATATAAGTATGGGTAGGGAAGGGCATTAAAGAGGGCCAGAATGAGGAACACCAGAAGATGGCAGAGCTGCATATGCAGTAGAGATATGAGTTAAGCTGGGTTACAACCAAAGAAGAAAAGAGAATGCAAAGAGTAAGCAGATAAATAAGAACTGGTGTCATGAGGAAGTGCCATCTGGGAATCTTTGCTTGAATGATGTTTGAAGCAACAAGTGTGACCAATAGAGTGAAAGGTCAAGGAGTTTAAATGAGATGGAGTCTTGCCATAGGCAGTGGCATGAACCCTATGAAGGTCTGGAATGAACTGAAAGTGCAAGTGTTTTCAGAGTAGTGTGGAGGTGACGAGGAAGAAAAGACTAAATCCATGAGAATGATACACAAGATGATAGCTGAAAAAACAAGTGACTAAGTAACAGTTGTTTTACTAGGGCCAACTGGGGAAAATAATGGAAGAGCCTGCAGAACAGACAGAAGAGACGGAGTCATTTGAAGATTGGCAGGTATTGACAGGAGGGATATGGCCCCATAAGTGTAAGATTAAATAAGGAGAGACTGAAAACTGTGTAAAGGGAGAACTATACAAAGAGTAGGTAAGCGTAGGTGGAGTGGCATGGACAGGTAAAATGAGGAAAATCGTTTCCCAGAATGGGAAATCTTGTAAACCCTTAAAATGTGGGTTTATTTGGTCAAATGTTGGCTCTTAATTGCAGACTTTGAAAAGCAGTAGATACAATGGAAGAAGAACAAGTGCTTGAAAAGTAATGGGAAGCTTTTGTGAGAAGTTTAATGAGAAGGATTAGAAGGAGATGGATTAAGATGAGCCCTAATAGGGCAGCACTTAAAGACACCAGGATAGATCTTTGAGTAGTTTGTAGAATGGACGACTAATATTGGAAGAGGAGTGGCTGGAGATCGTGTTGGAAACACATCTCAAGGGTAAAACTTCTTTGTTTCCAGGTACAGATGGTAGATGAAATTATACTCTATATAATTAAGGGAGGGCAAATCACCAAAGGGGAAAAACAAATGAATATCATGTAAGTGCTGTATTAAAGTTACTCTTAGAAGTTACTCTGTCATGTGAAGATTTTCTACAGATGAGAGACAGACACTAGAGAGAATCTGGCTAGGAAGTGCCATTCAGGAGGAGACAGAGTCCATCTGAATGAAATATGGATGGCAGCTAAAAGAAGGGAGGCTGAAGATAAGGTAGTGTACATCTTTAGGGCAAGATAGGTAACAAGGAGAAAAGGAATAGGAGAAAACATTAAAGTTGCCTCCAGATGAAAAGGTCATTTGAAGAATGGCAGGACTGACTGGAGAGACAGTCCCATATTTGGGCCAAAAGACATGAAGAGGGGTTAAAGCTAAGGGGAGCATTATATAAACTAGATAATGATTCTGAAAAGGTAGCGTGGTAATAAGAAAGACCACAGCGCCATAAAGATGCCCAGAGAATCCTGCCAGATCTCAGAATGGGCCCAACTGGCCAAATTCAGTGGGTGTAAGGCCAGATTGCAGTGACTAGTATATGGGAGAGAAGGAAAGACCTGAATAGGAATGAGTCAGTAGACTTGCTCTTGATGCCTTAGTGGGAGATTTTTAATTAAAGGGCTTGGTTGAGGGAGAAGTTGAGAGCAATGCTTCTTAGAATGTGTTACATGGCACTATCTAGGAATCTGTTAGAAATATGAATTCTTCTCCCCTCCCCCAGACCTAGTCAGAAACTCAGGGTGCATTAATCTGTTCTCACATTGCTATAAAGAAATACCTGGGACTGGGTAACTTATAAAGAAAAGAAGTCTAATTGGCTCAAGGTTCCACAGGCTGTACAGGAAGCATGGCTGAGGAAGCCTCAGGAAACTTACAATCATGGCGGCAGGTGAATGGTGGGGAGCCAGCAGTTCACAGGAGAAAGATAGAGAGTGGGAGGAGGTACGACACACTTAAAACAGTCAGATCGTGTAAGAACTCTATCACAAGAACAGCACCAAGGGGATGGTGCTAAACCATTTATGAGAAACTGGCCTCATCATCCAATCACCTCCCACTAGGCCCTACCTCCAACACTGTGGATGACAATTCGACATGAGATTTGAGTGGGGACACAGATCCAAACCACATCATGGGGTAAGGCCCTGCAGCTTGTTTTAACCAGCTGCAGTTGGAGAACCACTGCTTTAGACAAAGGCAGGCTAGGAACAATTCTGATAAAGAGCCTCTTCTAGCAACTGTCGTGTTAGGGTTAGCTGAAAATTAAAAGAAGCAACTGAAGAGACTTAAATGAAAGGAGAGAAGAGATGGAGAGAATGGAGGTGATGGAGGGTACAAAAGGGAAGCGATAAATGAATGAGGCTGGAGGCTGAACTTGCAGCACAGTAAGCGGGCCAGTGAGGAAGGGCACTGAAGCATGACGGGATGAGGAATACTGGGACGGGGAGAGTAGCCACTCTGGTAGAGTGATTTTATGTTAATCCAGTCACAGCCACTCAAGAAGACAGAAGAAGGAGAGAATGTGGCTAGGTAAGAATTGAGGTTATGAGGGGGTCACTGTTCAGGAAGCTTTGGACCTCAGATCCAGTGTGCGGTCTGAACAGTGAGTGTTGAGTGTGAGGGGTCTGTTTATCCAAAGACAGTACTGAATCTATGGAACTGACATATACAGAGTCTCTGAATGAAGAAGGGATACTGAATATAGTTTTTATAAGGCAAAATAAAAAGGTGTACAATAGTGAAGTTAAAATTGCTTCCAGACGAGAAGGCATCACTTAGTATTGACCAAAAAAAGTGTCAATGATACTAACTGGAGGTATTTGGCACCATACTTGGGCGAAAGGTCATGATGAAAAAGAAAGAAGCTAGGTTAGATGCTATCTAAGGGGAAGGGAAGGCTTATCTGAAGAGTAGAAAACTGGTTTTGAATGAGGGAGAGAGTGGGGATATGAGGGGAGGAAACCTCAAAAAGAATATGTATCCATCACTATGAAAGGTTAGGCTATACAGGGGAAGCCTCCAAAGGGAAATTTGGAAAAATGTTCTGAGAGGGACATTAAGGATGTACTCAGAAATTAAGAAAACATATTAGGACTTGCCAAAAGTGAGAGAAGCAACTGAGGAGACTTATATGCAAAAATCGCAAAGAAGGAGAGAACAAAAGATGGAGGCTGGATGCTAAATAGAGAGAGAGAACGTGTGAATGAGGTAGGGGGCAGAACATGCAGTGCAGAAAAACAACAGATATGGAAGGGCATTAAAGAGGGCTAAATGGGAATATTAGGAAATGAGAGTTGGAAATTTGTCAGAGTTGTGTATTAACAAGGAGAGAATAAGGTAAGACGGTGGCAAAGTAAGAACCAGGGTATAAGGTTTTGCTGTCCAGGAAGCTTTGTTGGAAAAATGTTAGAAGTAATGGGTTTGGTCAGTATGGTGAGAGGTGAGAGAGGCTAAGTGGGATGGGCATAAAAGGCAGGCCAGTGGCAAGAATCCTATGAAAGTGTAGGCAGATCTGAGAGCACAGACAAATGCAGTGGAGAATGTGGCACAGGCCAGAGGGCAGTGGGCTGAGCAGCGAGTGCCCAAGGGGAGGGGAGTATCCAGAAGAACCCATTGAGTCCATAAGAATGACACACAGGTGACAGCTGAAAGAAGGAGGAACATAGAAGATACAGCAGCATGATTCTCTGGGGCAAAATGAGGAAGAAAGGAATGGAAGAAGAAAGTGAAGAGTTCCTGCTGATGTGAGGGGATGACTGAAGGAATGGCAGATATTGACTGGGGGGTAAAGGAATCATTCTTGGACCAAGGTTATGATGGAATAAGAAGGAAGAGAGAGCTGGCTAGCTGAGTAAAGGACCATCGTATAAAACAGACAAAAGTTAAGAGTAGATGGAGTGGCAACTAGGCAGATCAGATGTATTTTTAAAAGGGGAAACTGCTAAGATCTCAAAATGGGCCCAAGTGGTCAAATTGGGTGGGAAGGCCCAATGGTAATGAATGGTGCATCTAACAGAGCTTCAGGGACCCAGGCAGGAATGGGAATTAGTAGATTAGCTCTTGATGCTGTAGGTAGACATTTTTGGTTAAAAACTTGGTTAATAAGAAAGTTTAAGGGAGTTTTATTAAGATGAATTCTCCTAAAAAGGTACTGCTAGCAACTTTTAAATACATCGGTATTGACCATTTAGGGAGGGTGGGTGAGTAGTTTGTCTGTAGAGGAAATTAATTGTATTTCTTGAGGACTGGTAGGGAATCTTGAGGGAAGTAAACCTCAAGAGTATAATGCTATATCCATTGCTATGATAATTTAATGCTAGTAGCCAAAATGGATAGGTAAGATATGATAGAGCGCTAGTAGCCAAAATGGATAGGTAAGATATGATAGAGCATAACAGAATAAGAAGAAAGGAGTTTTCATCTAAGTAATGGGAGCACTGTGTTAATTAGAGCAGGGTTCTGAGTGGTCAAGTTGCAAAAAGACAAATAAGCTGTGGACTAAAAAGAACTGGAATGGAGAAATCTGTCAAATCTCAGAAGGGGTCTAATGGGTTAAATGTGTGTTGTTGAAGATTGCAATGAGTGGTGTAGATGGTGAAGAGCAGCGAAGGCCTGAATACGAGCAGGAGCCAGAAAGCAGACTAGCTCTTCAAGTCTTGATGGGAAGTTTTTTCTATTGAGAACACACACATACATTTATACAGCATTGCAAACACAGCACTACATATTATTTATGGATATGTAGTAAAATTATGAAAATATGTATGAGGATAAGTATCAGATTCATGTAGTGATTTTCTCTTGGAAGGGAGAGAGGTAAATGATTTTGGGGAGTGATACCGAGGAATCTCAACTATATGTGCAATATTTGGTTTCTTTAAAAAAGATCTGAAGCAAATACAACATCAAGATAGGAAGAAGTGGGTGTATTAATTTTAGGGGAATGAAAAGTTTTAATTAAAGAGCTTTGTTGATAAGAAAGAGTAGAGGGGGAAGATCAGGGTGAATCTTGATTCAAAGCCACTGATAGCACCTGAAAGACTGGTTTGAGAGAGCAACTGGAGAGCATGGGTGAGTGGTTTATTTGGTGAGAAGATGATCTGTATTTGGTATGGAGCAGGTGGGTGGCATTGAGGGAGTATACCTCAAGAGTATACCTTGAGAAGAATGATGTAGCCATCACTGTGATTATCGATGGAGGCTGATAATACTGATGTTAATATATATGACAGTGCAAATAAAAGAAATTAGGAAGAACTTGCTGAAGCAGGATATTAAGATTTGTTCAGAAAAGAAATATTATGTTAGAACTGGCTATAAGAGCAACTATTAAGATATGTATAAAAAAGAGTGAGTAGGCTGGGCACAGTGGCTCATGCCTGTAATCCCAACACTCTGGGAGGCCGAGGGGGGCAGATCACCTGAGGTCAGTTCAAGACCAGCCTGGCCAACATGGAGAAACCCCGTCTCTACTAAAAATACAAAAAAATTAGCCGGGCGTGGTGGCTCATGCCTGTAATCCCGGCTACTCGGGAGGCTGAGGCAGGAGAATTGCTTGAACCCGGGAGGTGGAGGCTGCAGTGAGCCGACATGGCACCACTGCACTCCAGCCTGGGCAACAGAGCAAGACTCTGTCTCCAAAAAAAAAAAAAAAAAAAAAAGAGTAGAGAAGGAAAAAGTGAAGAAAAATTGAAGCTAAAATTAAGGAAGGAGAAGGCATGTTAGATTTAGGTTGGGGTGCTGAGCATGCAATGCAATTTTGCAAAATGTTAAACAGGGAAGGGTATAAGGAGGGCCGGGATGAGGAGCACTAAGAATCAGAATTACAAGTTCAGTGGAGTTGTATGTTAAGCTAGATACCAACCATGGGAGAAAAGAAGGGAGTGAGAACATAGCAAATAAGAACTGGAGTATATGTTGCTGCCCAGAAAGCTTTGTTGGAAAAAGATTTGAAGCAATTGGTGGAGTCAACAGAATGGGAGGTTAGAGAAAGATTAATGTGATGGACTTAAAATGGGTCAGAGCAGGGATCCCAGGATGTCTAGACTGAATGGAGGGTGGAAAGAGATTAAGTACAAAGTGAGGAAGATGGAAGATGGTTGAATAGTGCTGAATATCAAGAGTGTACATATCATCCAAAAGAGATGGTTATATCCACTAAATGATACAGCTGAATGAAGAAAGAATGCTGGAGAAAATGTAGGGAGTTTGCAGCCAAAGGAGAAAGAGAAAAAGGAGAAAAGGAGTAGAAGGGAAATGTTCAGGTTGTTTGTAAATGGAAAGACATTATTTGAATAGTCACAGATATTGATAGGAAAAATGGCTGTTGCTCTATACTTAAGCCAAAGCTCATGATAGAAAAAAGAAACAGAGGATAGCAAGTCAATAAATGGGACGTTGTATGAATTAGAAAGCAGTTTTGAGTAGGTGGAAAAACAAGAAGACAGATTAAGTATAAATTAAAGAAACAGAACTGTCAGATTGCAGAAGAACCGTATACAGAATGAAAAAAGATCAGGAGTCTGAAAAAGAATAGAAGTTGGATAGGCTGGCACTTGAAGTCTTAGTGGGAAATTTATTTCTTAAGTGACTGCTTGCTAGGGAAGGTTAGAAGCAGATGAATTAAGATAAACCCTGATAAGAAGCCATTGGTGGAAACCTTAAAAACATGAGGATTGACAGGTATAGATCGGGATTCTTTGTAGAACAAATGAATGCTATTGCTTGAGGACTGGTTGGGAATCATGATAAGGTTAACATCCAGAGAATAATCCAGCATTCACTTATTATAGAGTCAGTGGGTAAATGATTTGTACAATATTTACGATATGGCAGGGCAGATATTCAAAGGGAGTTACAAAAGGACATAGCAGTAAGTATGATGTTAAATTGGCCAAGAAGTTAAGAAATAATGTTAGGATTGGCTGAAAGTTAAGCAACTGAGAAGACTTGTGTATATAAAAAAGAAAAAGGAAAAGGGAGAGGAGAAGATGCTTGGTTGGAGGAAAAAAATGTATGAATTAGTCTGGGTTTGGAATATGCAAGGTATGAAACAGCAAATATTATTGAGACCGGAATGAGGAATTCAGATATCACCAGCTATCTGCTCATACAGACTAAATACTTGTTAATATGAAAAGATTTAGATTATATATACCTCTCACCATGTACTTAGAAAATCTGGTACAGTGAGTTAGCATTCTTGTGCTAACAAAAACTTTTAGCTTGCACCCAAGCCTACTTGAGATGGCATATTTTTGCCGTGGCTCTTGTGCTGATAGGCTCATTCCCTATGCTGAAGGATGTTAAATGTGTTATGCATTATTCCTGTCATCTTCCCCATGATATGAGTGGGACAATTCAAGCAACTCATCAGGTGGTAAGTAAATATTTCCAAAAAACTTCTTGTTTTTATATTTTATTTAAAAATGTATATGCATTTGTTATTTATATTGAAAACATTCCATTGTTCCTTGCAGTATAAAAGGCAAATGCAATTATAGTCTTTATTACAGTATGAGACCATTTTGTACTACACACAAACATGTCTGCTAATGAACTGATGATATGTTAAATAATTAGGTCATTATCCTTTAAAATGGTGTATATTATGAAAAATACTTAAAAGTTTTTTTTTTATCATAGTGTTTTAGTGATGATTGAGAAAATAGGTTGAGTTTTTTTAAAGGGAGATGGATAAGAGCTTTTTCAAATTTAAGATAATGCAATATAAGTGTTTGCTACCAAAAATTATTATTCAAGCACACAGGATAATGAAAATTGCTTGTACTTAAAAAGTCGAGTCAGGAAGAAGACTGTGTAGGCAGTTCTTAAAGGGAGAAAGAAAGGGACAAGATAAAATGATAACTAAAAATTGGACATAAGAGAGACAGTGTCCAGGAAAGTACATTTGCATTAAAAAGTGCAATTGACACAAAGATTAGCGACACATTCAGTGAAGTGGACATAAAACAAGGCAAGTGGCAGGGATCCTACCAAGGAACAAACAGAGAACTAAAGCAGTTCAGCATAGTATGCTGGAAAGAAGAAATACCGAAAGGGACTGAGCAGTGAATGGCGAACAGAAGGAGGTGCCTGACAGCAAGATCTTAGTGAATGCACAGGAGTGACACACAGTGTATGAGTGATTAACAATGTGCTCTTCCAAGGCAGAAAAAGAAAAACAACAAAATAAAGGGAAAAGGCATTTAAAATTTACCTTAGGATGGGAAAGTCATGCGAGGGATGACATACTAAAAAATAAGATTTGCCACTATAATCATATCATATGGAATAAGGAAGAAAACAAGTGATGGACACTAAATAAAAAGAGCACTGCATGGATTTGGCAACATTTCAGAGTAACTTAAGTAAACACAGGGCAAATCAGCTTCACAATAAGGAAACCCAGAAACAATGAGGTCAGAAGAACAAGAGCATAAATTAAGAAAAGAGTTATGTGATTAAAGATGGACCAAAGATACGGAAGGGAAAAAGGGTGAAGTAGAAAAGAAGCAAGTCAGAAGACAACTATATGCATCAGAGTAGAATATTAGAAAAAGGCAAAAAACAAAAAAGGTGGAGAGGCACCGTAGATTGAGTAGTATACTTAAATGTGATTCCAAAAAGGAGGAAAGAAGTTCAGAAATGAGTAAAGAGGAACTGAGCTGAGACAGGGGAAAGGGCACCAGGAAATGGAATTGAAGGGTGCACATCCACATCTGGAAAGGGCTGCTCACTGCACCAGAAAGACGGTGGTAAACAGATTATAGTGGCACAGGGGCTTCAAAGTGTCAAAGAAGAGAAAAAGAGGTGCAGAATGGATTGCCAAATGAGCTTCCAGGTAGGACTAAAAGAGTCTTTAAGAAAATCCAAACATGAGATGAAAACATCCTGAATAATAATGAAAAGACAGGAAAGATGCATGGATTAACAGTATGAATGAAGATAATGAAAATACTATAGCACAGTAAAAAGAATGCACGATGGGGATCAGAGGAGTGGGGAGTAACTGGAGGCAGTCCTAAAGGTGGAATCTTGCCACCTGTGTCACAGTAGGTAAACCTCAAGGATAGGAAATATTAAAATAAGAACAGAAAATATTGTACGGGTGTGGAAGCTATCAGGCCGATATGAAGGGGGTTTAGAGTATAGGTCGCTTTCATGTACTGAAGGGTCAAAGTTTCAATGTAGATCTTTAAGAGAAATCCTTTTAAGAGCTGGAGGGTGAGTATGGAGTAGAGAAACAAGGGGTGGGAAGAATGGGGTGGAAGGATGCCAAAGGAAGAAAAGGAAATGTGCAAAAGAAAGTGCTTCCATGGGAAGACTACCAGGTTAGTTAGAATGCAAAAAACACGAAAAATGCTAAGAAAGAAGTATAAAAAGCACATGAAAGAAGTAGTAAAAAAACGAACAAACAGAAACAGGTAGAAAGGGGCATTCTGGCCCTTCAAAACAATGATCTTCAACAGTAAATGCAAGCATAAGAAGGCTCCAGGCTTGGGAGGCCAAGGTGGGTGGATCGCTTGAGGACAGGAGTTCGAGACCAGCCTGGCCAACATGGCGAAACCCTGTCTCTACTTAAAAAGAAAAAAATTAGCTGGACATGGTGGTGGATGCCTGTAATCCCAGCTACTCGGGAGGCTGAGGCAGGAGAATTGCTTGAACTCCAGAGGTGAGGGTGCAGTGAGCCGAGATCGCACCACTGCACTCCAGCCTCGGGCGACAGAGTGAAACTCTTGTCTCACAAAAAAAAAAAAGAAGGCTCCAGGCCTCAAACTCGGGAGACTGAAGTGCAGGGAGTCCAGGTGGCCATAGGGAGTCAAGGTGGCCGTCCACATCAGTGATTCTTATCTGAGGTGGGGGGTGGGTTTCACCCGAGGGAGGGCTGGGGGCATGGACCCCCAGGCAGGCCTATCCAATCATCTGAAGGGTGAGCAGTGTTCAGCTCAGAAAAAGTGAGGGAAGAAAAAAGCAATCTCTAAAAGGAACATAGACAATAGCAAAAGAAGAAACCGAGCCCAAAAGATGCTTCTGATAGGCCGCCTTGGGGTCCTGCATCCTCGGGTGAGAATCACTGGTGGACGCGGGAGGATGGAGAGTCGGGCAGACATGTGGAGTTAGAGGGGAAGATGGACGTGTGGCGGGGCTGATGGAGGCATCAGGGTCAAGACTGTCAGCTGTGGGAACACAGTTCCCGACAGACCAGGACAAGGATGACAGCGAGCAAATGGATGTAGCTGAAAAGGCACCGGGACCATGGTGGTGCAGCTGGGGTTTCCAATGCCTCAGTCCCAGACCCAAGGACTAGGTGGAGGAGTGAGGCCCAGAGAAGGGCCCAGTGACTCAGAGGAAGTGGGCTGTGTGGGTGAGAGCAGAGTGCAGGGGATCTGTTGTCACGGGGAGGGAAGGCACAAAGGGGAATGGAGACGGCATGGAAAAGAAAGCATCTTGAAGACATGGGTGCTAAGGAGGGAGGAGGCAGGAGGAGGGTGGGACTGACAGGAGCACCCAGGAGGAGTGGAGGAGCCGGGTTTCAGGCAGGGCAGGAGAGTCAGGTTGAGACTGGGTGCGTTTGTACCCGTGGGATGTGGGGGACGAGGGTGGGCGGGTGGAGTGGGGACAGGAGTGAGCACTGATGACAAAACTGCTGTGGTGACAGGAAGAAGGTAGGAAATTCAGAGGTGCATGTTCCCCAGAGTGTTTTCACAAGAATGTGAAAGAAAGGATGCAAAGGGAATTGAGAAGGTTTTGGGGAGTCAGGGTTGTGGGGTGCTGGAAGGTACCCATAGCCTGGGCCACTGGGATGTGGACACTGAGAGCTGGGCAGAGCAGGTGGATTCAGTGCAGTACGTGTGACGCAGAGATGACTGCATCTGGCAGAGCAGCGGGTGCGGGGCCGGGTCAAGAAGGGAGGAGGCACCTGAGATCACGAATTAGGCCAGTGTGGGAATCACAGATCGTGCTGAGAGAATGCAGGAGGGTGCAGGTGGGATAGTACCGTGCTATGCCGTAGAGGAGGAAAGCAGGAGAAACGACCAACCTGCGCCCCAGGGGCTGACTGCTGGGACATCAGGGGATGAGTTTGCAACACGTGGGAGAGGAGGATAGAGGAGAGGTGTTCCCTAATGGGCAAGAAGAATGAGTCGGAGCAGGCAATGGAGCCCAGCAGCTAAGAGAGGAGAGCTTGTTGAGAGCAGGAGGGATGCGCTGCAGTAAAGGAGGCATGCCAGGCGCCAAGAGGGAGGAAGCAGATGCAGAGAATCCAGGGAACTTACCCCAGATGGGGCAAAGTGTGTGACACAGTTCATGGATGACGAAGCATAGTGTGGGTAAGACAAGCAAGGAATGAAAGAGAGGTGCGAGGAGGCCAAGGGAGAAGCAGGGCATAAGTGCTGCCACCTTGGAAACACAGGGGACCACGTGTCAATGAATGGTGTGGTGAGATGATGAAAGGTCAGGTGGATTGAGTTCGACAGAGGAAAGGACTGTGTCCGACATGGTGGAACAGACAAGGTAGGATGGTTTCAGACAGCAGATGGACTCAGTACAGCATGCTGGGGATAAAGAGGCTGTGGCAATGGTGGCAGCAGTGAGGGTAGGGAAGGAAGGATTGGATGCTGAAGATGAAGTGGAGAGTATCTGGAAGACAACAGTGGGAGAAAATGCGTGGATGAGTGATGCAAGGTTTTAATGTGAATCCTGAGGAGAAAAAGAGAGACGTGGGAGTGGGGCAGCCATGTGAGGTGGCGTATGGGATGCATGTTGGGTCAGGTAAGTGAATAGGAAAAGAAAGGGACTGAAAGCATGTAACAGGAGACAACCTCACAAATCTGTGGCGGTGACGAATGCTGGTCAAGGGGCCAAGGTGGAAAGGTGAAGGGGAATGCAGAGTTCTCAAACTGGGGCATTGACAGATCTCATGTGGAAAGTTGGTTTCATGACCGTCATCAAGGCCAGACTGTAGGATCAGAGCAGACGCAAGAGCCCAGGAATATGCAGAACTAGGTCCACAGGAGAATGTGGGGGATGGGGACAAATGACTCAGGTTAAATGAAGGAAATAGCATCACTGCATGGTAAGATGGCACTAGGCATGGTAACCTCAGGGACTTGGCAATGGACTCGTGGTTTGAGTCTACTGTGTAGGTAGAAAGATGCTTGCAAATAGTGGAGGAGTAGTTAGGAACCAATGCAGAGGAAGCAATTCAGAATGATCACTGAATCTGAGCTTCTGCTGTCACGGAAGGCTAAAAGGATAGAGGTATAGCTTACAGCTGAAAGTATGTACATAGAGATGAAATAAAGTAGGCAAGGGAGAGTCTCAGACACAGCGGGTCTTGTAGTTGTAATGGGAGTTTAGATCAGTATCAGCTGGGTACATGGGACAGAGTATGGCCAAGGACTGGAGAGAGCTGGGGTGTTTGGTGCTGGAATGTGGACTTCATTTATGGAAAACTTCATCTAGAGGAAAACAGGAGGAAAAGCAGAGGAGGACAGAGAGTGGGACCTATGTAAGAAGGTCTTAAATTCTACACACGGGTGTTGTGAAGGTAGTGCAACCAAGAGGGAAAGAAGAAATGAGTGACCTGGACAGCCTGAATGGGTAACGAAAGGGTAGATGTGATGGGCAGGGATGCATCAGCTCATTGGGGCTTCATCTGAGGTAAATGGAAATAAAGGAGGTGAGGAAAGGAGGAAGAGAAGGAAGTGGCAGGACTGGCTGTGGAGTTTTGTGGGAGCCTTCTTCATGGAACAGAAAGAAAAAAGAGGAGAAAAGGCTGGAGTGGAAGAGGGGAAGGAAAAGGCAGCCTAAGGGAAGGCGCTGGCCTGAATCAGTGGAAGATCCGGAGGAGCAACAGAAAACAGTTCTTGAAGAGAAGGTGGGATAGAGAGAGGATGGAAAAGTTTGAGCGGTGAGGACAGCAGGTCAAAGTAGTGAGCACATCCCTATGGAGAAGAGATGACTGAGTCCGATGAAGCAATAGGCCCTGGGTGGTTGACAGAAATATGGGCCACAGACAGGCAGGTACCTTCCCTTGGCCAAGGAAGCAAAGAGAAGAAATGTATCACAAGGGGAAAAGCTTCAAGAAAGAATGTGGAAGTGGGACAATGAGGCAGCGCAACGGGGGAGTCACCTACAGAAGACAGGGTGGAGGGGCCCCCAGGGAAGGATGGAGGGCAGAGAGCGTGATGGAAGGGAGCTGGGCAGGACAGCCACAGGCAGGACAGCCACAGGTGAAGTGAGGTGAAGGGGCAGGTCCCAGAGTATGAATAAAGGAATCTGGAGTGCCCAGAGCAGCCTGCAAGGTTCGGCATGGGGAAGGGAAAGTGTAAAAGGGGTGGACAGCAATGGGCAGGAAGGAATGACTGTTCTTAAAGCCTTGAACTTTGTTGCAAAGGTGTGAATCTTGGGCCAGGCTCTTTACTACGGATCCGGCGGGGAAGGGTGGGTGGTGGGGATGGGGTTCGGGGTGGGATTTGGGATTGGGTTTGGGATTGGGTTTGGGTGGGGTTTGGGTGGGGGTTGGGTGGGGGTTGACTGGGTTGGGAGCAGTGGGATTGCAAGTGGGAAAGGGGTGGGGATATGGGTGGGGGTGGGAATGGGGGTAGGGGGAGGCAAACCAAACTCTAGGCATTTGAAAAACCATCTTACTTAATTGAGCTGGTGGACTATTACATGTTGACTACTGGGGGTGATGGATACTGGCTGGAGAAGACCTCTGAATCCAGTAGAGTAGCTTCAGGTAGGGTGGAAGTTCAAAGTAAAGAGATGGTTTTTGGGAAACAAACAGGTACATAAGACACAAAGAGGGAAGTCTCTGCAGGACTACCCTGTTAAGGATCTGAAAATAGGAGGAGTGATTAAGGAAACAAGCAAACAGGAAGCCCCTGGAAGGACCTGATGGGTGTCCATAACACCTAACGGTCATGTGGGTAAGTGGGGCCACAAGTGTGTCTGTAGGGATTTTAAAGAACAAATCTCTCATACAGAGTGGATTTTGAGACATGTGTGTTTCAATGAGTAGACAGGGAGGAGAACAAGGTGATTTCAAGCAGAGTGTGCCTGGCATACATGGGGGTGAGGGAGGGAAATGCTAAGGTCTTTGAGTAGGAAGTGTAGCTGGAACTGCAAAGTAATAAATGCTGGAGATGGCAGAGTAAAGGCCAGGGAGTCAAGGTGGCCGTCCACAGCAGTGATTCTTATCTGGGGTGGGGGGGTGGGTTTCACCCGAGGGAGGGCTGGGGGCATGGACCCCCAGGCAGGCCTATCCAATCATCTGAACGGTGAGCAGTGTTCAGCTCAGAAAAAGTAAGGGAAAAAAAAAGCAATCTCTAAAAGGAACATAGACAATAGCAAAAGAAGAAACCGAGCCCAAAAGATGCTTCTGATAGGCCGCCTTGGGGTCCTGCATCCTCGGGTGAGAATCACTGGTGGACGCGGGAGGATGGAGAGTCGGGCAGACATGTGGAGTTAGAGGGGAAGATGGACGTGTGGTGGGGCTGATGGAGGCATCAGGGTCAGGACTGTCAGCTGTGGGAACACAGTTCCCGACAGACCAGGACAAGGATGACAGCGAGCAAATGGATGTAGCTGAAAAGGCACCGGGACCACGGTGGTGCAGCTGGGTTTTCCAACGCCTGGGTGCTAAGGAGGGAGGAGGCAGGAGGAGGGTGGGACTGACAGGAGCACCCAGGAGGAGTGGAGGAGCCGGGTTTCAGGCAGGGCAGGAGAGTCAGGTTGAGACTGGGTGCGTTTGTACCCGTGGGATGTGGGGGACGAGGGTGGGCGGGTGGAGTGGGGACAGGAGTGAGCGCTGATGACAAAACTGCTGTGGTGACAGGAAGAAGGTAGGAAATTCAGAGGTGCATGTTCCCCAGAGTGTTTTCACAAGAATGTGAAAGAAAGGATGCAAAGGGAATTGAGAAGGTTTTGGGGAGTCAGGGTTGTGGGGTGCTGGAAGGTACCCATAGCCTGGGCCACTGGGATGTGGACACTGAGAGCTGGGCAGAGCAGGTGGATTCAGTGCAGTACGTGTGACGCAGAGATGACTGCATCTGGCAGAGCAGCGGGTGCGGGGCCAGGTCAAGAAGGGAGGAGGCACCTGAGATCACGAATTAGGCCAGTGTGGGAATCACAGATCGTGCTGAGAGAATGCAGGAGGGTGCAGGTGGGACAGTACCGTGCTATGCAGTAGAGGAGGAAAGCAGGAGAAACGACCAACCTGCGCCCCAGGGGTTGACTGCTGGGACATCAGGGGATGAGTATGCAACACATGGGAGAGGAGGATAGAGGAGAGGCGTTCCCTAATGGGCAAGAAGAATGAGTCGGAGCAGGCAATGGAGCCCAGCAGCTAAGAGAGGAGAGCTTGTTGAAAGCAGGAGGGATGCGCTGCAGTAAAGGGGCATGCCAGGTGCCAAGAGGGAGGGAGCGGATGCAGAGAATCCAGGGAATTTACCCCAGATGGGGCAAAGTGTGTGAAGCAGTTCATGGATGACGAAGCATAGTGTGGGTAAGACAAGCAAGGAATAAAGGACAGGAGGGAGGATGGCAAGAGAAAAGGAGGATGTAGAAGATGCTGGCACCTTGGAAAAGCTGGACACCACAGTGTCAATGAAGGGCATGGGAATTGATGAAAGGTCAGGTGGATTGACTTTGAGACAGGAAACAGCTGTCTCCAGCATGGTAGAACGAAAAATGTAGGACGTTTAAGGGTGACTTTAGATAGCAGATGGATCCAATGCAGCAAGGATGGCAATGTTGGCAGTAGCAAGGGCAGGGCAGGAAGGGAGCTGACATCAAGGAAATGACTGCAGCGTGCAGTCATTGACTTAGAAGTGGCAGAGGAGGGAGTGGATGCTGAAGATGAAGCTGAGGGTCTCTGGAAAATAACAGTAGGGGGATGTGCAGTACATCTTAACTAGAAAAACAGAAACTGCTCTCAAGTCCTCAAGGCATGATGTCGGACTCAAGATGGGTCCAGGAAGTTGATGGACATAAAAAAGGACAGAAGGTACATGATAGGGGGAGAATCTCATGAATTTGAAGGTCTCAACATTGGTAAAGGGGCCAAGTGAATAGACGGGAGGCAGAATTCAGAGTCCCAAACTGGAGTGTCCGCAGATCTCAGGATACGTTGGTGGTATGCCTGGTATTAAGACCAGACCACAGAGGCAGAATGAAGCAA